>NC_081414.1:118303262-118633262 GCF_030272615.1 Cryptomeria japonica | reverse complement strand
GAAACAGAGTGCAACCAGTAAAGCTAAGAATGACTGTGACAAGCATTAACCGGTTAATCACTTAGCTTTCCACTCAACTTAATACTACACTTCCATTTCACCCTTATGCATGAATAGGTAATCTATCATCAGAAATATAATAACAACTAACTCAGTATGATTTACCTTCAGACACAAATCACTTAAATCATCGCATGAAAAATACTACACATGACACACAGATTTTTCACGTGGAAACCCAACTGGGAAAAACTATGATGGGGATGAATACCCACAAGCTGCTTTTGAACTCTTTAGAAGTCCGCTATGTTAGGAGCCTAGTCCGGTTAAAGACTGTTACAATAGGTTCTGCTAGGAACTGATCCTATTAGAGATCACCCGGTTAAGGGATGGCTAAATACCCGGTTAAGGATTAAACCCTGTTAGAAGTTACCTTGTTAGAGGATTTCAAGAACTCAATGAGTTTGAGTCGCCTTGTTAAAGGATTTACAACAAGTTGGTTAAAGCTACCCGGTTAAGGGATTTTCCAACTATTGAAGTGGTTAAAGATCAACAAGTATTACAATGATTTGATAATAGCACTCAATGCCTAATGCAGATCCGCTTAAGTTCCTTCCTTCTGCACACACACTATGCAGGAATCAGTCCTCTTATCTCATCTGGTCTGGCAAGAATCACGTATCTCTGCACTTAGATACACACACATCATTTGCCAACAACCTCAGCATGAAACACAACGTTGACCTTATAAGAAACAAATAGGTTGACAGCATAAACCCTAAACCCTAAACATTTAGGTTTACCAATATAGTCGGTTCAATCTTGACCCTTAATCACATTGCATTTGACTACAACGATCTTGAACAAATCTCAAGACATTCTCCATCGTTCGTTCTTCACCGCTTCATGGATGCGATAACCCATCACGCGTTCTCCACCATTTACAGAGACTTCACACATTCCTGAGGTAGATAGGATCGATATCCTTCATGCAAGATCCTTCACGTGCTCAAGATGACGTGGCAACACGATCTGATCTTCATTACAATGCTAACTCATCGCACAACCTTTGAACACTTCAACTGGAAACCCTGAAGTTGAGACTACCAACCGGTAGTCATGCAAAACCTTCATATACTTCTCATACCAACATACTGGTTTACCTCAAACAAACATACCGCTTCACCTTTTCACATATACCAATTCACAATGTTATATCGGTTCTCACATGTATCGATTCTCGATATCATATCGGTTCTCTTTGCCTGTTGCAAACTTCAATATACTGGTTCACTCTTCAGCATATTGACATCAATGACAACATAGAATATCATCATGTCAACATATTCTGCACAATGCCAACAATCTCCCCATTTGGCATTGATGGCAATATACAAAGATATCTCTTCGCTTCACATCTTCTCCCCCAAATTTGCAGATATCTTCTCCGCTTCACATCTTCTCCCCCAAATTTGCAGATATCTTCTCCGCTTCACATCTTCTCCCCCTTTGACAACAATGCCAAAGTGGAGGCACAAGCTTACCATGTTCCACTATGCTGCTCCCCCTAAGGAGTAGCATCCTTCAACACATCAATCCTGAAAAAATATTGGACACTGCAATACCTAACTGATGTGGAGCACATACTTTTAGTTCACCTCTTGAAGGGGCAACACCCCTAATTCACCTCTCAAATAGGTAAATATAGCCTTTGGTGGAGGCTTGGTGAATATGTCTGCTAACTGCTCCTTACTGGAAACATGTTCCAACACAATCTCCTTGTTTTGAACCTTCTCCCTCAAGAAATGATACTTGAGCTCAAAGTGCATGCAAAACCGGATTCTTAGAAATGTTGATTGCACTTGTATTGTCACAAAATATGCTTACCGGTTCAGATACAGGAACTTTGAATCCATTTAATACATGCTTCATCCAAATAGTCTGGGTGCAGTTCATAAAAGCTGCAACATACTCTGCTTCTGTTGTAGACTGAGAGATACAACTCTGCTTTTTACTCATCCATGAGACAAGTCTACCACCAAGGAAGAATGCACCATCGGTTGTGCTCTTCCAATCATCTACATTACCAGGCCAATCAGCATCTGTGAACACTTTCAGGTTGAAATCATTATTGTGTGGATACCATAACCCATAGTCAACTGTTCCCTTCAAATATCTAAGAATCCGCTTGACTGCTACCAAGTGGGATTCTCTTGGGCTTTGCTGAAATTGAGCGGTAATACCCACTGCATGTGCAATGTCCGGTCTATTGTGCACTACATAATGCAACTTACCAATGCCGAGTCATCCTCTTTTGATAATTTACAACCGGTCACCATTGGTGTACCAACCGGTTTACTGTCTTCCATGCCAAAGGTCTTCAACACCTCTTTGACATACTTGGATTGAGTAATAAAGATTCCATCTTTCATTTATTGAATCTACAGTCCAATGAAGAACTTAATCTCCCCTATGAGTGACATTTCAAACTCCTTTTTCATCTCATCAGCAAATTCATGACTCATCTTGTCATCACTTCCAAAGATGATGTCATCAACAAATACTTCATAGATCAGAATTTGATCTCCTTCTGATTTCAAGTAGATATTGCTATCTTCACTTGTTCTTTCAAATCCAATCTTCACAAGATGGGAGTGCAAGTGTTCATACCATGTTCTAGGTACCTGCTTTAGTCCATACAAGGCTTTATGTAGCCTACACACCATGTCACTGTCTTCTGATAGGGAAAACCCATTTGGTTGCTCTATATACACCTCCTCTTCAAGTATTCCATTTAGGAATGTAGATTTTACATCCATTTGGTATACCTTGAATCCTTTAAAAGCTGCATATGCAAGAAACATACGAACTCCTTCCAATCTGGCTACTGGGGCAAAGGTTTCTCCATAGTCTTCTCCTTCTTCTTGAGCATATCCTTTACATACTAGTCTGGCTTTGTTCCTTACCACTGTGCCATCCTCATTCAGCTTGTTTCTGAAAACCCATTTGGTACCAATGACATTTTTATACTCCGATCTGGGTACCAAAGACCATGTACCATTCTTCTCTATCTGGTCAAGTTCCTCCTCCATTGCCTTGATCCAGTCTTCATTTTTATGTGCCTCTTTGAATGATTTAGGCTCAAATTCATAGATCATACATGAGCTTTCTCTGACCTTTCTTCTTGTAAGAATTCCTGCATCTTTGTCTCCTATGATTTGCTTTGGATCATGATTGAGTTTGACATACTTAGGTATGTTCTTAACAGATTCTTCTTTCTTTTCTTCTTCATCCTCATCTTCATCAGCATCAGCATCCACTAGTGTAGGAACACAATTACTGGTACTGGGCTGATTTGCAACTGGTTCCCAAAAGGTTACTGTCGGTTCATCTCCTACTTGCTCACTGTCGATTTCCTCCGGTTTCCCAGATTTTACATCAACCCTAACATTGATGCTTTCAACAATTCTCTGAGTCCTATTGTTGAAACATTTGAGAGCTTTACTCTTGGTGGAATATCCTAGGAATATTCTTTCATCACATTTTGCATCGAACTTGCTCTGAGGTTCACTCCTCTTGATATAACATTTGCTACCAAACATTCTAAAGTAGCTTACCATAGGTGTCTTACCGGTCCAGTACTCATAAGGAGTCTTATCCTTTCCCTTTTTGATGAGTACCTGGTTCATTGTGTAGACTGCAGTGTTCACCGCTTCTCTCCAAAAGGTGTGAGTAACTTTCCCTTGGATCAACATAGTTCTAGCCGCTTCAACCATAATCCAATTGTTTCTCTCTGCTAAGCCATTCTGTTGTGGAGTCCAGGGGGCAGACAGTTGCCTCTTGATGCCATTCTCTTCACAATATTTGTTGAATTCACCAGAAGTGAATTCCCCTCCTTGATCAATTCTAAGGCATTTGATTCTTCTACCACTTTCCTTTTCTACCAATGCTCTGAAAGCTTTGAACTTTCCAAAGGATTCAGACTTGTCCTTCAAGAATGTGGCCCACATCATTCTTGAGCAATCATCTGTAAGAATCATAAAATACCTATCTCCCTGCACACTCCTAGTTTTCATAGGACCACACAAATCAATATGCACAAGATCAAGTAAGTTGTCAGCTATGAAATATTTACCTTTGAAGGTTGAGGAAGACATTTTCCCCAGTTGACATTCTCTACACAAGGGATTTTCCGATTTTCTCAGCATCAATAGTCCTCTAACTGCCTTGATCTTACTGGCCTTCACAATGTTATCAAAGTTTACATGGTAGAGTCTCCTATGCCATATCCAGCTATCATCAAACTTCGCCATAAGACATGTACTTATATTTGCATTTAGCTTAAATAAGTTACCTTTGGTCTGCACACCGGTGGCCATCAAATCACCATTCTTTCCTTTGATTTTGCACACTCCATTTTTGAATTCTAGAGTGAGTCCACTGTCATTCAGCTGGGCAACACTCAATAGATTGTGTTTGAGACCTTCCACCCAATACATATTGTCGGCACTGCTCTTTCCATTCAGAGAGATGGACCCTCATCCTTTGACCATACATGGTGCATCATTACCAAAGAGAACCACACCACCATCATATTCTTCCAAAGATAGAAACTTGCTCTAGTCACCAATCATATGATGAGAATAACCACTGACAATAATCCACTCATTGGAATTATCAAAGTGGGAGACGAGAGCCTTCTTGTTTGACACATCTTCCTTTACTGCAACAAACACAATATCTTCATCCTCTTCATCTTCTGATTCCTCATCTGTGACACCTTCATCAACTGCAACAAAATAGTTTCTCTAATTTCCTCCTTTGAATTTCTTGAACCTTTCCGATTTGTCCTTGTTGTCACCATTAGGATAGTTTATAGCAATATGTCATATCCGGTTACAAGAAAAGAATTTCAAAGGGAGTTTACCTCTGTATTTACTGGTTCCTTTAGGAAGTTTCCTGGCAAGAAGAGCTTCAAATTCCATCAGGATCTCCTCATCATCCATTTCTCTGCTTTGTCTTGGTTCACCACTGGTGCTTGCTTCTTTTCCTCTTCTGGATGGTACATCAGAAGCTCTAAAAGTTGATTCAGTCTTTTGAACACTGCCATCAAAACTATTTAGCTCATAGGCTATCAAATTTGCAATGATGGAGTCTAGGGAGACCTTAGTCTTGTCTATTGATCTCAACTCCTGAATAGCAGCAACCCTTATTGCATAGACCAGTAATAAGGATCTCAAAACTTTGCTTACCACAATGGAATCTTCCATTTTACCACCTGCACTCTTGATATCTCCAACAACATTTTTGATTCTTATTCCATACTGTTGAATGGTCTCACCTTCAACCATTCACATGTCTTCAAAATTCCCTCTAAGGCTTTCTTCCTTAGTTTGTTTTACATGCTCATCACCGCCATAGATATTCTCAAGAGTGTCTCATACTTCTTTGGGATTATCTTTATCCTGGACATCAATAAACTCAATGTCAGATAAGCTGCTGATTAGGGCTTCCATGACTTGCCCATTCTCCAGTATTTCTCTTTTTTGATCATCGGTGAGAGTACTGGTAGGAATAACCAAAGCATTCTCAACATAGCTCGAGTGCTGAGCACCCATGCTTCTCATGTAAATCTTCATTCTGTCCTTCCATAATTTGAAGTTATCTCTGTTGATCTTTGGACCCTCCCTCTTCATCATTACAATAGGATCTTTCCCTCAAGCGGTTAAGCTTACAACACAAAGGACCTGGAGGATGCTCTGATACCAATTGATAACTCAATGATGAACAATGAGTACCAAACTGGTACTGAGAGGGGGGCTGAATCAGTACAGGCACTAAATCTTTTCCCAAACTTGTTTGACTGCAAATACTACAAATGTCTGACAAATAGTAACACTAGTTTGAAACAAAGTGCAACCAGTAAAGCTAAGAATGACTGTGACAAGCATTAACTGGTTAATCACTTAGCTTTCCACTCAACTTAGTACTACACTTCCATTTCATCCTTATGTATGAATAGGTAATCTATCATCAGCAATATAATAATAGCTAGCTCGACATGATTTACCTTCAGACGCAAATCACTTAAATCATCACATGAAAAATACTACACATGACACACAAATTTTCATGTGGAAACCCAACTTGGAAAATCCACGGTGGGAATGAATACCCACAAGCTGCTTTTCAACTCTTTAGAAGTTCGCTCTATTAGGAGCCTAGTCTAGTTAAAGATTGTTACAACAGGTTCTGCTAGGAACCAATCCTGTTAGAGATCACCCAGTTAAGGGATGGCTAAATACCCAGTTAAGGATTAAACCCTGTTAGAGGTTACCTTGTTAGAGGATTTCAAGAACTCAATGAGTTTGAGTTGCCATGTTAAAGTATTTATAGCAAGTTGGTTAAAGCTGCCTAGTTAAGGGATTTTCCAATTGTTGAAGTGGTTAAAGATCAACAGGTATTACAATGATTTGATAATAGCACTTAATGCCTAATGCAGATCCGCTTAAGTTCCTTCCTTCTGCACACACACTATGCAAGAATCAATCTTCTTATCTCATCTGGTCTGGCAAGAATCCTGTATCTCTGCACTTAGATACACACACATCATTTTCCAACAACCTCAACATGAAACACAACGTCAACCTTATAGGAAATAGATAGGTTGGCAACATAAACCCTAAACCCTAAACACTTAGGTTTACCAATATAGTTGGTTCAATCCTGACCATTAATCACATTGCATTTGACTACAACGGTCTTGAACAGATCTCAAGACATTCTCCATCGTTCGTTCTTCACCGCTTCATGGATGCAATAACACATCACGCGTTCTCAACCGTTTATAGAGACTTCGCACATTCCCGAGGTAGATAGGATCGATCTCCTTCATGCAAGATCCTTCACGCGCTCAAGCTGACGTGGCAACATGATCTGATCTTCATTACAATGCTAACTCATCACACAACCTTTGAACACTTCAACCAGAAACCCTAAAGTTGAGACTACCAACCAGTAGTCATGCAAAACCTTCATATACTTCTCATACCAACATACCGGTTTACCTCAAACAAACATACCACTTCACCTTTTCACATATACCAGTTCTCACATGTACTGGTTCTCGGTATCATACTGGTTCTCTTTGCCTGTTGCAAACTTCAATATACCGGTTCACTCTTTAGCATATTGACATCAATGACAACATACAATATCATCATGTCAACATATTCTGCACAAATGCCAACAATTATATCTTATCATTTCAATTGTTAGAAGTTTCTATATTGATATTTAAGACAATCTTATACAAAATATTAAAAAATAAATTGACAAAGTTTCTAAATTTATAAGAGAAAAAACATACTAAAAATTCGTATAAAAATAATATAAAATTAGACTCATACTAAAAATTCATATAAAAATAATATAAAATTAGAAACAATTATATCTTAATACTACCATTTTAAAATATTCTAAATAAATTCATATATTTATAATAAACGTTGTAAAATATTATATATCAATATATATTACCTATTGTAATATCTTACAATTTGTTAATAATTTTAAGTGTCATATTGTAGCCCCATATTTGACATACCCAAAATTTGAACTTCAAATTGGTCCCAATGTTGAATGAAGGCCCAAATATGTGTATGTGTATGTGTATTTGATTAAAAACCCACTAGCCACCAGTTAATTAAATTAACATTTAATTAATTCATCTTCAAATCATTCTCCTATTAATTAAATAAATTATTCAATTTATTTTAATTAATTCATTAAACCAAATTCACAATCAATTAAATGAATAAATTCTATTTATTCAATTTAATCCTCTTTCCTCTTTTAAATAAATTAAATAAAAAATTTATTTAAATCATTAAATCCCCCCACTTGCATTCTCCTAAAAATGCAAATTACACCTATTTGTTGAAATAAATAAATTTTATTTTAATAAATATCCTATTTTCCCTCACCCACCAAACCCACTTGCAATCCTAACCCCCTTCTAGATTCTTCTAAACCCTTCCTAATTAGCCTAATCCATCCCCTAATTATTGTCACATTCCTAAGCAACTTGGAGTCACTTCTCAAAGACTTCAAAGTCTTTGAAAAGCATTAAATGCTTTGTGTGTTCAACAATTTAACCTCTAAAGTCTTCCAAACCACTTATGGCTCTTACATGACCATTAATGGTTAAATCCACTTGCACCCATGGTTAGGGACTTTGACCCCTAAACTCACATTGACACATGTCATCCTGGGATTGGGTTGAAAGCCCTCACATCGATTGAATATCATTTAATCCTGACCCTTGTTGAGATTACTCAATCTCAACCATCCATTGCTCCATTTTTCCTATAAATAGAGCTCATTTCTTCATAATCCAGATCCTGAAAACTTGTATGCATTTACATTATAGGCATTTCTAGAGAGCATTTAGCATAAATCCATCATATTCACTCTTTTGGTTAAAAATTAACACTAGCTAAATAGATAATTTCTCAGTTTAGCTCTTGTTCTCATTTACATATCATTTTAGAGTAAAATCATTTTTTATCTTGAACCTCCATAAGGCATCCATAGTGCAAAAAGCTGCTTAGACCTACACTAATTTGGAACTTGGAGAGGAGAGGAACAAGGAAAGAGAACCTACCAACATGGTAGAGAGCATATGGATATGTTTGGTTACATTTTGTAGATTTATTATGCTTTTTATCTATTTCGTAGTGTCTTTCTTGATATGCTTGTTTAGGAAAGTGTTTTGCTTATGATTTCTAGCACTAATAAATTGGCTTTCTTCTTGTTTGTGTTGTTTTGTTATCATGACTAACCTTTCCATTTTGCAGAGCATCATTTGGTGAACCCGACGTGAATCCAACAATAACCTCCTTTTTTTTTTTTAGACAACTAACTTTTTGACTGTTTAAACTTGACACATAGGTCGCACTTTGACACTTTTGTTCGCGCTTTAGCACTATTGTTACTTGGTCTTATAGCGCTTTTGTTTCTACAATAGCACTATTGTCCAACATTTAGCGCTTTTGTCTATATTCTAGCGCTTTTGTCTCTGAATTAGTGATTTTGTTTCTTTATTAGCGCTTTTGTCTTACTATAGAATTATTTTCTTTTAGAGCTCTTGTCATTACTTTTGCCCTTTTGTGTTAAGTAGCGCTTCTGTTTTCACATAGAGTAGCGCTATTGTAACATAGTGTTGTAAAAAAGGCCTTGTAACCCCAAAAATTATTTTTCTTAGGCTTGTGGAAGCCCACCATAGAGGCAGATTTTACTAACTATTATTCTTTGTTGTGCAGGTTTAAATTAGACTAAAGAGAAGATTTATTTGTTTTTACTAACTTTCCTTTCAATGTTGGTCTTAAAATGAATTCACTTTTTATTTTTGTTTAAAATTGAACTTCACACTTCATTTTGGGTTCTAAAATTAAATCACACTTTTCAGCTTGGGCTAAGAAACGAACTTCATTTGTCAGAGTTAAAAAGAACAACAAACTTAAAATCCCACAAATTTGTTTTCATTGCAAGTTAGGATACACTTTATTTTGGTGCTTAAAACAAGACGAATCTCATTTCTTGCATCAAAATTAAAGGAAATATACAATCAACACTTCCATTTTTGTCCAAGTAAAAAGAACAATCAACTTGTCCAAAACTTTCTTGTGTTTCAAAGCGATTTACTTCATGCATACGTGTTTCAATTTAAGTTGACCAGGATTTCATTTTTTTCCTAGTTTACTTAACACATTGTCTTTGAAAGTTAAAAAGAACACCATGATCATTGGAGCAACATCTCCAAATAGTTAGATCACCATTGCGATAACAAGTTAAAAAAAGAACAAGTGTATTTTGTGTTTGGCACACTTGTGCAAAAAGAGTTTGTTGAGTGGTCCTACTTCTAACACACACTATCCTCTCCCTTAGCTTTCGTGGTCCTAGGTGCAAGAGAAAAGTGTTAGTAACACTCAAATTTTATCTTTTTAAGAGAGGTCTGCCAAGAGACACACCACTCTTGGGAACGACCTCGCGCAGTAAATCTTTGGAGCCGCTATAGAAATCAGGTGAGAGCGAAAGTTGTAGCTTTGGGTATAGTTGTTCCTATAGTGTAACTTGCTAAAAGGACAAATGGTCCCCACCACAAGTTACAAGGCTCTTAAGTGAGTCACTCCAAAATGAACTTATGTCCAAAGACATCAAAAATTACTAAACACCTTTATGTAGTAGCCCACCCATTCTATTGATTGAGGATATTTGTGATAAATTCAGTGCAAGAGCATAGAAGGTTTTGCTCCTAAGATACTCACCATACATATTTCCTTGAGTAGAAACATAGCTTTTTGAAAGGTTACTTGTAGCCCGATAAAAGTGGTGACTCCCCCATCATAGGGATCATCTATTTGTTATGCTCGTGCAAGACTTAGTATATCACATCCTTACCTGCCACGACAGGATTCATAAGGTATGTAGTACCAAAGTTGAAGAAATATCAAGATGTGGGCTGAAATTATCGCAACTGGCCATTTGACCTTAGGGATAAAGAGTGTTTGAAGTGTTTTCCGTTTTGAGTCAAGACCAGTGCAAACTGAGCTGACTTAAGGCTTTGGAAACACCTAAAATACATTTGAAGGAAAGGGTCATAAAAAGTTCAAAGGATTGGGTTGATCTAGACCCACACCTTTTTGTGCCTTTTGAGGCAATATTCTTGTATTTGTGTGCTTGCTTTGTTTTCTTGTCAAAGGAAAGATCAAAAATCAGTTCCAAAAACAAGTATTCATCCAACATAAACATTTTCAAACTACCAACAAAAAGATCAAAAACAAAGAGCAACAACCAAAATTATCAAACTATATGACCATTCTTCACATCTTGAGAAAGAAGAATCTTCATTAATACATCAACTTGAAGAAGAGACCATTGAGCTCAAAGACTTTTATCAAAAGGAGGAAATTCTTCTATCTTAATAGACAAATCTTTGTCTCTCATAGAACCTTCTTACATCACATGCGTCTATACCTTCAAGGGAAATCAAACGATTTTGATCGAGAATCATTAAACCACAGAGCTTTTACTCAATATAGAGCTTTAAGTTATCATCAAAATAAGGGAGGCAAGATCAATCCTACCTTCTTTCCAGATATTTGTATCACATATAACTCAACTAGGGTAGAACCACCAACCCCTAAACAAGAAGAGGAAGAGTTTGTTCCTTTTGTAACACAAAGTTTCTATTGAAGTTAACATCTCATCCATTATCATATTCATATCTCATCAAATCCATTGCAACTCTCAAAACATCAAGAGTTTTTTGTCCTAAGTTCTATTTTGATATTGCTTGAATCAAACACAATACATCACTTTTTAGAGTGTCTCTACATCTAGGATAAACTCATCCTAAGAGGCATTTCTACGCAAGTTAAAATTAGTCTATGAGTGAATCCTCTCATTACTAGGCAGTTGAGTTTGTAACACATCTTAGATCTCTCTAAACCTTATCACATCAAATTTTGTCAATCAAACACAACAAGCAATTCAAGGAAGAACTTTGGTAGCATCTACCTTTAGTGCTAGAGATCCGTATGCAAAACACTTCACCAAACATCAATCTTTCATTTCATCACCAACTCATCATCATTTTCATCAAACTTCAACAAAAACTTATAAACAAAATGGCTCATACCAACTCAAGGTCTAGACAAAAAGAAATTGAAGAGGAAGAGGAGGAAAATATCAATGAATTCCAAGAAGCCCTTGGAGGAAACGCGAATGATGAAAATCCAAGTACTCCTACTCCTGCGGCAATAGAAAGGGCACAACACAACCCTCTCTTTAATAGAATTTTTGATGAAATACTCAGGAGCAATGTCGATGCTCACTTTTTAAGACTTGCTCAAGAGGGAGCCAAACTACTGTCTAATTTTGATGTGGCACAACTAAGACAAGCATCAAAATGTCAAAGTCGTAATGAGGATGAAAGAGGTCAAGATCACATCAGATACAACCTTCATCAAGGTAATCCCCCACCTCCTCCTCCTCCAAATGAAATAGATGTCTTACGGCAATAAGTTGAGAATCTCGCCCAACAACTTCATAGTGGTGTAAAAACCAATCAATTTTCACTCAATGACATTTGTCCCTATCCCTTTGATAGGAATCTTCATATGCCACCTTTTCCACGAGGGTTTGAAACACCCAAGTTTGAAAAGTACCGAGGAAAAGGAGATCCTCGCAATCATGTTAGAGAATTCCATTCAGCTTGCCTTGAAGTGGCATACAAGGACACATACCTAATGCGACTCTTTCCCCAAAGTTTGGGAGGAACAACCACATCATGGTTTTTCCGGCCACTAGGTGGCATTAGGACCTTCAAAGAACTAGTTCAAAAGTTCCTGGCACATTACTCACACAACATTGAACGTGATATCACCATGGCTGATCTATGTAACACTAAGCAAAAACCAGGCGAGCTATTTTCAGTCTTTCTACAATGATGGCATCAAATGTCTAGCAAACATTCTCTTTAGTTACCTAAACAAGAACTGGTGGAAATATTTATTTCCAACTTAAACGACGAAATGGAATTTCACCTAGATGTAAAAGACATAGACTCCTTCAATGACATGATCACCAAAGGTTTAAAATGTGAATGGGCTCTAATAAAAGAAGAGCTTATCAAGATATACAATGAGCCAAAGGATGGCCCTCGCCCACGCATCAATAGTGACAAGCCTAACTTCTGGAATAAAAATAAAAACGTCATCAATGACGGGGTTGTGGATGCAAGAACTATCAAAAGTGCACAACCTGTGGTCCGATTTGCAGGACAGAACCCTCCACCCAAGAATAACACAGTTGCCCCTCCAAATCAAGGACGCAATATATCTCAAGAGGAACCCAGACAATGTCAACAAAATTTTAAACCAAAACGAACATACACTCTCTTAGGGGAACCTATTGAAATGGTGTTACATTAGTTGGTTTCTCAAAATCTGGTGACCTTACCCAAAACATCAAATTACGAACCTCAAGTCAAACCTTCATGGTGGATGGATACTGAACATTGCAATTTACATCAAGGGAAAGGGCATAAGACAAGCAATTGTCATAGATTGAAAGATCTTATTCGGGATCTTATTGACCGAGGTGAAATCGAAATCGAAGGACATGACCCAAAAACAACAAACAATGATCATCTTATGTTCAAAAATCCACTTCCATCACAAGATCAAAGGGGTCCTTCAACTTCAAGGAGAAACACAGATACCACTGATTACACACAAGCCGTGTATAATTACACTGTGAATCACCTATATGATGCCAGTGAACAAATTGCAACTATTACCATCAAAAATCCCAGCTCCACTTGCAATGTTGTTACACGTCACGACAAGATTACCATAAAAGCATCTCCACAAGGCACCCCATCTATCCCAAAGTAGTATAACCTTGTGGAACAGTTAGACAAAATACCTGCACTGTTATCTATCTTAGAGCTATTGCGTCTATCCCCATCTCATAAAATAATCTTGGATCAAGCTCTCCAAGAGGCATCAGTCCTTGCAAACCTAAATACAAATCAGTTCCAAACCATCGTTGGAAACCTAAGATCATCACCTTGTCTCACTTTCTCTGAAAGTGACAATGCATCCTTCCAACAACCTCATAACGCCTCATTCCACATTGAAGGGTTTATCAACCAACATAGGATCAAGCGAGTCTTGATCGACAATGGATCAGGCCTGAATATCTGTACACTACAATTGGTCACAGCATTGGGATATGTGATTGAATCAGTGGATCCCCATAAGAAAATAACAATCAAAGCCTATGATGATGCAGAGCGTTCATCCAAAGGGGTAGTTGTGCTACCGATCCGAGTGGGCCCAATGGTGAAGCACATCATATGCCAAGTTCTAGACCTTCCTCTACCATATAATTTTTTGTTAGGAAGACCTTGGATACACGCCATGCAAGCCATTCCATCCACCTACCATCAGTGTATCAAGTTCCCGCATAATGGTGTAGAAATTATAATCTTGGGTGATGCAAATCCCTTTGCATATTGTCACAATTTCAATCATCAACCAGAGATTACCGTTCCTAACAACAGAGAAGCCATCTCATCCACATCATACATAAGTCCAGCCTCTCTTTCCAATTCAAACACAACTATACCCAAGCAAGAGAAGCTCAAGATGAAAATAGCAGAGGAAGGTCCTAGGGAGTACAATTTGAGCCAACTCTTTTGTGTTGGACAAATGCCTACTTCTCTTAGAACTCATGGTAAACCTCAACGGTTACTTCAAACACCACTGGTCAAACCAACATGCACTTTGATGCCTTTCATCCTTGGATCTATAAAGACCCCATCACCATGGACATTCCACAAACTAAGCTTCCCACAAATCAGTATGGCAAAGGCCTTCTCATTATGCAAAGAATGGGTTATGATGGTTAGAGTGCTTTGGGACCTTGCAAGCAAGGAAGACATGAACCGCTACAACCAGAATTAAAGCCCAAAGAGAACATAGGTTTAGGCTTTCAAAAGGAGATCCTTCCTAAACTCATATTCAAAGGGAAACCCATCAAACCTCTATATCAGTCTGCTACAAAGAAGTCACCTTTGATTATATCAGCAGCACCACCACGCATCATAGCAACTGTCCCATTGAGGCTAAAAAACCCAGCAAAACCATCCACAACACCAATCATCCCACCAATCAAACCAGCAACCCTATCAGTGGTAGCAATAACATCAATAGCACCATTAGTAGCAGCAACTGTATCAGAACCCATAGCAGTATCTACAACACTGGCAATTCCAGCAGAAGCAATAGATTCAACACTACCAATACTCTCAATATCGGATTCATTGATCCCTATAATTCTTCCTGCAGTACCAATCATTCCATCTATCTAGGTACATCAGCCAATCATACCTGTAGTGTTTAACTCAAAGGACATCCCAGTATGGTATAGTAATCAGATACTGGAAAGTGACTCAGAGACTGACTCACATGAGTGGGAATTTGATTTCGTCCAGCTTAATACTTCAAATGAGGAAGACACATCACTACCTCCACCTCGTAAAGACATCCCTATTTACGGAGAAGCACACATAAAGAGCTCTTGGATTCCTGAACTGGAAACTTCTTCCATAGACCCTACATCACATCCTATGCTTGATTCTGATAGGGAGAGTACCATCAATGACCTTCACCACAATGTCTGAACCCTCACTGACACCTCTAACGAACTTAACCTAATCGATGAGGTAATGCTCATTATCCATCCTGAACTCATCGAATGGAACCAACCTAATCCCCCATTCCTTGACCACTTCCAAAATGATGAGGCGATCATTGACTTTTTGGAACTACAGGATAACATACCAAGTGGGGATCACAAAGCTGGATTCGCCATTGAACTTAATAGCGCAACATACTTTGGGGCGGATGCCAAACCTTTCAAATGCAAAAATATAACAATAAAACATGGATCTTCCAGTGTAAACCACACTGTGGCACTAATTGATCCCACAAAAGTAAAAAGAAAGAGCGTATCCAATGGTGAAAACCTCTCCGAGGCACCTGAGGATGAAAAGTTTGACATTCTCCCCTCTAGTACACAAGAGTAATGATCAATGATTCTCATCAAGGGAACAAAAGAATACAACGTGGGGACTCCTGAAACTCCTCACCACATACATCTGGCATCTCTTTTAACTCCAAAGGAACAACCTAAGTTTGTCAAATCCTTTCAGAAGAGTCAGATCAACTTTGCATGGTCATATGCAGACATGCCTGGTCTTGATCCGGATTTAGTCATACATCACCTCACCGTAGCAGAAGAAGCCAAACCTGTCAAGCAGAAGCTTCACAAAATGCACCCCCAGATTGTGGTACTAGTCAAAGCAGAACTCAAGAAACTCATAGATGTTGGTTTTATTAGACCAATTGATTATGTGGATTGGATATCCAATATTGTGCTTGTTGGCAAACAAAATGGGGGCATTTGTATCTGTACTGACTTCAGAGATCTGAACAAGGCATGTCTTAAAGATGACTTCCCCTACCAAACATCGACATAATAGTGGACCTAATAGTAGGACATGCCATTCTTTCGCTCATGGATGGATTTTCAGGGTACAAATAGATAAAGATCTCACCAAAGGATCAACATAAAATTGCCTTCACATGTCCATGGGGAACATACTGCAGGAATATAATGCCTTTTGGTCTAAAGAATGCAGGAGCGACCTATCAAAGAGAAATGACCACCATCTTTCATGACATGATGCATACTATAATGGAAGATTATGTTGATGACTTACTGGCAAAATCACTAACAAGAGAAGGTCATTTGGAAATATTAGAGAAAATCTGTAACAGACTGGAACAATATTATGTTCGACTCAACCCAAAGAAATGTGTCTTTGGAGTAACCTTCAGGAAGCTTCTAGAATATAATGTCTCAAGCAAAGGTATTGAGGTCGATCCTGCAAAGGTCAAAGCAATCATGGACATGCCACCTTCGAAGAACATCAACCAGCTAAGGACATTACAAGGGTGACTACAATCCATTCGAAGATTAATTGCACAACTAGCAGATAAGTGTCACCCATTTACACATTTATTACACAAGAACATCCGCTTTCAATGGGATGTTAGATGCTAGCAAGCATTTCGGATGCTTAAAGATTATCTTATGAATACACCATTGTTGATCCCACTAGATTTGAGTAAGCTTCTACTACTCCATATATCAACAACAAATATAGCATTAGGAGTGCTATTGGCACAACACAATGCAGAAGGAAAAGAGTGTGATGTTTACTACATCTCTCACACACTGGTTGGCTATGAACTCAATTACACACCTATTGAGCGAGCTTGCTTAGCAGTAATCTTGGTAGCTACTAAACTGAGGCACTATCTGTTAACACATAAACTCAACAAAGCAGCATTGACTAGCCGCTTATCCAAATGGGTGATGATTCTAAGTGAATTTGACATAAAGTATGTGGACCGTAAGGCTATCAAGGGTCAAGTTATTGCAGATCAGTTGGTCGATGCTCCCCTCATAGGCGATCATCCTCTCATTTACAATTTTCCAGATGAAAATATATTCATGATCACAACAACACAACCCTAGAAACTATACTTTGATGGTTCATACACTAGGCATGGCTCGGGTGCAGGCATTCTGTTTATCACACCTCAAGGTGATAGCATCCCGAAGTCTTACAGGCTCACTTTTTCATGCACCAACAACATAACTGAGAATGAGGCCTTGATCACAGGACTCTGACTGGTTGTGTATGCGGGAAAAGTGGGCTGATAAAACTTAATATATGAAAATATTGTTAAATACTAGTCCACACACACACACAGGACTTCTTGGTGCAAGCTATTGTATAACGAAGTGTTACTCAGCTTCCCAAAGTGGGTCCCATGGTTCTCTATCTCATAATGTCCCTTAAACCAATGTTTTTGCTCTCAGATTATTGAGCAAAATGGTTTAGGGATGGCAAATGCAAGAACGAGGGATGCTTTGATAGTTTTAGTATGAGATGCATTCTAAGCTATACATGATCTTAAAATGCAATAAACTATATGATAAGATGATAAGATTAGTATAAATACTATCTGTAGCATCCTAAAATTGCGACACTTGCAATTTTGACTGCATTTGGGTCTTCACGATGGCGATGCAACATGGAACCTGAATGGAGACCCCGAAACTTGTCCACGACATCAAAAACTGCATTTTTCCAGCACCCTGCCTGATCCCTCCTTGCACCCTGCTATCCCGGGAGGTGGGACCAGAGCGCCTAGCGCCCTAGTCCTTCAGGACTAGGGCGCCTAGCACCCTGGTCCCCCAGGACCATGGTGCCCAGCGCCCTGGTCCCCCAGGACCATGGCGCCTAGCGCCCTGGTCCCTGGCCCTATTTTGGGCCCGGTCTCCTATGGGACTTCGGGTCTTTGTGTTTGCAAATTGGAAAATACTCTTTCCTTGTCGGCCCAAGGTCAGAAAAATTAGTCTATCAGCCCTAATTGACAAGTATATAAACTACATTTCCTCTCCCATTTTGGTAAGATGAGAGAAGGAAGGACATATGTTTACAAAAAGGCGGAAACGATATTCAAACATTCAATCATTCCTTCAAGCAATTGATCATTCTAAGTCTCCATTCAAGGCTAAGTGTTGCATTCAAGACAAGGATTCAACCATTGAAGAGGAGATCACATACTACATACAACATACAACATACAACATTTACACCTTCGCATGTAAGAATACAAGCATTCTTACAACAAGGTATCAGTACTTGATTACATTACAATCATTTACATTTACAACATTTCTCATTTCTTGGTTAATTCTAAAACCGGGGTTTGACCTAAGGGCAAACCCCTAATCCCTAACCCCCCAATCGTCTTCACTTTTCTGTGTGTAGGTTGCAGGTACGCGGCTGAAATTGAAGATCTGGAATCCTTGTGCAGAGACGAATAGATCCCCCTTCGTTTCGCGGATTTTTCGGAGGACCGTGTGCATGCCGGGCACCATCATCCCTTCAACTTTCGCTCAAATTTGCAAGACAACGCCGTCTCGACATTTTACTGCTAATTCCAGGTCTGCAGCTTCATCCTATATCCCTATCTCTGTTTATAAGTGAATCTTTCTCACTTTTCATGCATTCCTAGCTTAATCCTTCTAAATACATTCCTTACAAAAGAGGGTAGCCTTGCTGTCTTAACCCTTGAAACTCATTTAGAATCCAATCTTGCATTGTGTGGGATTGGATCTTGTGGGTTTCAACCCCTCTTTTAAATGTAAAGTCTCTCCTAAGTGAAAACCGTCAATCCTAGTGACCTCCCTTCTCTCTCCTTGGAGTTGGAGAGGGGAGAGCAACTAGGGTTCGATTTTTCGCTTTACACTATCCTAACATGATATATATTAGTCTATGATTGAACTAGATGATAAAGAAATTATCCTAAACATGCATATTTAGATTAATTCCTGATTTCAAAGAGGCTAAAATGATGAGCATAAAAATGATATGAAAGCTTGAATGTATTTGAGCATAAGTGTGATACTACAAATTTGAAGGATGATTTAAAATGGAGGAATGAGAGCTCTATTTATAGCAAAAATAGGGCAATGGATGGCCAGGATTGAAAGATTTAATCAAGGGCCAAGCTTGAAAGTTGGGGATCCATGTGCACAATTTGTACCAATGAAATGGTGACAAGTGTCAACATAGGGTTGGGTTGAGAGAAGGGGTTGGAGGCATTAAATGCCTGAAGAGACCTCATGGTTATCTAGAAGGTAAGGGTCAAGCCTAAATTAAGATTACCCACTGGATTAAGAGTTAATCCAAGGATAAACCTTTGTGCAAATGATTAAGAGATAATCATGGTCAAAGCATTAAAGTCCTGATGAGACCCTTGGGTTGGGTGAAGGTTGAGTTAAAACAAATGTTTTAACCATGTAAGAGGGTTTGAGTTAACCATTAATGGTTATTGAAGACTTTGGGGGATTAAGTGGTTGAAGGTTGAAAGCCTTTAATGGTTATTGGAGACTTTGAGGATTTAAGTGGTTGAAGGTTGAAAGCCTTTAATGGTTATTGGAGACTTTGAGGTTTGAGAAGTGACTTCCCTTTGCTTAGGGATGTGACAAAGTTTAGTAGAGGGGTTAGGTTAATTAGAAGCGATTAGAAGATTCTAGAAGGGATTAGAAAGGGGTTTGGAATTTTGCAAGTGGATGGAGGGATAATAGGTTTTAATTGAAATAAAGTAATTTAATTCAATTTGGTTGCAATTAAATAAATTAGATTTATTTAATTTAGGATAACCATTTAATTAAATTTGAATTTAATTAAAAGTGGCTAGGGGGGATTTAATTGAATAAAATGATTTATTCATTAAATGGTATAGTGAATTTTATTTAAATAAATTGAGTAATTTACTTAATAAAATAGAAGAATGTGGATAATTTAATTAAATTGGATTTAATTAAATAGAGAAATGAACATAAAATATTCATTTAGAAGTGGTCATTTTTATACGTCTACATTTTGCCCCTTTTTGAAGTGACGTGTGTGCACATGTTATTTCAAAGAAAATGATGTGTTTTTGTGATTTATGATCAAATGCAATTTTTGTGTCGTTCTTGTGATTTGTAAGTCGTGCCCCAGATTTGATTTGATGTGTGATGCCCTAGATTCGATATTTGATGGTGATGCCCCCTCGGGAGATGAATCAATGTTGTTGAAAATTTTTTATTTTAATTTGATGAGGTTCGTATGATGTGTATGATTTCGTGCATGTGAAATGAGGTTAAATTGATTTATCTCCCGATAAGTTACAAGTGTTATGGTATCGGGGAGACTGCGACCATATGACAGGTCTAGTTGACTAACCCTAATCTCATTTGCCTCCTATAAAAGGGGAAAAGGGCTTGAATTAGATTCATTTGTGCCTTGTTGACTTTGGAGAAAGAGAATTTGGTCTGCAGAGAAAATGCCTATTCCTTATCATAGACACCGTTTCGAGCGCGTTCGGAGGTACCGGAGACCTGTAGCGTATGGACCACCAGTAAGTCAACATTTTTGACCCTCTTTTGACTTTTTATTTGATCGTTTTTAGTCATTTTTTTGAGTTTTAAAGTTTGGGCTTAACGGTTTAGCGCGTCTAGGGCAAATAGTAGCGCATACGAAGTTTAAAGTAGCGCATCTAGTCGAATATGAGGGGTCGCGTCCGACATAGATAGGATAGCGCATAAAACAAATAGTTTAGCGCATACATGTAGAATAGCGCATGGCAACAGGCGGGTAGTGCGTCGGGTTAACAGATTAGCGTGTAGGGTAGACCTAGTGCATAGAGTAGGTTAGGTGGCGCATGGGGTGAAAAGATTAGCGCGTAGAGTTAATCTAGCGCATAGGGTAGATAGAATAGTGCGTAGGAAAGGCAGTTTAGCACGTGGGGGGTTTTTAGCGCATTGGGTGTCTGGTTTAGCGCATTTGAAAATTTTTTGCAAGATGAGCCGATTTGTATATTTTTTTTAATTTTTTTTTGTCATGATTTTATGGATTTGTCCAATATGAGTGTCGATATAACTTGTTTTGATTTGCGATATTTCAAGTTATGTATATATATCAATGTGTTGTGTTTGATCAAAATATGATTTGTTTGCATGTTCTGTTTCAAGTTCGATGTGTGAAGCCTGATGTGTATTACAAGCTGATATGGATTGGAAACTTGAGTTGTTTTACAAGCTGATATGGGTGGGAAACTTGAGTTGTTTTACAAGTTTATGTGATTTTGGAGACTTGAGTTGTTTTACAAGTTTTGATATGGTTTTTGAGAACTTGAGTTGTGTTACAAGTTGATATGAAATGATAGGATTTTGAACTTGATTTAGATGAGCAAATTTGTTTCATATTGTTGATGTAAGTTTGATTTTGATATCTTCATTTTGATGTGGAAACTGATATTGGATTTGTTTTGCGTGTTGACAGGAGCGATTGGATGTGGTTCAGTAGCGGGAGAGATTCCCTAGACCGTAGACATTGATACCGTGGTTGTCTCAGGCTGATATTGATATTATTGAGAGATGTGGGTTGACCTCCCTTTTGGATATGCCTCGATTCACTATGAACTGGGGGCTACTGACAGCATTGGCCGATAGGTGGCATAGCGATATAAACACTTTCCACTTCGCCACTGGAGAGATGATAGTCACCCCAGAGGACTGTTACAGGATTCTGCGGATTCCCATAGTAGGGGCACTACTACCATATGAGCAGTCAGAGGAGGGTGGGACAAAGGCTTTGTGCCGCATCTTCTATGATGATACAGTCTGTGGTTATGAGATCCCATGGCAGGAGTTTTTGGACCTAGATTATGCGCCACTGCCATCTGTACTAGCAGGGTTTATTGGTGGACTCCTTTGTCCTGATCGCAGGTCAAAGGGATTCTCTATGGGATGGGGGCTAGTATTGGAGGAGATGGTCACACAAGGCTGATGGTTTTCATGGGGGTCAGCTATGCTAGCCCATCTATACAGGGGCCTGCATGAGGTAGTATACCTCAGTTACGGTAGTTTGTCAGCTGGCATGATATTATTATAGGTATGGTGTTGGGAGCACATTCCAGCGGTGAGGCCACTAGCAGATAGGGACAGGCCGGTAGGATGTGCATATGCCTATGGATACAGGGGTCTAGTTGTCCAGCGTAAGCTGGGCAAATTAGAGTATTGGAGGAGAGTGCTGGATGACATAGATACGGTCACCTGGCGACCGTCTACAGGATGTGAGGTGTGGGCCGAGGATGGGCTGGAGATGCCCTTTGTATTTATGACCAGGTATATGATCGGGAGGACCCCGTTCGTGATTGAGAGATTTTTGGTGACCCGAGTTTTGAGGCAGTTTGGGCGCCAGCAGGGCATTCCACTATGCACGGCGGCAGCAGGATGTAGCGGATTGGGGGCCGACCATTGATAGTGCAGTGGTGATGGAGGAGTTTGTTGGGTTGGCTGGGCACATATGGGATTATGCCCCAGAGATACAGGATGCAGGCATGATGGATGAGTTTGCCCGATTGTTTGCTGCACGGGCGGTGGCCAGGATATCTGATCCAGATGAGATAAGGCCGGCTTTTGATTCGGATGAGGAGGAGGGAGACGGGGGAGATGATGGAGATGATGGAGATGATGGAGGAGGAGGACGAGGGAGAGGAGCCAGAGGGAGGTAGGGAGAGAGAGGGAGGAGAGGGGATAGAGCGGTGGATAGAGTAGTGCAACAGGGGAGGATAGATAGGGGGAGAGGTGGATTGGCTATCGAAGCCGGTGGAGAGGGGACAGTAGGGGAGGTGCTAGCTGCAGTTGGGGGTGATGATGAACCTAGGCGACTAGCGCAGAGGAGGAGGATGGATGTGCTCCCACCTCCAGCACCGAGGACAGGTCGAGTGAGAGGGGTTCCTCTAGCATAGGTATCGCTACGAGTTCAGGTCCCAGGTCATATGGAGGATGCACAGATCCAGACACTACAGGTGACTGTTCAGTAGCTGTAGGCACAGATTTTGACCTATCAGCGACAGATTTCTCAGTTGACCACTGAGCGAGATACCGAAATAGAGCGGAGGGGACGAGCAGAGGAGGTGGTGTCGAGCATGCAGAGAGAAGCGGCGGGTGGCTCGATGAGAGACACCCTGAGAGAGCTAGCGCTGAGAGCTCAGGAGGCAGAGTACTATCGGCGGCACTATGAGGCTGCAGTACCCAGGGATCACCTTGTACAGAGTTTTGCACAGTCAAGATATAGTTGATCTAGAGATACTGGATCGCGATCTGAGAGCCGAGGTGTCATAGGGCCACCGAGACAGGACCCTCCTGGGGATCCAGGAGCAGGCACATCTGGAGTGAGACCATCTCCGTCAGGGGATAGTCATACTTGACAGACATGGTCTCAGTTGTATTTTTGAGCATTGTATTCTTTGTACTGGACACAGTGTTATGACACTTTTTGTACATTTGGATCATTTTTGAGATATATATATATGGCACCATTTTCTTTGATCATGTGATGTGTTTATATGGATGCATGTTATGTGGGATATGTCTTTATTTTATGATGATGCAATGCTTAAATGTATGATGCAGGATGAATGCTTTAGATTTTGTTGGTATGATTTGACATGCTGCGAGATGTATCTTGAAAATGAGATGGATGATAATGATATGTAACTAATTGTAAAAATGATATGCAACTAATCGTAAAATGATATGCAACTAATCGTAAAATGATATGCAACTAATGTTTTTGGAGCATCATCATTTTGCATTTTGCCATCCCGATACAACCATATGTTATTTGCTTTCTTTGTAGGTTTCATCATTGAGCATTGATTTGTTTAGGATATGTTGAAAATTTATACAAGCATAATGGTATAATTGAACCATGATGACTTGAGAAAAATTTACATGATGTTTAATTTTGTAAGATAGCACAAGCGTCAAGGTATAATTGAACCAGGATGACCTGGGTGCGTATTGAGTAAACAGACAAGATTAGATTATTTGTATGCGTGAAGTGGAATCAAGCCTTCAGTGATATTTGAAGTATCACGTCTCGAGGCAAGGATTCACACAGTACAAGTGATCGCCTCCCAGACAGAAGACTAAGAAAATATTGGAAGTTCCTCCAATAATTTAAAAAGTTCAAAATGCAAAAATAGTCTAGATTTTTATGCAAGAATGCAACATTTAGTACTTCAGAAAATCATCCATCCTTGGTATTTCTGTGAATTGTTTTGTTTTGTTTTTGCGAGGAAGCGTAGTTTTGGTTGTTGGATATCATGCTTCTGAGTTTTGCAATAGTTGTGATGTCTTGAATGTTTACAAGTTTTTGACTAAGTTAATGCCCCTAGTTGAGTGTGCCCCTTGATATGATTATGTACAGTGATTTCCAAGCCATGGTGGAATGCAGTTGGAGGATAGATATAGATGGATAAATCAAGATAGTGACTACACTAAGTATGTCCTGAATGAATATATGCTAAGTGTCGGGCGATGGCCGATAACGGTTGTATGGATAAAATGGCATGGAGATAGATAAAGGAGTCGTTCTTTCACAAGAGCGCCTGTTTACCAGGTTTTCACCATTTGTTTTTATTGTACTTTATTTTTGCTTTTTCTAGTTTTTTTTATTTTTTTGATTGTTTTTGGCTTTTTCCGTGCACTAGGCTTCTTAAGTATAGTACTTCTTCAGATGGATGCTATTGGTTGGGTCGTCGAGCACGTCTCCTTTTAGAGTTGTAAGCCGATAGGCATCTGATCCATAGGCTGATATGATGACATAGGGACCCAACCAGTTAGGTTCAAATTTCCCTTTCTTTTCTCGATCTTGTTGATTTCTTGGATTTTCTTTGAGGACTAGGTCACCAACTTTGAAATTTCTGGGAATGACCTTGTGATTGTAGCTTCTGCACATGCGTTGTTGATATGTGTTGAGATGGGTGTAAGCATGTTGGCGTCTTTCACCTAATAGTTCAAGTTCTTGCAGTCGATTAACTCGATACTCTTCATCTGGGATTAAACCTTTCAAAGATACTCTGAGAGATGGGATTTCTACCTCTAGGGGTAAAATGGCTTCTGATCCATATACCAAGGAGTATGGTGTTGCCCCTGTAGGTGTGTGGATGCTGGTTTTGTATGCCCAAAGTGCTGGATTGAGTTGTACGTGCCAATCTTTGCCCGCATCATTCACTATTTTCTTTAAGATTTTCAAGATTGTCTTGTTAGATGCTTCTGCTTGACCATTGCCCTGTGGGTAGTATGGTGTAGAAAACCGATGTTGGATTTTGAACTTTTCACATAGTTCCTGTACATCTTGGTTTTTGAAAGGTCGTCCATTATCTGTGATGATGGAACTTGGAATACCATATCTGCAGATCAGATAATTTAGGATAAAAGAGGCAATTTGTTTCCCAGTCACTGTGGTCATGGGAATTGCTTCAATCCACTTGGTAAAGTATTCTGTTGCAGTTATAATGAACTTGTGTCCATTTGAAGATGAAGGATGAATTTTGCCAACTAGGTCTAGTCCCCACTGACAAAAGGGCCAGGATGTTGTAAATGGCTGCAGTTCCTGTGCTGGTGCATGTATTAGATTGCCGTGGACTTGGCATTTAGGACATTTCTTGGTGAAATGATATGAGTCTTTTTCCATCGTAGGCCAATAGTATCCCATTCGTAGAAGTTTTTTAGCAAGAGTAGTGCCACTTGAATGCGTGCCACAAATACCTTCATGAAGCTCGTGTAAAGCAGAATCAGAATCATTACGATCAAGGCAACGAAGAAGAGTACCATCTAGACCTCGACGATATAAAGTATCAGCGGTAAGGGTGTAACGGGCAGCTTGTCGGATAAAGTTACGTTTTTGGTTACGGGATTGGTCAATTGGTAAGATATTGTGTTTGAGATAGTCGTATATTGGTCCATATAACGGAGAATCGAAACCAGTCAAGGCATAGATAACCTAGGATTCAGAGTGGTCATAGGCGGGGGAGAACAGTTGCTCTACCAGGAACTCGTAACGACTCTGTTGCTCTGGAATTTGTAGTAGTGAAGCGATAGTAGCCATTGCATCGGCTGCTTTGTTGTTCAATCTTGGTATCTGTTCGAAGGTGATGTGCACAAAATATTGTTTGAAGTCGTCCACCATTCACTTGTAGGGTAGTAGCTTGTCATCCTTTATCTGATAGTTGTTGTTGATTTGATTGACAACTAGTTGTGAGTCTCCATAGACTTTTAACTCTATGATTTTCCATTCGACAGCCATTTTGATGCCTATAACCAATGCCTCATATTTAGCCACATTATTTATGCATGGAAACATAAGCCTATATGATCTTGGCATAGTGTGTCCTTCAGGAGTGATGAATAGAATGCCAACCCCTAAACCATGTTGTGTATAGGATCTATCAAAGTATAGGGTCCATTGTTTGTGAGAAAGAGAAAGAACGTCCCTGTCTAGAAATTCAACCTCCATGGTTTGTTTTCCTGGTAGCGGTGCTTTAGCCAGTTGATCTGCAATTGCTTGTCCTTTGATGGTGCATCTTTCTATGTACTGGATGTCGAATTCACTGAGAATCATGACCCATTTAGCCAATCGACCTGCGAGAGCTATCTTGCTGAGTAGATACTTGAGAGGATCAATTTTAGCTACTAGCTTAATTGTGTGTGCTAGCATATAATGTCGGAACTTCTGAGATGCAAAGACCACTGTTAGGCAAGCCTTTTCAATGAATGTATAGTTGAGTTCACAGCCATTCAATGTCCTACTGATGTAATATATGGCGCGTTCCTTTCCTTTTTGATCTTCTTGTGCCAGTAGTGCCCCCAGCAATATATCTGTTGTGGAGATATATAGTATAAGAGGTTTTCCTGCGACTAGTGGTACTAGAACTGGCGGATTCATCAGGTACTGTTTGATTTGGTAAAAAGATTCCGCACACTTAGTCTCCCATCTGAATGATACATTTTTGTGTAGCAAATGGTTAAATGGTAGACTTTTATCTGCTAGTTGAGCGATGAACCGCCTGATTGATTGAAGTCGTCCCTGTAGAGATCTTAGTTGACTGATATTCTTTGGTGGTGGCATGTCCATAATAGCTTGTACCTTGGCTAGATCAACTTCAATGCCTTTAGCTAAGACTATGTAGCCTAATAACTTGCCTGATGTAACCCCGAAGACACACTTCTTAGGATTAAGCCTTACTTGGAATTTTGCCAATCAATCAAAAATCTTGGTTAGGATGCCAAGATGTTCGTCTCTGGTGAAGGATTTAGCTAATAAATCATCCACATAGTCTTTCATAAATATGTGCATCATGTCATGGAATATTGTTGTCATTGCTCTTTGATAAGTGGCCCCTGCATTTTTTAAGCCAAAAGGCATAACATTCCAACAGTACGTTCCCCAAGGACAGGTGAATGCATTTTATCTTGATCTTCTGGAGCTATTTTGATTTGATTATAGCCTGAGAAACCGTCTATTAGTGAGAGCATTGCATGGCCTACTATGAGATCTACAATGATGTCGATACTGGGTAGAGGAAAGTCGTCTTTCGGACAAGCTTTGTTGACGTCCCTGAAGTCCGTGCATATTCTGATACTACCATCTGGTTTTGATACTGGAACGATGTTGGAAATCCATTCTGCATAGTCAATGGGTCGGATGAATCCGAAGTCTAATAATTTCTTTAGTTCTGTTTTGACCATGAGTGCCACCTGTGGATTCATCTTTTGTAGCTTTTGCTTTACTAGTTTAACTCCTGTAGAAATGGATAAGTGATGCATGATTAAGTGTGGATTTGCTCCAGGCATATCGGCATATGACCAAGCAAAGTTCATTTATTGTCCTTTAAAGAAGATGATGAATGCTGATCTTTCTTCCTCTGTCAGAGATTCTGCAAGGTGTATGTTTCTGGCTGCTTCTGTGGTACCAATGTAGATTGATTGAGTGGGCTGAATCAAAATGGGTGATTGCTCATGAAAGTGCTCAGGAAGAGTGTCAAGTCTCCCATCATCAGGTGCCTTAAAAAGGTTTTCACCTTCAGATGTGTCCTTTATTTTTACTTTTTTGTGATCTAAAGCTACCATTGACTGGTTTTCAACATCAAATCCTTTATTTGGTTTATTTTTGCGACGGAGAGACTTGGCACTCCCTGATTGACAGACATCGTTATTTTGTTCACTGGTAGAGCCTGTTTCAGGATTTGCGGTACATAGGTAATGGATAATAGATTCATCATCTGAGAAAATTGGTAGATCATGGGTTTTAGGTTCATCCCAGACGATGAGGTCAGGAAAGACAAGCGGTAAGGAATCGTTGGGAGGATCAAGCTCTATTATTGTAAGTGTATGTGGGAAAAGTGGGCGAATAAAACTTAAAATGTGAAAAATACGTAAAATACCAGTCCACACACACACACAGGACTTCTTGATGCAAGCTATGGAGTAACGTGGTGTTACTCAGCTTCCCAAGGAGGGTCCCATGGTTCTCTATCTCACAATGTCCTTCAAACCAATGTTTTGCTCTCAGATTACTGAGCAAAATGGCTTAGGGATGGCAAATATGAGAATGAGAGAGATTTTTAATCGATTTTAGTATGAGATGAATGTTAAGCTATGTGTGATACTAAAATGCAATAAACTAAATGATAAGATGACGGGGTTAGTATGAATACTATCCTAGCATACTATATTTAGTCTATGAGTGAGCTAAAATGGTAAATAAAGTAATCTAAGCATGCATATTAGTCTAATTTATGATCTAAAAGAGGCTAAATGAAGAGCATATATAAAATGAAAGCTTTGAAAGAATTTGAGCATAAGTGTGATGCTTCAAATTTGAAAGATGATTGTTAAGAATGGAGGAATGAGAGCTCTATTTATAGCACAAACAGGGCAATGGATGGTCAGGATTGAAAGGTTTAATCAAGGGCCAAGTTTGAAAGTTGGGGATCCATGTGCACGATTTGCACCAATGAAATGATGACAAATGTCAACATAAGATTGGGTTGAAAGAAGAGGTTGGAGGCATTAAAGGCCTGAGAAGACCTCATGGTTATCTAAAGGCTAAGAGTCAAGTCTAAATTAGGTTTACCCAATGAATTAAGATCTAATCCAAAGATAAACGTTTGTGCAAATGATTAAGAGATAATCATGGTCAAAGCATTAATGACCTGATGAGACCCTTGGGTTGGGTAGAGGTTGAGTCAAAACAAATGTTTTAACCATGTGGGAGGGTTTGAAATAACCATTAATGGTTATTGGAGACTTTGGGGATTAAGTGGTTGAAGGTTGGAAACCTTCAATGGTTTTCAAAGACTTTGGGGGTTTTGGTGGTTGTAGGTTGAAAACCTTCAATGGTTATCCAAGACTTTGGGCCATTTGAGAAGTGACCTCCCTTTGCTTAGGGATGTGACAAAGTTTAGAGGGGGTTTAGGTTAATTAGAATCAATTAGAAGATTCTAGAAGGGATTAGGAAGGGATTTAGGATTTTGCAAGTGGATGGGGGATAATAGGTTTTAATTGAATTATTTGATTTTCATTCAATTTGGTTGTAATTAAATAAATTTGATTTATTCAATTTAGGATAACTATTTAATTAAATTTGAATTTAATTAAAAGTGGATAGAAGGGATTTAATTGAATAAAATGATTTATTCATTAAATGGTATAGTGAATTTAATCAAGTGATTTACTTAATTAAATAGAAGAATGTGAATAATTTAATTAAATTGGATTTAATTAAATAGGGAAATGAACATAAAATATTCATTTAAGAAGATGGTCATTTTTATATGTCTACAGTAAGCGTTAGGATAGAGTTTTCATCATGATTGGTCTTGGTTTTAAAGAAGTCCAGGGTTTCATCGAGGTCTTTGATGGTATTATCTTCCACATAGACTTGTTTGTAATATTCCTGTTCACTTTCCTTGGCGTCATAGATATGTTGTGGCCCCCAAATTCAGGAGGTCTATCTTCTACGTTATGTTCTTCTTGAGAAAGGGATATAGAATCAGTATCATCCAGGATATTTGTAGTAGCATTGGAGTAGGTACCCCATTCATATTCATTGGAATCTGTCTCATAGGCATCATCCCAGATTCTATCTGTGTTGCAAACAGGTATGTTGTATGGTGAAAACAAATCTTTGATAATGGATACCATTTTGATGGTTTTTGTTGATTCTGTCTCCGAGCCGTCTTCTACTTTCTGGATTTGTTCATAGATGGTGCTTCCTCGGGGAGGAATAATGGTATCTGGAGATGACATGATTTGTTCTTGAGACATTGGTGTTTGAATATGAGCTACCACTGCAGATATGGCCTTCTTATGATTTAGAAGTTTTTCTTGATGCAACTTCTGATCTTGACGTTCCCGTGCCTTGCGGATTGTTTCTGCTGATTCAAAGAGTGCTTCCTGCCAGGATTCTTCTTTGTACTTCTTCTTTACCTTCCATTGAGGTTTTGTAGTTGTTCTGGGTGGCCCTTTTAATAGGAACGTGAGTTTAGAACCCAATCCTACTTTGTCTCTACTAGGTTGTGAAGGAAGATCTATAGGTTCAGTGACTCCTTCTTTGCATTTCCCAATAGGTCATTTACCATCATATCCCATTTGTTTCATGATTAAGTATCCTTTTTCATACAGGTGTGTCGATAGAACAATGTCCAGAGCGGCAGCTCTATTATCTTCTTCCTCATCTTTGTATAACCAGCTAAGAATGTCCTTGTCCTCTGATTCATGTGCTAGAGTACCTAATTGGATGAAGGTACCATCAAATTTAGTGATGGGCTGAGTGGCCAGATGTGTTGACGTAGTAGGCAATCCATGAGATCTAGGTGATGGTGGCAATTTAGAGAAACATAAAGGCTCCAAAGAGTATTCTCCCATGCCTTGGTCTTTGATTTGCATTTTCTGCTGGAATTCTCTAAATAAGGAGTTGGGCTTTGCTGTTTGTAGATTTGATGTCAAGGGTCGTTGCTTTTCTCTATTATGAGGAACCAAACTGTCTTGGGCTGCCCCCATTGCATTGCAATTTTGAAATGGATTATGATCAGCTAATATGAAGATTTCTTGTCTATCATAAAGAAATTTGACACACTGGTGATATGTAGAAGGTACTGCTTGCATTTCATGTATCTAAGGTCGTCCTAACAAAATATTGTAGGTTAGATCTATGTCTAAGACTTGACATATAGTATCCTTTTGCACTGGTCCCACTTGAATAGGTACTATCATAGTTCCTCTAGAGGACCTTTCCTCATCATCATATGCTTTTATGGTGATCTTTTTGCAGGGATCAATAGACTCTTCTGAGAAGCCTAATGCACGGATAAGCTTTAAAGTACATATATTAAGTCCGGCTCCTCCATCTATTAAGACTCTTTTCACTCGGTGTTTGCAAACAATGACTTCAATATGGAGAGGAGTATTATGCGGATGGCTCAAGGAAGTATTGTCATGTTCTGAAAAGGTGAGGTTATGAGGTCCTGTCATATGGGCGACCATGGCTTGAAATCTATCTGTATCCAGATTTTGAGGTACATTTGTTTCCAATAGCGCTTGTTCCAATATGTCTTTGTGCTTGGGTGATAGTTTCAACAATTCTAGTATAGATATCTGAGCTGGAGTTTTGCGTAGTTGACTAACCAAGTCATATTGGATTTTTGATGTGGTAGGTGTAGGTGCAGTATGTCCTTTCAAGACATATTTCTGAGTTCGGGTTGTTACATTGACAGATTCATGATCATGCCGATTTTGAATGGTGATGACATTTACTTGATGATCGTCAGCTGATATGTAGTTGATGGTGTTGTTGTATATGTGATTAATACGAGCTCCGCGTGTATCATTTGTAGTTGATGCTCCATCTTTGTTGTAATTTGGGAGAGGATTTTTGAAGGCTTCATGATCACCATTTGTTTTGAGACCATCCACCATTAAGTCACCTTGATCAATCATGTCGTGTACCAGATGTTTTAATCTCATGTAATCATTCATTCTATGACCTTTATTACAATGGAAATCACAGTAATGTGAATCATTCCACCAAGGTGGTTTGATTGGGGGTTCATAGTTGCTGATTGGAGGCAAAGAAAGAATCTTGTTTGCCAAAAGTTCTCTGAATGCTGATTCTAATGATTGTCCTAGTGGTGTGAAGATGCGCTTTTGGAAATTATTTGTGTTGTTGCGTGAATTGTTGTGAGGTCATGGATTCATGTTTTTGCTTTGAGTATCGTTGGTGTTGTTTGTGTTGAGTGGTCCTTGATCAGTGTTTGGTGCATATGTGTTAGCACTGGGATTAGCATTTTTAGGATTTTTCATATTTTGAGGATTTCCGGATAATGCAAGCACTGGTTGCTTAGATTTTGGATCATATGATTCATTGTTGCCTTCGTTTTTGTTTCGGGTCCAAATTCGAGATTTGTCAAGGTTGGTGTTGTTTTGATTATTGTAGTTTGATGAGTTTGTTCCTTCTTTGTAGAATTTGATTGTTCCCTTTTTGACACATGCTTCCTCTACTTGAATGCCATTTTCAATCAATTTAGCGAAAGAGGGTATGCATTGAAGTTTTAGTCTGTAACTCATTTCACCATTCAAGTTATTGATGAAGATTTCCATTTTCTCCTTTTCAGGAATATCTCGAGGATATCGTGATACCATGCATTGCCAGCATTGAAGGAATAACATGAATGTTTCATTATTCTTTTGTTTGGTGTTACAGACATCTAGCATGGTTATGGCATGTTGAATATTATAGGAATATTGGGTTATGAATTTGTTAACCAACTCATCAAATGATCTGACAGGTGGTGTAATCTTGGATAACCATTCCATTGTTTGTCCTCCCAAGCTTCTTGGGAATAACCTCATCAGATAGGTGTCATCATGAGCAAATTCAAGACTCATGGTGCAAAATTCTCGAACATGATCCCGAGGATCACTTTTCCCATCATATTTATCAAATTTGGGAACATCTGAGTTTGGAGGAAAAGGTACCATGTTCAATCTTCTGTCAAATGGATAAGGACAGATTTCGTTTATAGAGTACCGCACCGTTGTCCCTTGTTGCATATCTTGTATTTGTCTTTGCAACATTTGCATTTGTTGAGTAAGAGCAACCAAGGGTGCATTATCCTGCCGAGGGAAGAGTTCTTCCCTCGTATTTGTTCTTAGCTGAAAAGGTGTAGTAAACGGTATGTTTTGTTCTAGAGTTTCGAGCTTAGGTATACGCATTTCTGGTATACGTTGTTTTGGAATATGTTGTTCAGGTATGCGAGTTTCTTCCTCTCTTTGTTGTTCTTGATATGCATATTGTCGAGACCCGGTTTGAAAAATGTTTGCATCGAAATCTTCAGGAAGTTTAACACCTTTACTTGTGAGCATGAGCAAATACTTTTCTTTGTCATTTTCCATAAGCCTTTCTACAAGTTTTTGGAATGAAGGATTTTCTTGACATTTTTGAAGAAGTGCTTCAGTAATTTTAGGCTCTTTCGAGGGTGGAACTTAACAAAAGGATTTGACAATCTGCGATTCATACTTGATTCTGTGTGTGTCTCGCTTTGTTGGTTCTTTTGAGAGCGAGTAACAGGCATTTTAGTAAAAACTTTCTATAACGAAAGGGACAAAATCCTCTTCAATGTGTTGCTCGGGGGTGGGTGGTTTTGGTTGAGATGTGTTATAAGTGATGCAGTCATCGGGAAAGAATGCCGAATTGATCTTTCCTCCGCGGTTTATTTTTTGATTAAAAGCAAATTTTTGACAGTAGGCTCTTATCTTCAAGGGTTCTTTGTCAAATTTGTTGGATTTATTTTGGATGTAACGTTTGATGTGATGAAGGAATACCCGATGAGATTTGAAGAGTTGACGATTGATGTATAAAAACTTATTTCTCTTGATGAATTTGGAAAAACTAGTTTGTTGTTTCTTCAACTTGATGTTACGATAAAGGTTCTTTCTTCTCAGAATAAGGGGATTAGTCATGCATGAGTGATCAATGGTTTCCTTTGATTTGTTTGGATTCAGTTGATTCCTATTTCTGAAAATTTCAAATCTTACTCTATCAAAGTGAAGGTTTTTAGATGCCCCTTCACAATAAAGCGTGTCAAATGATATGGATAAAAGCCTCTCGATCTGGAAACTTGATTTGATAATTTGAAATCTTTAAACAAGTGATTTTGAGATAAAAATCCGTAAGATGGTAAAGGATTCTGTTGACACTGATAATGAGATTTCTGGATTATGATAGGAGAGACGTCCTTTATCGTGCGATTTGTTTAGGATTCTAACAACCTTGGTTTTGACACAAATTTAGCTTGAGAAATAGTTTTAATGGTTTATTTGTCACTTTGCTTTGATGAAAAATGATGTTTGATGGAAAAAGGCTTCTAAAAATATTTTGAAAATTTTAAAATTTTTTCCGATTTTGCTCTCCGTTTTTTTGTTTTTAATCACGCGCTAGAACAGAGACTACATGCGCTACTGAAATTCCTCTATGCGCTAAACTAAAAACCAAACGCGCTAGGCTGCCCCAGACACGCGCTAAAGTTTTGACTATTTAAAATGTGTTGTTTAATTGTTAGAAAAGCTATGCGCTATTCTGGGTCTGTCACGCGCTAACTGTTGGACTTTATGCACTAATTTTTTGTTTCTAAGCGCTAAGCTGTTGCTTCCACGTGCTAAAGATTTGGACTGTTTTAAAATTGTTTGTCTACTGTTAAAAAAATCTATGCGCTATCCTGGGCCGGTCACGTGCTAACTGTTGGACTTTATGCGCTAATTTTTGGTTTCCACGCGCTAATATGTTTCTTCCACGTGCTAGACTGTTTTCCGGATGCGCTAAATGTTTCAACACTGATTTGACCTATGGTAAAAACGCTACTGTTTTGACTCAATGCGCTAATTTGATGTTTTGATGCGCTAACAAAAGTATCACACGTGCTAAGATGTTGCTCGGATGCGCTAAACTGCCCTGATTTTTCTGTTGGATGATTTTTTTGTGATTTTTGAAATTTTGCTATGAATTTTTCAAGTTTGATGGATGATTTTCTGAAGTAATAAATGCAAGCACGACACAAAAAGTACAACCATTTTGCCTAATCTAACAAAAGTGTATGTTCTACGAGGATGTGTTCAAATCCCCAATGTTTTAACAAGTTTGGATACAAATAATACACTTCAGAAAGACTCTTTAGTCAAGGGTCATAAATAATATCATAGCCCACTAGTCTCGATACTCCGTCAGCTCAAACAGTCGTGTCACCCCTAGAGGGCGCCCATTTTTTTGCCTTTTGCCAGAAATTAACTCAAAGTGAATTTCTTCACAGTTGAGTAGTTAGCTTGGGAGATATATGGTGAGTAATCTTGGGGGTGGATTCTTCCCCACCCTTGCACTATGATGTTATAAATGTCTGGTTACTGACTCGGTTCAAAGCTTCTATTTCTATGGTTCGTAATCAGGCTTCATGTTCGGCCGTCAGTGATAAACTCCCTCAGGAGGCTTCCCAACCTTTAGAACAAAGGCTTTACGTATCTCAAAGATACTGGGGGAAGGCTAATCGCTACGTGCAACCGTTGAAAAGGACTTTCATCACTTTCCACGTTTGATTATAGTGGGTTGGAATTCTTGGCGTCAAAGTCTTTCCCCACTTATGTCGTTCCCTTCACACCGGCCATAAACGGCTTTAAGAGTTGATTCCAACTCCTCGGGAAGGCAGGTCTGCTGAAGGTTTTATTGCTTCAAGTAAAGAAAGCTATAAGAGTGGTATGGATTTTTGATCACCCAGTTAAGGGGAGAGCATATTCCTTCCACTTTCGAGACAAAGCAAACAAGTTGATTCTTTTTAGCCTTTCAATTCAGTGATTTTCTAAAACCTATGTGGAGATGTTGCTCCACAAAAACATGGTGTTTATTTTATCCTTTCAAGGCAATGATTTTCTGATCTATAAAAAGAAATTTTGGTCAACAAAGTAAATTCAATGTTTTGTCAACAAAAGAAATTGATCACAAGGGGAAGATCTTCCCTCTTTAGTAGTAACTGACTCTGAACATGTGTGATTCTTTTACTTTGCAAGAATTTGAAGTGAATCCTTTTATGCACCAAAGGATGGTGAAGTTCATTTTAAATCCCTTTGTTTGCAAAACTGAAAATTCTACTTGTTCCTTTTAAAGCCTAAAATGAAAATTTTTGCCCTCCTAGGAAAAGTATGAAAAGATTGTTTTTTTTTTTGTTTTTTTTGTGGTTCGTTTTATAGCCCAAATAAAGTGAGTTCAATTTTATTTAACTAGAATTAAAAAGACTTTAAATTTTAACTAACTTTGAACAAGCTAGTAAAATTTAAACAATTTAATAGTTCTAAAAAAAAAAAACTAAGCTCCTCACTGCAATAAAATGTCAGAAATCCTACAAAATACCACCACAGTGGTTAGAAAAACAGAGGATTTTGTGGACTTCAACAAGTCTAAATTTTAATTTTTGGTTACAATTTTTTTTTGTTTCTGTCTTCGATGCATTATATAATAGACTTTATGCACTAAAATATACCCTCGATGCACTAAAATTAATTACCCATGCGCTACATTGTTTGCTGAATGCGCTACTTTGCACGCCGAAAGCGTTGCTCTGGTTTTCTTTTGCGTCGAGACCTACAGGAAAATTAATGTTTGGATGCACTAAAAGAATGACTTCACGCATTGGATGATGGACTCCACGCACTAAACAGTGGACTGGATGCGCTAGGCTGTTAACCGGATGCACTAAACAGTGAACTGAACGCGCTAATTCATTTTCCCGTGTGCCTGCAAAAGTGGTTAGTTTTAAAAACTGATTTGATATATGGGGTCGAGCCCCACGATAGGCACCAGAAATGTATGCGGGAAAAGTGGGCTGATAAAACTTAATATGTGAAAATATTGTTAAATACTAGTCCACACACACACACAGGACTTCTTGGTGCAAGCTATGGAATAACGAAGTGTTACTCAGCTTCCCAAGGTGGGTCCCATGGTTCTCTATCTCACAATGTCCCTTAAACCAATGTTTTTGCTCTCAGATTATTGAGCAAAATGGTTTAGGGATGGCAAATGCAAGAACGAGGGATGCTTTGATAGTTTTAGTATGAGATGCATTCTAAGCTATACATGATCTTAAAATGCAATAAACTATATGATAAGATGATAAGATTAGTATAAATACTATCCTAACATGATATATATTAGTCTATGATTGAGCTAAATGATAAAGAAATTATCCTAAACATGCATATTTAGATTAATTCCTGATTTCAAAGAGGCTAAAATGATGAGCATAAAAATGATATGAAAGTTTGAATGTATTTGAGCATAAGTGTGATACTACAAATTTGAAGGATGATTTAAAATGGAGGAATGAGAGCTCTATTTATAGCAAAAATAGGGCAATGGATGGCCAGGATTGAAAGGTTTAATCAAGGGCCAAGCTTGAAAGTTGGGGATCCATGTGCACAATTTGTACCAATGAAATGGTGACAAGTGTCAACATAGGGTTGGGTTGAGAGAAGGGGTTGGAGGCATTAAATGCCTGAGGAGACCTCATGGTTATCTAGAAGGTAAGGGTCAAGCCTAAATTAGGATTACCCACTGGATTAAGAGTTAATCCAAGGACAAACCTTTGTGCAAATGATTAAGAGATAATCATGGTCAAAACATTAAAGTCTTGATGAGACCCTTGGGCTGGGTGAAGGTTGAGTTAAAACAAATGTTTTAACCATGTAAGAGGGTTTGAGTTAACCATTAATGGTTATTGAAGACTTTGGGGGATTAAGTGGTTGAAGGTTGAAAGCCTTTAATGGTTATTGGAGACTTTGAAGATTTAAGTGGTTGAAGGTTGAAAGCCTTTAATGGTTATTGGAGACTTTGAGGTTTGAGAAGTGACTTCCCTTTGCTTAGGGATATGACAAAGTTTAGTGGAGGGGTTAGGTTAATTAGAAGCGATTAGAAGATTCTAGAAGGGATTAGAAAGGGGTTTGGGATTTTGCAAGTGGATGGAGGGATAATAGGTTTTAATTGAAATAAAGTAATTTAATTCAATTTGGTTGCAATTAAATAAATTAGATTTATTTAATTTAGGATAACCATTTAATTAAATTTGAATTTAATTAAAAGTGGCTAGGGGGGATTTAATTGAATAAAATGATTTATTCATTAAATGGTATAGTGAATTTTATTTAAATAAATTGAGTAATTTACTTAATAAAATAGAAGAATGTGGATAATTTAATTAAATTGGGTTTAATTAAATAGAGAAATGAACATAAAATATTCATTTAGAAGTGGTCATTTTTATACGTCTACAGGTTGTAAAATGGAAGTTACAAGAACTATAAGTATATGGCGACTCCCAACTGGTCATTCGACAAGCAACAGATGAATATCAGACCAACGATGATAAACTCATTCGTACAAACAAATGGTGGACAAATTAAAGGCATCATTCACTACTATAACCTTTGAGCAGATACCCAAAGATCATAATCAAGTTGCTAACACTATGGCTACCATTGCATCTCTCCTAGATCTTCCACAAAATTCAACATGTTATGAGTTCTTGGTAGAATAGCTTTGAATTCTTGCTTATGATATCCCCAAATCTAAGATGATGTGTCGCCTTGTCAGTTTCGAATCCCCATGGTATGCTAAGTACTACACCTATCTCCATGATCACACACTTCCTCCTAACCAATCGAATAACCAACGCAAAACCTTCATTCGCCAAACCGCTTGATATACCATTATTGTTGAAACCCTATGTTGACGCAGTATTGATGGTACTCTCCTTCGATGTCTAGAACAAGATGAGATAACAAAGGACTTGGAAGAGGTACTTGAAGGGATTTGTGGAACTCATGCAAGTGGTCCGTCACTAGCCAAAAAACTCATGCACACTGGATACTATTGGCTATCCATGGAAAAGGACTCCTACTATTTTGTCAGAAAATGCAAGAAATGCCAAGTTCATGGAGACCTGATACATGCACCAGCATAGGAATTGCAACCAATCACAACACCATGGCCTTTTTGTCAATGGGGACTTGACCTTGTGGGTAAGATTCATCCATCTTCATCCAATGACCACAAATTCATCATTGTCGCTATCGAATACTTCACAAAGTGGATCGAAGCTATTCCACTTACCCAAGTCACCGGAAAGAAGATCGCCTCATTCATCCTTAATTACATCATCTGTCAATATGGTGTACCCATGTCCATCATCACAGATAATGGTCTTCCTTTCAAAAATTAGGATGTCCGTGAGCTCTATGAGAAGTTTCACATTCAACACTGCTTTTCCATGCCCTATTACCCACAAGGAAATGGTCAGGCCGAAGCATCAAGCAAGAACATATTGAGAATCCTCAAGAAGATAGTCAATGATGTCGGTTGTGATTGGCATGTTCAATTGAATCCAGCACTATGGGCATATCGAACTAGCATTCGAACCCCTACAGGTGCAACTCCATACTCATTGGTCTATGGAGTAGAAACCATCCTTCCTATCGAGGTCAAGATACCATCTCTATGGGTTTCCTTGCATAATCTCATAGATGATGAAGAATACAGAGTATCCCGTCTCCAAGACTTAGAGCTACTTGATGAGAAATGATAAGCTGCATACAATCACCTCAAAGCCTATCAGTAGCGCATGAGCAGAAACTATAATCATCGAGTTACACTTCGTATATTTGAGGTAGGCAATCTTGTTCTAAGAGAGAATTCTCGTAACCAACCAAACAAAGAACATCAGGGAAATTTTGAGTCAAACTGGCTGGTTCCATATGTTATCACTGTTGTATTTGGGTCCAGGGCATATCGGTTGGCTACTTCAGAAGGAGAACCACTAGCAGATCCAATCAACATCATGCACCTCAAACAGTTTTATACCTAACCTGTACAGAGCATCAGGCTCCCATACATACTAGAAAAACACCAAAAACATTTAGAAAAATGTCCTGAAGAAAATACAAAAAAATCAAAATAGTAAAGAAAAATCATGCATCCAAACGGTGAACAACCACTTCGGTGGCACCTTGGGTAAGTACGATGGTGAAAACCTAGCAAATAGGCACCACTCATAACATTCATGGCTCCATTGTCTTTCAGACTTGTTGCGATCACATTCATTACATGCACACATCCATCCATCCAAACCATGGCTTATTATTGATCTGCAATCAAGGATAGTATTTCATGCATCTTGCATCCCACTTTTTCATAGTCATGCTTAAACTGGGGGCAATGCCCTTAATCTGTTTGATGAAAGTGGATTACACATTACTGGTGATTCATTGAGTTCTTCATTCAAAATTGTCTCACAAAATACCAAAAACATTGGAAAACTATCTCACAAAATCCAAAAACATTTTGAAAACATAAAAAATCAATCAAAAACATGGCAACGCTTTTGTACATACGCATCCATATCAAACAAACATTGTGAAATACTCAAACGATGACCACTTCTCACATCAACCAAATGATCAACATCAAAATGCAAAATTGTCTTCACAAGGATGCATCCTTCCTTACCAAAAACGAAGACAAGATGACATTTTCTTTGACAAGAAAATTCGACTCAAGCTATCAAGTACTTGGTCGGTTTGATAAGTTCTTTATTCATTTATATCTAGTTCCTACGCTACTCCGAGATATCCCTAAGTGATTAGAGTGGTTGGGATGGTTCCTAAGCATTGTTTGTATGTCTTCTGTGAATTATTCTGATGAAGTTCTAGGGCATGTACTAATGGTGTCTACATGGGAAGTTCACTAAGCTACGTGATCTTATGCGAAATACAGTCATGGATCACTATGGCTTGCTGACTACAGTGTATACCTTGACCATATGAGCATGAACCATTATGGAGGGTCCATATTCTTTATTCTTTATTCTTTATTTATGTTGTTTGTTTGCAAGTACAATGCTCCATCCTTGGTTCCTACTGCCTCATCCAAATTCGATATTAGCATGCTCAATGATGAAAATAAAGCACTATGGATCGTCATTCCATCTCATCTGTATATATTGCATTATGTTGCATTCCACCCATCCATACATTCATAATAGTTGCATATCGTGCATACATAGTCATAACAATGCATACTCTATTTACTCGTCTTCTTTCATAGGACTCAGTCCTAGGTCCTCCATATCTTCTATCTAACACTGAATCCCCCCCCTCACCCTCCCTATCTAGGTCATAATCATGAATTTATTCATCATTTCCCTTCAACCCAATCAAGCCACGTTCATCACCATCCATCTCTAAATAGGAGGGATTGTGTTTCCCATCCTAAGGCATCCTCTAAATCAAGCAAGTTACTCTATCTGCACAAGTACATCATCTCACACACACCTAGACTATCAACAGATACTCTGATCAAGTCTCTTCGAGTCTCAGCAGGTAATCGATCATGGTAATCCTAGACTACATCAGGCATTTATCATAATGACCTAGTCTCAACGAGGCTGCCATGATTCACCACAATCATCCATCACACACACACACACACAATCAATTGATCAACCAATTAAACACAATCACATTAGACAATTACATCAATTGTCTAAGTCTCAACGAGTATTCTGCTTCAAATACCTTGACTTCATCAGGGAATTACATCAATTGTCTAAGTCACCATCAGGTCACTTTGATTCACTTACTCAGACTTTATCCTGTCCAAGCGACCAACTAACATCAATTGTCATGCTTTGACTCGACCGGGGCAATTAAACCAATTGCACCAGATTGTCCAACCAATTTTGATCAATTGTATAGCATCAATCAAAACCACACACCACATTTGCACCATATATTTTGCCTGACCTAAAGGTACTCACTGGCTTGTTGTTTCTCCATTTTATCTCTGATTTCTTCTTTTTTTCACCAGTATTGCTAAAATCTTCTCTTCTACCACCCTACCAATTCTCATTCTTTTTCGAGAGATCGCCCGATTTTTCAAAATTTTCGATCTATCTCTCGAGGGGGCATACCACCCATTAAATTAATATTTTATGGGGCATATTTCTTCACACCTATTTTTCTTTCTTCGAAACGACGTGATAAACCACACTGTCTTAAATAGGGGCAAATGTAGTCACATAAATATGTCCATTTTAATTAAATGAATATTTGCTATTTATTTGATTAAAAACCCACTAGCAACCAGTTAATTAAATTAACATTTAATTAATTCATTTTCAAATCATTCTCCTATTAATTAAATAAATTATTTAATTTATTTTAATTCATTCATTAAACCAAATTCACAATCAATTAAATGAATAAATTCTATTTATTCAATTTAATCCTCTTTCCTCTTTTAAATAAATTAAATAAAATATTATTTAAATCATTAAATCACCCCACTTGCATTCTTCTAAAAATGCAAATTGCACCTATTTGTTGAAATAAACGAATTTTATTTTAATAAATATCATATTTTCCCTCACCCACCAAACCCACTTGCAATCCTAACCCCCTTCTAGATTCTTCTAAACCCTTCCTAATTAGCCTAATCCATCCCCTAATTATTGTCACATTCCTAAGCAACTTGGAGTCACTTCTCAAAAACTTCAAAGTCTTTGAAAAACATTAAATGCTTTGTATGTTCAACAATTTAACCTCTAAAGTCTTCAAAACCACTTATGGCTCTTATATGACCATTAATGCTTAAATCCACTTCCACCCATGGTTAGGGACTTTGATCCCTAAACTCAACCCTCATGTAACCCATGTGTCTCCTCAAGCATTTATTGCTTTGACCATGGTTATCCCTTTAACCTTTGCACAAGAGTTTATCCATTGGATAAAAGCATTATTCTTTGGATAATGAATTTATTCACTCAACCCAACCTTAACCTTAACTCCCAAGTTAACCCTCAGGTCATGTCAAGCATTTAATGCTTCTTCCCTCTCCTCTCAACCCCTCTCATGTTGACACTTGTCATCCTGGGATTGGGTTGAAAGCCCTTACATGGATTGAATATCATTCAATCCTGACCCTTGTTGAGATTACTCAATCTCAACCATCCATTGCTCCATTTTCCTATAAATAGAGCTTATTTCTTCATAATCCAGATCCTAAAAACTTGTATGCATTTATATTATAGGCATTTCTAGAGAGCATTTAGCATAAATCCATCATATTCACTCTTTTGGTTAAAAATTAACACTAGCTAAATAGATAATTTCTCATTTTAGCTCTTGTTCTCATTTACATATCTTTTTAGAGTAAAATCATTTTTTATCTTGAACATCCATAAGGCATCCATAGTGCAAAAAGTTGTTGAGAGCTACACTAATTTGGAACTTGGAGAGGAGAGGAACAAGGAAGGAGAACCCACCAACATGGTAGAGAGCATATGGAGATTTTTGGTTACATTTTGTAGATTTATTATGCTTTTTATCTAATTCGTAGTGTCTTTCTTGATATGTTTGTTTAGGAAAGTGTTTTGCTTATGATTTCTAACACTAATAAATTGGCTTTCTTCTTGTTTGTGTTGTTTTGTTATCATGACTAACCTTCCCATTTTCCAGATCATCAGGAAATATTTAAATTATTTTTCAAAAATAATTTAATATTTTAAATTGATTTCAATATTATGATCATTTCGGGGGAAAAGTTATTAAAAAATACGATTATTTTTATTTCTCCTTTCTCCCACTTCGTGGTCAATGGCTCCTAAAAGTCAAAATCATAACCCTTGGGAGATTAAGGTTAGGAATGCTCTGTTTTCAAGCATTCTTAACCCAAATTTATAACCTCTCATAAAAGAGGTTAGGATTGCTCCAAAATGGAGCATCTCTAACCTTATTTTCTAACCTTGTGTGGGCCCGCTTTATGAGTTACATAAAAAGGTTAGAAATGCTCCATTTTGGAGCATCCTTAACCTTTTTCACAGGTAAATAAAATAATCTCAAGGGATAAGACTATACAAAGAGCAGTAAATGAAGGGCAGTGGTGATAGCAAAGGCACATGAGTTGTTTGGCATGGTTTTCAAAAGAGATGCAATTTGGTGTAAATGACTTTCCAACCTTAATAGCACATGCAAAATCTGGAATCATAAGAATTGTTTGAGAAAATGCCTCAAGAGATTTCATCTCATGAAATGCATAACTGATATACATAAAATGGACATGTTGAAAGGGCTTCAGATACTTTCAAATATATGCAACCGGTAGGCATTGAAACCAATTCCAATAACCTTTGCGACCATCCTCCTTGTCCATGAGGGAGAATTTTGGTTTGAAAATATAATTGAAAACGCTCAGGTGACATACATGTTAATGTGGAACCACTGACAAGGCATTTGAATTGTTTTACCAAATGCAATTAGCAGGCATCAAGCCGAGTTGTACAAACATTGCCTCTCCCGCCCATACTAATATGAAAGTTCTTACCTCAAAAGGAATATAGTCTTTTGGCATCATATGTTTGCAGGAGATGCTCAAAATAGAGCTTTTGAAAGGACTTTAGGAACTTTCAAGAAAATGAAAATACGATTGGTTGGTGTCAATTCAAAATTCCACAACCTTCATCATCGATCTCCCATACCCAATAAAATAGAAGTTTTACAGCAGAGTATTGGAATCCATCAAAATATTGATTGAAAGCAGGTTTTAGTCAGATGTTGTAGGTGCAAACACTCTTGTAGACATGTATGTAAAAATTGGAAGCACACATGCAAGGCACACAAAGCGTTTAATAGATTGTCTCTAAGAGAAATGTTGGAGGCATAGCCAAGGCAAGTGAACTGTCTGGCAGAATGCTTCAAAGAAGGTGGCCGCATAGGCAATACACGTTACTATTTAACAGAATACCTCAGAAATGTCATTTCATAAAATGCAATGGATGCAAATATAGAAGATAAGACATGATAACTGAACTATTTGGCAAGGTCCCTCAATGTACCGAATTCGCGGCCTTTGGATGAGAAGTGGCACGCACGTGAAGTTTTTCACAGAATGTTGCAGATCGTAAGAGCATAAAAAATGTGATGAATGTAAAACCTTAGACAAGGCAAGCAATTTGTTTGACATAATGCATCAAATAAGGTGTCATCTCATGTAGTGCAATTATCGCAGGATATGCAGGAAATGGATTTTTTGAAAAAGCCTTTGAATCTTTCAAGCTAATGCAATCGACAGGTGTAAGGCTAAGTTCCACAACCATTGCAAGCATCCTTTCAATATGTATCAAAATGAGAGCTTTTGATCAGAGTATGGACATTCATCAAAGCATAAAAGGATAGAGGAATTTAGTCAGATGTTGTAGTTGCAACTGCTTTGGTAAACATGAATGCAGATCGTGGAAGCATAGCCATGTCGTGAAGCATTTGACAAATGTAGATCGTGGTAGCATAGATAATGCTACAAAATGTGGAAGTATATCCAATGTCGTATATTGTTTGATAGAATGTCATGTTTACAGAATGAAGATCGTGGAAGCACAGACTAGGAACATGAAGCTTTCAATGTCATCTCATGGAGTGTATTACATACATAGTTTGATCATTATGCGCATCAAATTGACCTTCATCGTGGTGGCTATTTTAAAAATGTCCCCAACTTTACTTTATAATGTCAGTGACAACGCAGTTGCAATTTGCCGGAAAGACATTAAATGGTATTTGCTTTTCGTATAGGAGACAAGTCATAACTACAAAGATACATAGTCTTTCAGAGACTAGATTAAAACATGAGGTACCTAAGGCTCATATGATAATGGTATGAAGAATGTCAAGTTGTTTTTGATACCCAAGATAGGAGCCAAGGAAGATGACTTCAAGATCTATTTACTCTTAATGGTAGAGGTGAAACAAAAACAAAAGGGAAGCAACACTCATCTTGCGAATCTTAATGTTCTTAAAAGGTGAACAAACATTGCATTTCATAACCAATCATGATATGAGAAGAATGATTCATCAAAAGCACTTAGACTAATGCAGATGGCGAGTCAAGGAATACATGTGCCATATGGAATACAATGGTTGCAAATCACATCTAGGAAGAATAAGTAGAAGATGCCTTAGAAAAAAATTATCAGATGTTTTTCATTGGTCTAGAGCCTTACTCTGTCACCATGGTTGTTGTTATTACAACATGTTCTTGTTTATTAGAACTCCAAGGTAGCAATGAAAGTGATTAGATAAGAATAAATCATATCATCATAAAAGCTTTCTCATTATTTAAGGAACATTATGAATTTGAAACAAAAGAAAGCTTATTAGACATTTGCAATTGGAGAACATGTTCTAGAAGTCAATATATTTGTGGGCAAGTATTTCTTTTAAGTCAATGGTCAAAAACATTAATGTGTTAGTATACTACAATAGTTGATACTTTGGGATAATTACAAATGCATATGAAGCAAATGAAGATGGAGGCCACCTCAACAAAATTGACAACGAGTTATTTCTTCAATGTAATGGGTTTGAAATTCTTTTTGTAAAAAATGACTTATGTCACTTATTGTAACCAAAGGCTAGAAAGTTGACTTCTTCTACGCATAAAGGTGTAAGTTATTAACTCATTGAAATTTATGCAGAAAAGAGTTAGTTATTAACCCAGGATTGAAGTTGGTTATAAGGGTAGTTATTCTGAGTAGTAAGGCTAGGTGGTTACAAGTAGTTATTCTCTCAAGCCTATATATACAAGGCTTTTGAATTGTAAAAAGGGGGGGGAACTTTTGATAGAGGGGAAACTCTATATAAATTGTTAGAGAATCTTGTAATGAATTTTAATTTTACACTATGTACAAAGAGGTTTATGAGATTGTATAATCTCACAAAGACAATAAAGAATGCTTTCAAGTTTGTATGTTCTTGATGTTCTTCTAAGTTGTCATTACTGATTTTTTGTATGTTAAATTAGTAATTCCTTTTTGTGCTCATGTGAATTATCAACAATATATCTACAATTGATGTAATGAAACACAACCACTTCCTGGTATCTTGAGTTAGATGTGTCAAGATAACTTCTATTTCCATATGTCAAGATTTGTTTTCTTTATTTCTTCATCATTGCATATCAACACTTATTTTATTTTGTGCCCAAAACCCCTTTGTAATCATTATCAGTTGTGGAATCTTAGTTGGTTTTTGTATGTCTATAATTGGGGTTCTTGTTAGTCATGTTTCTCTAGTTTTGTGTTTTCTCCTTTATGTACTTTCAGGTTAAAAGTACACAAAAATCTCAAATATCCCATCATACGAGGGAGTTGCCCCTCTCAAATGCAGAGGAAGATTGTGGTTTTACCACAATCTCTCCAACTGTTGGAACGTTCATCACTGCTCATCAGGCAAATAGGGTCAATTTCAGATAAACAACCGCAATGACAAATCTATTTACCAACAATTTTTTGGTGACTCTGTTGGCGAGCAAAATACCAGTGTGTTTTGTTCCTCAGAAATTTAAAGATACCTTCTTCAGAATGAAGGCTAGCGACTCTATCTAAAAGATTGAACTTAGAACAATGATTTGGTACAAAGGAAAGTTGGAAAGTGACAGTGAAAGTGACGATGAAGACTATATATATCAAAAGAAGCATTTTTTTTATGAGCCCATACAAGTTGAATTAATAAAGAACTTTTATGGTGGCATGCAATTTACTCCTGATAAGGTTCATCCCTCTTTATGTCAAGTGTTGTAAGATATTGAAGAAAAGCATGGAAAAGAGATTGGTTTTCTTTCCTGTGATCATTTACCTAAATCAACAACAATCAAGAAAGATGAAGACAAAAGCGATCTTTCTCCTGTACCAATTGCTCAACAGAATCAAATTCTTGATAATCCTAAACAAGTGAACTTCTTGAAGAGTTTCTGCAGTGGAAAGAAACTTGATCCTAATAAAGTTCATCCTTCTCTACTCCAATCTTTGCAAGTAATTGAAGAGAAAGAAGGAAAAGAAAAATTATTTCTTGCTCATGATCATTCACTTGAATTGGAGGTAAACAACAACAATGATGAAGAAAAATATATTCATGTTTCACTTGCTGCTCAAAGAAATCAAGATCTTAATGATGTTGAACAAATTCAATTTTTGAAAAGCTTTTATGGTGATAGGCAACTTGATATTAACAAAGTGCATCCTTCCTGATGGGGAGTGGTACTCAAAGAGATTCAAGTCTATTCCAATAGGAAGTTGAGTGATGTCTTAGTGGGATCCCTTCACTCTACACTGGTCTATCAACTAATCAAAACTTTCAAACTCCTTCCAAGGATTTTCCTCCTAAGGCTTTGATTACTCTAAAGAAAGGTTCTTCAGGTAGAATTGGATCTGGTTCAAGTGTGCTATCCTCTTCTACTAGTTCATTACCCTTCCCTTCATTGAACTTGATTGTCACTTTCTCAGTCTTGTCTTCAACTGCGTCTAGTTTGCTCTCCAATTGTAGAAATATTTCCCTGAGAAGTCTATTCTCTTCCTCTTGATCTTCTACCTTCTTGGCTAACTCTGCATTGGTCACCATCCTTAGACTATTTTATCCTACTGATTTAGTGTCTGTCATGTACTGGCTTCTTCCCAAATCTTGGTTGCTCTGATACCACTATGATGGGTAGGGGAACTCAAAGAGAGTCAAGCCTATTCCAATAGGAAGTTGAGTGATGTCTTAGTGGGCTCCCTTCACTCTACAATGTTCTATCAACCAATCAAAACTTTCAAACTCTCTAGGAGTGCTCCCAGTCAGAATGTTCTCACTGACTACTCAAGCATGGTTGAGATTCACAAGGGTAAATCCAACCTTACTCTATCAAAATTCTAACATATGCTTGCAGAGGTTATAGCAGGTGTCCTTAAGGTTTTTCAAAGCCAATCCACTGGTTTTTTTTATTGGTTTTCATTCATTTCTCCATCGCTCTTTCTTTTCCCTATTTTCTAGGCCTAGTAGCCCTAGAGCCCCAATTAGCCCTCCCTAACCACTTTTTGTGGAATTACTCAAAATTATCCCAAAGAACCAAGAAAACTCATTTATGATCTGAGTACCCTTTTGGAATAACTTTGAGATTCATCAAGTGAGTAAACCAGGTCTGTCTGTACAGGTACGGAACCCGAAAATGGCATATTTGAAGGGTTTTTAGGGGTCTTTTTGGTCTTCTTCTAAGGGTTTAAAGTCTTCCTTGATCTTCTACACTTCCAAACTTCCACAAAGGCTATGCCACATCCCACTTATTCCAAACACTTGGCATGTTCAAATCCATACTCCTTTGTTAGGCATCTAAGAAGGTTTCCAAGTGTTCTATTGACCACCTCTGTTTGGCCATCCATTTGGGGATGATAGGCTGAACTGAAAGACAAGTTAGTACCTAAACTTTGCCACAAAGTCTTCTAAAAATGACCAATAAACTCTGCATCTCTATCTGATATAATGCTGATACGTAAACCATGAATTTTAATAACCTCTTTGAAAAATAAGTGAGCAATGTGACTAGCATCATGAGTGGTCTTACATGGAATAAAATGGGCCATCTTGCTAAACCTATCTACCACAATATAGATGCTATCAAAACCTGATTTGGTTTTAGGAAAACCAACAAAAAATTCCATACTTACACACTCCCATGGTCGGTTGATAAAGACCAACATTGGAAGAGGTACCCTTATCTCTTTGGAAAACCACACATTGTTCCACATGCTTCCTGATATCTCTTTTCATCTTAAGCCAATAGCAGAATATTTGGACAAGCTCCAAAGTCTTGTTTAAACTAAAATGTCCACTTAGGCATCCATTGTGTTTCTCTTGCATCAAATTTTCTCTCATAGACCCTTTAGGTACACATAGTTGTCCTCCTTTGAACAAAAGTCCATCTTGTAAGATGTAACCTGCATATTCACTATGGAAATGGTTTTCAAACTCTTGGCAAACCTTGTAGGCAACAACAAAGTCTTCATCATCTTCATATAAATCCTTGAAACTATCCACTCCAATACTGTTGAGTTGCACTTCTTGCACTGTTAGTAACCTTCTACTTAATACATCAGCTACTTTATTACATTTCCCTTTCTTGTGCTTAATGGTAAAGGTATATGACTGCAAGTATTCTACCCATGTAATATGCCTATGGTTCAACTTTTCTTGAGAATTAAGAAAGCTAAGAGCTTGATTATCAGTATAAACTACAAATTCTTTAGGCAGCAAATAATGCATCCATTTCCTAAGGGATTGAACAAGTGCATACAACTCCAAATCATAATAGGAATACTATTTCTTTGCATCTTTGAGCTTCTCATTGAAAAATTCAACCGATCTATTGTCTTGGCTTAAAACTGCTCCAACCACTATGTTACTTGCATCACATTCAATGGTGAAGAGCTTGTCAAATCTTGGAAGAAAGAGTACCGGTTGAGTAGCCACCTTTGTCTTCAAGAGATAAAATCCTCTTTGTGCTTCCTTTGTCCATTGAAACTTGGTTTTCACACCTCCCTTGATTGTCTCAAGCATGGGTGCACATATTTCACTAAATCCTCTGATGAAATTTCTAAAGAATTGAGCCAAGCCATGAAAAATTCTTACTTCATGTGTTGTCTTAGGTGTAGGCCAATTGATTATAGCTTCCACCTTAGAGGTATCCATCTTCAAATCACCTCTTGAGATTACAAACCCAAGATACACCAACTCCTGTTTCATAAACTCATATTTCTCCAAATTGATGGTTAATTGCTCATCACATAGTTTCCTCAATACAATCTCTATATGCTTAAGATGTTCATCTCTAAACTTGCTAAAAATTAAGATTTCATCTATGTAAACAACAACAAATTTACCAATATAGTCCTTGATTACTTCAATCATGAGTCTCATGAATGTGCTAGGAGCATTTGTGATTCCAAATAACATAACAATCCATTCATAGAGTCCCTATGTGGTCTTGAAGGTTTTCTTCCATTCATCACCCTACTTGATTCTGATTTGGTGGTAACCACTCTTGAGGTCTATCTTGGTGAAGTATTCAACACCTCCTAAACAATCCATCAAATCTTCAATTCTTGGAATGGGAAATCTATACTTGATGGTAATCTAGTTTATAGCTCTAGAATCAGTGCAAAGTCTCCAAGTATCTCACTTCTTTAGGGCCAAAATGGTTGGTACTGCACATGGGCTGATGCTCTTTCTGATTAGTCCATTATCTAAGAGTTCTTGTATTTGCTTGGCTATCTCCTTGTTCTGATCTGGTGGCATTTGGTAAGCTGCCTTATTGGGCAATGAAGCTCCGGGCATGAAATCAATTTGGTGAGTTATGGCACGTTGAGGAGGAAATGTTGTTGGTGTTCCATCACTGACAATGTCCTTAAACTGATTTAATACCTATTGCATTTCTTTGGGAATGCATAATTTCTTCTCTTTGTTGTCTTCTTTTGGCTTTACAACAATGGCAAACCCCACTCCTTCTCCTTTCTTGAGTGTGTTGATGAACTCTTTCTCACCAACTAGCAGCACATTAGAACCTTTTAATCTTCCCTCTACTTGGTCTCCTATGGACTGAATTTTTTAGGTGATTCCATCATTTTGAAAGGTATAAGCATTCTTCTCTCCATGGTGTATTGCTTTTCTGTCAAATTGCCATGTCCTACCTAGGAGTAGGTGGTAAGCATCCATGGGCAAGCTGTCACACAAGATTCTGTCCTTGTAGCCCCCTATAGTGAACTCCACCCAAGTTTGTTCATTCACAAGAACATGTTGCCCCTTGTCGAGCCATGTAAACCTATAAGGATCACTATGTGGTATTCTTGGTAAATTGAGCTTACTAAGTGCTTCCTCTGACACTATGTTATATATGGATCCTGAATCCACCACCACTCTACATACCTTTCCCATGATCTTGCATTTTATCCTAAACAAGGATCTCCTTTGGCTAGGTTCCTCCTTAACCGGTTAACCGGTTCTTTAATCAAGACTCTTCTTATTATAAGATTCTCTCCAACCTCCGAATCCAAACTCACTTTTGATGCCTTCATGTTTGTTGCATCCTCTTGAGCATAATTTACTCTCCTCTCACCTCCTTGGGATGAAGAAGACTTCTCATGACATCTATAGGCTGGGTGTCCAAGTTGATGGCAATTATAGCACTTCATTGTGGCAAAATAGGACCCTCTTCCTGATCCACTAGACCTTCCTCTACTAGAGTTGCTAAATCCCCTTCCTGTATAGCTTCTTTTTCTATCAAAATCCCCACTTTGCTCAACCAACTTAGATTCCCCTTGGGATATTTGGTCTACACTTCTTCCACCAAAGCTACCTCTCTAACCTCTGCCATCTCTCCCCCTACCTCTGCCTCTGTTTCTTTGCTCTTGTTTCTTTTTACTCTTTTCCTCCACCTTGAGTGCCAATTGATAGCACTTATGATCGGTATTAGGACATAACAAACTCAATTCTTCTTGAATATTCCATCTCAAGCCATTCAAGTATTTGGCTAACTTGATGCTTTCATCTTCTAGCACCTTGGATCTAAGACACAACTTCTGAAATTCCTTAGTGTAGCTACTCACATCCAAGTCTCTTTGTCTCAAGTTTTGTCTCTTCTCGTGCAATTGTATCTCATAATCTTCAGGGATATATGCTTCTTTCACCTTGGCTACCATTCCTTTCCAAGTAGCTATTGGATTCTTACCCTCCTTTTGCCTCTCTTCTTGGATGAATTTCCACCAAGTCAAGGCTTCTCCTCTCAATCTAGATTTGGCTACCTTCACCTTTTGTGCCTCACTGATCCCATCACATTCAAAGTGATTCTCCAATCCTTCAATCCATTCCATGACTACTTCTGGTTCCATTTTTCCACAAAAAAGTGGCACTCCTTCCAAGGATTTTCCTCCTAAGGCTCTGATTTCTCTAAGGAGAGGTTCTTCAAGTAAAATAGGATCTGGTTCAGGTGTGCTATCCTCTTCTACTAGTTCTTTACCCTTCCCTTCATTGACCTTGATTGTCACTTTCTCAGTCTTGTCTTCAACTACGTCTAGTTTGCTCTCCAATTGTAGAAATATTTCCCTGAGGAGTTTATTCTCTTCCTCTTGATCTTCTACCTTCTTGGATAACTCTGCATTGGTCACCATCCTTAGACTATTTTATCCTACTCATTCAGTGTCTGTCATGTACTAGCTTAATTCCCAAATCTTGGTTGCTCTGATACCACTATGATGGGGAGGGGTACTCAAAGAGAGTCAAGCCTATTCTAATAGGAAGTTGAGTGATGTCTTAGTGGGCTCCCTTCACTCTACACTGGTCTATCAACCAATCAAAACTTTGAAACTCTTTAGGAGTGCTCCCAATCAGAATGTTCTCACTGACTACTCAAGCATGGTCAAGATTCACAAGGGTAAATCCAACCTTACTCTATCAAAATTTTAACATATGCTTGTAGGGGTTGTAGTAGGTGTCCTTAAGGTTTTTCCAAGCCAATCCACTGGTTTTTTTATTGGGTTTCTAGTGCAGGAGCACCTAGGACTTAGGCTTATAGTCCTTTCACAATTTTGGCTTGTACTGACCTTAGCCAAGTCATTTTCCTAATAAGGACTCCAGGAGGGTCCAAGGAGTGAGTGTGATGTTTGTTTTGAGTCAAGTGTAGGCCTAGTTGAGTTGGTTTTCTTCCTAGGCTTGTACTTTGTGAGTAGGTGATAGTTTGAGTAGTTGAAATGACCTTCTTGATGGTCAAAGTGGTAAAAATTAGTGTGAGCATGAGAGAGGTTAGGTATGGTCTTAGGAATGCTTAAAAAGTCATGAATAATGACTTAAAATAGGTTTTATAGGCTGGCAAAGCAAAAAGTGAAAAGTTGTAAAAGTTGTCATGACAACTTTTGTCCTAAAATGCTTAGCAATGGAGTTAGGGATAGCACAATTCCCTAGAATGCCTCCACACATGGGTAAAACTATAAGAACCTCCTCTTTCATGGTTACCAAGGTTGGAAGATTGATTTTGTTTGATTAACATTCTAAAACTACTCATTTTCAGACTGTTTTTGGCTTATTTTGCTTACAATGTGAATACAAATGGATTGAATCCATTAATCTAGCTATGGACTGAGTTTCTTTGGTGTGTTTCAGAGTCATTTATTTCATTTCATGCTTTGTAGTTATTGTGTGTTGGTGTTTTCATAGTTTTGTTTTCAATTAGCCAGTTTTGGCTTATAAATAGCAATTTTATGTAAAATGGTTGCCCCATAGAATCCCTTTGTGCTACCATCACGGCCTATTGGGACATGGAAGGAAACCACTTGTATAGTGTACATATGCAAGGAGAAGTTTAGGAAGTGGCATTTGATATGGCTACCACCTTGTTGTAGGCGAGTCCAGGAGCAACCCGGCTAGAGAAGACATGGTGAAATTTGAGTGCTTATTGCAGAGGTGAACACAAAACCCCAACCAAATCATTTGGAGAGGTCCATGAAGTCCATACATAGTTTCCATTGCAAGCAAATGCCTTAAAAAGACTTGTAGATGCCCATTTCACTAATTTGATCAGTCACTGCCGGTTAGGAGGCCTAGAAACCCTTCAAAACCCTCATTTTTGGGTTAGGGCATTGTACGGCGAGTTGGGAAACCAAAACCACCAAAATCACTTGGGGTTAGGTGACATGTACCAAATCAGAAAAGGTAAGCAACCGAATGTCACTAAGTCCAATGGTTATTGTTACAATTGCAATAAATACTGTCACACATCTAATCAATGTAGGACAAAGTCTGTTAACAATTATCAGAAGGCAAAATTCAAAGGGTTTTGTAAAAACTACAATAGATATGGACATAGTACCGAGAAGTGTTGGTTTAAGGAAAAGAACTATATGTGGTCTACACACCGAGCAAAAGCTAGAGGTTACCGAACTCACACAAATCCTTATCGATAGTATTCTGTAGTACCATGGGATTACAATACAAGGATATGGTGTGAATGTTGTGGAAGATATGGGCATATAAGTGCCAACTGCTTTATAAGGTTTGGGATGTACAACCGAAGATCATGGAGAAATCCTGGTATGGCATGTTTTCATTGTCACAAAGTTGGACACTTAGCTGGAGATTGCAGAGATCAACCTAGAAAAGACAGTGAAGAAATAAAAGACAAATTAAAGATGATTTGGAAAAAGAAGGAAATTGTGTCAAATGAAGAAAGCACCTTACCTACTGAGTTAGGTGCTCCTATTCCAAATTAATCGGTAAAGGTATGAAGGGATTGCATTCTCTCAAGGTTAAATCTTAACAATTCCTATTTTATTATGTACTTAATTCAAAATCTGCATAGTTAAGATGTATTAGTAAGTTTGAAATTCTACCAAAGTCTTTTGAAGCACTATACAGGAAGCCTGTCAAGTCGGTAAATAAAGGAAGTTTGGTAACCCGGTTAAAATGGAAAAAGGAGAGTAAATCTGTTAAAGAGGAACTGAGTGCATTTAATGCTTTTGACCTAACCTGCACGGAGCCCGATAAGGCATATTGTGTACTTAAAAGCATTCTTGCGGTCATTTTCAACTCACCAAGTTTTCGAGAGAGCAGAGCAAGCGAATCTAAGGCGATCAAACCTCCTACAAAGAAAATTTAAGGTATTTACATCAATCTCGATGCATTGTTAAGCTGGTTTACCGATCTTATCAAATTGCTATTATCTGCTAAGTGTGAAGCGTCAGTCGCTTGAAAATCCTGAAACCCTAAGGATCTTTTGTTAGTTTTTATCTGAAATCTACAAATGGCACCTAAGATCCAAGATCCCATTGTTGTTAAGAATGTTGAGAAGCCCTCACTAAAATACTCTTTGACTCCCAAACTTGCATCTGAACTGGATGACAAAACCGCTTTTTCACTCATCCCGGATAGAGTGTTATTAGTCGAGGATGTGAGATTCTTCACCAAATGTCGTGTTGAAGAACTTGGTCATGTTGAAATCAAAGACACCTATGATGAGTTGTGCACCAATGGTAAATTGAGTAGCAAGTATGAGCACATTAAGATCAAGGGATTAACTAAAGCCCTAACCTATCCTCGTGTGTTCAAACCCCAATGGGTCAAGTTTGTTCTGAGCAGAGTTCATGATGATTTCATGTGGCTAGAAGAGCAACCATTTAAGATTACCAAGGAAATCATTCATCTGATTACCGGTTACCCTATTTATGATCATGCCCGAGCTCAAAAGATGCTATCACAGAAGGAATTGATCAGTCTAACCGGAGTGGAATTAGATTGCAGAGGATTGAAATTGAACAATGTTAGAGATGAAGAATTGAAATTTGCCATTAGAGTATTAGGTTATTGTTTCTTCCAATCAGCAACGGAAAACATTGTACCCTATGCAGCAATAGACCTGGCTTACAAAATTGTGAAAAAGGGAATGAAAATTGACCTATGTGAGGTGTTGTTGAAGAACCTGTTTGAGAATTTGAACACCATCAGGAAGCTGAAGAAGAACAACTTGGCTAATACACTAAAGTTTGGTTCATTACTTGTATGCATGTTTTTCTATTTTGAAAAATTCTTTCCATCAGTCGGTAAAGTTGTTTGGGAACTACACCGATCAATCACCCATCAGATCAATGACTTCATCAAGAAGTTAGGTGATAATTTCAATGATATTATGGATGATTACTTTAGTAAATTTCAAGAGAAAATGCATAATAGGTACCGGATTCCACCAAAGCTAGTGGAGAAATACAAAAATGACATATGTTTTGAAGTAGACGCTGATTACTGTTATGTGAATGTTGTGGAACCAAGAACTCAATCTTTGTCACCGATGGGTTACAAGATTGATTTTGTCATCACACAACAACAAATTGATGCATTCCTTACATTACCTAGACATGCTACCGAGCTGAGGTATGGAACCTATGAAGAAGTGAAAGAAAAAGTAAAAATGAGCATTATCGTATCCAAAGCTACAAGAAAGGCAACAAAGATGATAAAGACATTGTCAGAGAAATTCGGAGAAGACTCCTCCTCCACACCTGTCAAATGCACTATTGCCATTACCGAAGAGGAATCCGAAGCCCAAGAGGTAGCTATAACACTGAGCACCGAATTGCCGAAGGGAAAAGTGTTGAAGAGAAAGAAATAGGACACATCAAAGGCCTCACCAACTCCACCTCCAAAGCGACCTAACACTAGAGCATCTGCAGCTTCATCGAGTAAGAAAAAAAAAGAGTGTTATTGTTCCCAAGGTAACAAAAACATACAAGAAATCTACTCGGAGACTCATTTTGGCAAAAGAGTCTAGTGATACCAAATCCAAAGATGCAAGCAAATTTCAGATTGTCAAGAGCAAGAAGGTAAATATACATAGTGTTGAAAATTTATGTGCTAAGCTGAAAGAATATGGAGGATTTGGAGGATTCAGATATGTAAAGTATGAAACTAGAAATAATGATGAAAAGAGACAAATTGAAGAAGCTGTCATCTGCACACTTCTAAAATTCTGGTTGGCTCCATTGGAACTATCTAAGTCACTTCCGAATGAACTTTATTTGCATATTGATAATAGGTGGAAGTATGCAATGGACTCAAAGAAATAGATCAAAGAAAGAAGTCTAGTACATCTCTTTCCTGACATGTCAGTAGCTGAAATAAAAGAACATCTGACAACCTACAACTTAAAGTTTCTCGTCAAACAAAGAGCCTTAAAACTGATGAATGGGCTATATATTGAAGTTGAAAATGAGACAAAAGCAAAGTGGCAGGAATTATTTAAAATCAAGGATGCCGGTGAGCAAGCTATAGTTGAAATTGTTGATGTCACCGAGCAAGACCCTGCTAACACCATTCAAATATATGAAGATATCATGGATATAGAGGCTCTGGAACAGGAAATGATAGAAGGCAATGCATATGAAAAACTTGTATCCAATGAATCAGTCTTGGAACAAGTTCAGCCTTATCCATCAGTCAATCAACCTATCTCAACTGAAACCCCTTAGGATACGGATCAAGGCATTGAAGGTCACAAGTCTACAGTAGGAGAAGGTACTACTCAAGAATAGACATCTCAAGCACCTTCTAGCACTACAAATGTTGCAATTGAGACACTGAGTACCGAGACACCAAAGGACTCTATAGAGGCTAAAGAAACCGATCAAAGTGTTGCCTCTACCGAGCAACCTACCGAGGGTCATCAAGCCTCACAAGCCATTCTCTTAGTTCAATCGGTGAAAGGTAAAGAAAAGAAGATGAAAAAGCATAGTTTTAAAGTTGATTTGTCAAAACCAATAGTGTTGCCCAATGTTGATATATCAAAATTAAAGGGGCAAGCACTCATTGATTTCGGTGAACTATGCAAAGCGAAGGCCGAACAAGAGAAGCAAATGGCGATTCAAAAGAAAAATAAAGTACTTCAGAAGGTGAAAGCACTCTTAATAGATATGCTACTTGAAGCTACACTGTCAATTGATGTAGCCATCCACATTCAATTGGATGAACTCCTAACAAAGATAGAGACATCTGGAGTAGATGCATCAGAATATTTGAGCAAGCTAAAAGACAAAGAGCTCATTGCAAAAATGATAGAAGAGGTACAGAAAGCTATAGCTATTGGCAAAGTTAAACTTGTCAAATTTATTGCTGAGTTGACCCCTCAACTCAAGCACATTCAATATTTATTTCAGAAACTTTGCACATTTTCTTTATTCATTAAAGACATAAAAAATAAAATAGAGGCAATTGAGAAAGAGATCACCGATCTCTCAAATAAGTTGACCACAGAGCCAAATTCAGTTCAAAATTTCTACACAAAGCTACAACAGCTCATGGTTCAACAATTGGACCTAAGAAATGAAGAACACAAGATCGGGATGGACATAATGACACTTCAAACATTATTCCTTCCTCATCTTTCATCCGTCCAAGAACAGATCAACCAGGCCACATCCCTATCTACTACACAAGAGGGAAGCACTCTAGATGGCATAATATCGTTATTGGTTGATATTCAAGCACATAATTCTTTAATGGACAATGTAAAGGATGCACTCTCTGTCACTCTCACCAAAGCCCGGACCAAGTACAAATCCATTTTTGACCAATTACAACCCCTGAATGATAATTAAGTTTTGATGTTTGTCAAAAAGGGGGAGTGATACAGTATTGGGGGAGTGATATAGTATTCAAAGTGTAGTATACAGAGGGAGTATACCGAGCAGTGTACAGAACAGTAAGTAAAGAAAAAGAACTAAACAACATGCAAAATTAGAGTTTTGTATAGTATATTGATAAGGGGAGTATATCTAGATATATTATTTCATTGACTATTGTACATACTGTCAGTTTGGTCAAATTTTGCAAGTATATAGATTATTGAGTTATAACTTTGAAAGTATTTTTTGTCAAACATCTCAACTAATGTCAAAAGGGGAGATTGTTACTACTTATCAAGTTGCCATTAGTTTTATGTTCAAAGTTATTCTATATACTATAGTCAGTTACTACTACCAAAATATTCAGTCGGTATGAACAGTCCAGTCGGTTATAGAAGAAAGTAGTCTCAGAGCCCAGTATGCACCGAGCTATCTACCGAGCAACAAAGATGACAAACCAAGTTGATATACACCGAGTGAAACATGTTACTAGATTCATTGAACCTGGACATACATATGAAAACGTGTTACAAGATCGAGGTACATAGAACCATTATCACATTAGAAATTGCACTTAAAGATTGTGTATGATTTTGAGGTCTTCTAACCAATGAAATATTTTGCATGGTTATTCATTCAATAAATCATGTTTGTAAGATCAAAGCAATGAATTAGATCACTGTCATAAAAGATATATTTATACAACATGAATTGAGTTCAGACATATACATGTAGCATGACATAAAGGAAGATATAGAAATATATGAATCAAGACATGTGAAAGCACTAAGTGTTGTGACTGTTACAGAGACACAGAGGTCACCGAGAAGGATTTCAGAGAATAGTCAAAGAACAGAGTAAACAGAAGGGTTTACTGAGTTACTATATGGGTTACTAAGGTATGCTATAAGCAAGGTAATCTTATTCTAAGTACATAGAATCTGCTATAACATTCCAGATGTAAAGTTGCAGATATTTGTAATAATTTATTATAATATTTTGAAGTTGTAAGAGAAACCTTTAACAGGGTAAAAGACTCTAATCAAGTCTATAAATTGTAAAGCCTCTAACCAGGTACAACATTTAGATTAAGTGTTGTAAAATCCTTAGCAAGGTAGATCTAATAGATCTTGTTACTCCTAATAGGGTAAGCTATCAAAAATAGCTAAACATGTAGCTCTAACCGAGCACTCTTTATTATTGCAGTAGTGAAGTTGTGGGTGCCATCCCCACCGCAGTTTTTCTCTCTAACCAAGAGTTTTTGCGTAACCAAAATATATGTGTTATGGAGTGAATCATGTATGATTGTTATCTATTTGTTTTAGCTTTATATTATGTTACTGCACTATTCGATTTATGCATAACAGTAAATTTATTATTGAAGAAATGTTTTGAAGTACTGATTCACCCCTCCCCTCTCAGTACATTAGCTTTCCATATTGGGCCTAACACTTCCACACTTCCAAACTTCCACAAAGGATCTTCCACATCCCACTTACTCATGCAAAACACTTGGCATTTTCAAACCTGATCATCCCTGCAAGCACTTGCAAAATTTCAAACATTTCCTAACTAGGCTATGACTGAGCTCACCTAGGAAATGATGTCCAATGGCCTTTCAATGACCTCCAAATAAAAATAAAGATTATGTACACTATACAAAGTTTCCATGGCTTGAGTCCCAAGGGTTATTGAGGGAAACTCAAAGGACTTCAAGATGGAACCATGTTTGGGCCTCTAGAACCCTTGCTCAGGCCGAGAGCAATATAAAATCAAAACTCAATTAAAACCTGCAACAAACACTAGCTCAAATGCTTCCTAAGCACTACAAGAACATGTACAAATAAATTATCAAAGAACAAAAATGAAATCAATCCATGAAGTACGGACTGCTGCTCCAAATTTGAGAAAATACAAGGTAAAAATTGGAAAATGGTCTTCAAAATGTATTGTGATTTTCTCCACACGTTCACCAACCTAATTACATTCATACTTAGGGAATTTATATGCCATTTATATCCTAACCAACTCTCCATCGGGTTCCTAACCACCGATATGTTCCAACTTTCAAAAAGTTGATCAAGGTTGTAAAATGTTGTCAAGCAACATTGACAACTTTTGCCAAAAAGTGCATTTTTGCATTTAATGCATTTTTACTCAACCTAAACCCCCTAGAATTATTTTTAAAAACTAACATCACATGTCTCAATTCCAAATTAGGCTTTTCAAGATGTTTGACACCAAAATGCACGTTTATGCCATTTTAGGCTTACAAGGGCTTATAAGCCAAAATTGAGTAAATACATGATCCCATTGACATTCAAACTCCAAATACATATCAAACACACATGTGGACCTATGAGTAGTCCATTATTCACAAACCAAAACCAACCTAAAGACTAACACACCAAAATGTAGAAAATGCACTCAAAATTAGGTGCTCCTACACCACTTCCTTGCTTCAAAAATTAAAAATGATTGAACAAAAAGAGGAGGGAGAAAATTATTTTCTTGAAGATGTGCACATTCCTGATGAGATGTCTTGTGATCCAATTTTTGAAAAATATCCATCACATTATGCATGTGTTGACTAAGATGAAGCCATATCGATTCACAAGGATACATGTCAAAAGAAAGGTCAAAAGAAAGTGTGTGAAGAAGAAAAAGAAGATGGTGTTGGAGCATGCCATAAGTATTGTACTGAAGAAATATTCTATCAACCTAAGAATGAGGAACTTGAAGAAGAGGTATCAAGTGATTTCAAGTCTTGTTTGCAGCCCCAACTTGAAAGTAATGATGAAGACATGCATGAAGAAAAATCCCCTATAGTTTTCATTCCAACTTGGTGTCTCAATTCTTCTGACGATGACTTTCTATGTGGAGAAGATATTCTTATTCCTCCGTCACTAATAGTTGAAGATGAAAACTTTTTCAAGGAAATAAAAGGTATGATACCTAATGGACAACCTTGTATGGATATGACCAATGAAGAAGCAACCATAAGTAAAGTTTTGCAGACATATTCTTTATCTTAAAAAATGGAGACCTTTACTAAACTTCTAGATCAGCCTCGAGTGAAAGAACATGAACCATCAAGCATCCACTCTTTATAATGAATCCCACCTGAGTATGAAGATTTCAAATATCGTGAAGAGTGTGATGAAGAGGAATGATTGGGACATGAGAACACAAAAAGTAATGCAGATGTCTATGAGCAGGTTGAAAATGAAATCTATGAAGGTATATCAACAAATGTCCCTATCTTGATAGAATTACAATCTAAGTCTTATGGATTATTCCATGTTCAAATAAATCCTCTTTTTCAATTTTTAGATCAAGAAGACACCCATATACAAGAGGATAGTTTTGAGAACTATACCAAAAATGTAGAGATAAATGAGGTAATGGATGATCTAATGAAAGAACCCAATGAAGTCGCCCCTCACAATGTTTGTATCCTAGATTGGTGTTTAAAGGCTTCAAATGATGACTTCTCCTATGATGAAAGTGTGTACCTCAATCCTTTTCTTTCAGATAAGTGTATTTCTATAGGTGATTTTCAAGTTGATACTCAAGAACAAGATTCGATGGTTGTGCCTTCACAAGTTTCTTCACGTCACAAGCTATATGAAGGTTGTCTGATTCGTGGGTTAATGTTTTTCAATCTAAATCATCAAAAGGATCTTCAAATAGAGGAGGTTGATATGCTTAACATGTTGCCAGAACACATAAACAATATCACAGAAAGTGGTACCCAAATCTTTCAAGAGAGCCTGCATATTTATGATGAGAGATGGTTGTTTGGTTCATTGCTCAAAGATATTTCTCATCTTATACATGTTGATCTTTCCAACCTACTGAGCTTACAGGTGTCACATGGATGTACGCCACTTTTCTGCAAAGGTGACTATTTCTCTCAACTTGTGAAAGGTTTTTTATGACAATCCTGGAGAAGTTTGAGGTGGGCTTTGCCTACCATGTACATATTTAGTTAGATTTTTTGTTGTGTTTGTCCCATTTTTGGTTTGTGTCTGGTTTCTCCAACTATTCCCTATGTTGTTTCCTCTTTGACTTTGTTTCCCAATGGATAGTACACTAGCCTACGAATCAAAGATTTTGGGTTCATCCTGCATTCTTTGCAATCCTTGTCCCCAGTCAGAGCCAGTTGTTGCCCCATATTTGACATACCCAAAATTTGAACTTTAAATTGGTCCCAATGTTGAATGAAGGCCCAAATATGTGTCTATGTGTAATGAGTGAGCACGTGATCCAAGGTTGTTGTCAGTCAAAATATGAAAAATGGATGATTTTTTAAAATTACAAAGAATTGAGGAAAAAATCTTTTTGAACATGTCCTAAGCATCAGTTTATACCATATGACCAATTTTTGCCTGAACCCAGTTCACAATTTGCCATATTTTAAACTTTCAAATTTTGATGTCCCTCGCTCAAACATAATTAAAATCCCTCATCCTAGGTATCATCATGAGGAATAAGTGATAGGATTTTCTCATTTCCATACCATCAACATGTGTTTCAAATTTTAGAACCTAAATCCTTACCATTTAAAAGTTATGGCCGTTTTTCCTAAATTTGGGTATTAAATTTTAATGGGAAATATTTAAATAATTTTTCAAAAATAATTTAATATTTTAAATTCATTTCAATATTGTGATCATTTCGGGGGAAAATTTATTTTAAAATACCATTATTTTTATTTCTCCTTTCTCCCACTTCGTGGTCAACGGCTCCTAAAAATCAAAATCATAACCCTTGAGAGATTAAGGATAGGAATGCTCCGTTTTCGAGCATTCTTAACCCAAATTTATAACCTCTCACAAAAGAGGTTAGGATTGCTCCAAAATGGAGCATCTCTAACCTTATTTTCTAACCTTGTGTGGGCCCGCTTTATGAGTTACATAAAAAGGTTAGAAATGCTCTGTTTTGGAGCATCCTTAACCTTTTTCACAGGTAAATAAAAGAATCTCAAGGGATAAGCCTATACAAAGAGCAGTCAATGAAGGGCAGTGGTGATAGCAAAGGCACATGAGTTGTTTGGTAGGGTTTTCAAAAGAGATGCAATCTAGTGTAAATGGCTTTCCAAACTTAATAGCACATGCAAAATGTGGAATCATAAGAATTGTTTAACAAAATGCCTCAAGAGATTTCATCTCACAAAATGTGTAACTGATATGCATAAAATGGACATGTTGAAAGGGCTTCAAATACTTTCAAATATATGCAATCGATAGGCATTGAAACCAATTCCAATAACCTTTGCATCCATCCTCCTTATCTGTGTGGGAGAATTTTGGTTTGAAAATATAATTAAAAGTGTTCAAGTGACATACATGTTAATGTGGAACCACTAACAAGGCATTTGAATTGTTTTACCAAATGCAATCAACAGGCATCAAGTCGAGTTGTACAAACATTGCCTCTCCCTCCCGTACCAATATGAAAGTGCTTACCTCAAAAGGAATATAGTCTTGTGGCATGATATGTTTGCAGGAGATGCTCAAAATAGAGCTTTTGAAAGGACTTTAGGAACTTTCAAGAAAATGAAAATATGATTGGTTGGTGTCAATTCAAAATTCCACAACCTTCATCATCAATCTCCCACACCCGATAAAATAGAAGCTTTACAGCAGAGTATTGGCATCCATCAAAACATTGATTGAAAGTGGGTTTTAGTTAGATGTTGTAGGTGCAAACACTCTTGTAGACATGCATGTAAAAAGTGGAAGCACACACGCAATACACACAAAGCGTTTAATAGATTGTGTTAAAGAGAAATGTTGGAGGCATAGCCAAGGCAAGTGAACTGTCTGACAAAATGCTTCGAAGAAGGTGGCCGCATAGGCAATGCATGTTACTGTTTGACATAATACCTCAGAAATGTCATTTCATGAAATGCAATGGATGCAAATATAGAAGATAAGACGTGCTAAATGAACTATTAGGCAAGGTCCCTCAATGTACCAAATTTGTGGCCTTTGGAAGAGAAGTGCCATGCACGTGAAGTGTTTCACAGAATGCTGCAGATCGTGAGAGCATAGACAATGTGATGAATGTAAAACCTTAGACAAGGCAAGCGAACTATTTGATAGAATGCTTCAAAGAAGGTGTCATCTCATGTAATGCAATGATTGCAGAATATGCACGAAATGGATTTCCTGAAAAAGCTTTTGAATCTTTCAAGCTAATGCAATTGGCAGGTGTAAGGCCGAATTCCACAACCGTTGCAAGCATCCTTTCAGTCTGTATCAAAATGGGAGCTTTTGATCAAGGTATGGACATTCATCAAAGCATAAAAGGATAGAGGAATTTAGTCAGATGTTGTAGTTGCAACTGCTTTGGTAGACATGAATGCAGATCGTGGAAGCATAGCCATGTCATGAAGCATTTGACAAATGTGGATCATGGTAGCATAGACAATGTCATAAACTATTTGATATAATGTCATTTTTACAAAATGAAGATTGTGGAAGCATAGACTAGGCACATGAAGGTTTGAATGTCATCTCATGGAGTGAATTACATACACAGTTTGATCATTATGTGTGTTGGATTGACCTTCAGATCATGGTAGCTATTTTAAAAATGTCCCCAACTTTACTTTATGATGCCAGTGACAGTGCAGTTGCAATTTGTCGGAAAGACATTATATGGTATATGATTTTCGTATAGGAGACAAGTCATACCTACAAAGATACATAGTCTTTCAGAGATGATTAAAACATGAGGTACCTAAGGCTCCTATGATAATGGTATGAAGAATGTCAAGTTGTCTTTGATACCCAAGATAGGAGCCAAGGAAGATGACTTCAAGATCTATTTACTCTCAATGGTAGAGGTGAAACAAAAACAAAAGGGAAGAAATGCTCATCTTGGAAATCTTAATGTTCTTAAAAGGCGAACAAACATTGCATTTCATAACCAATCATGATATGAGAAGAATGAATCATCAAAAGTACTTAGACTAATGTAGATGGTGAGTCAAGGAATACACGTGCCACATGGAATACGATGGTTGCAAATCACATCTAGGAAGAATAAGTAGAAGATGCCTTAAAACTTTTTTTATCAGATGTTTTTCATTGGTCTAGAGCCTTACTCTATCACCATGGTTGTTGTTATTACAACATGTTCTTGTTTATTAGAACTCCAAGGCAGCAATGAAATGTATTAGACAAGAATATATCATATCATCATAAAAGCTTTCTCATTATTTAAGGAACATTATGAATTTGAAAGAAAAGAAAGCTTATTAGATATCGGTGCAATTGGAGAGCATGTTCTTGAAGTCAATATATTTGTGGGAAAGTATTTCTTTTAAGTCAATGGTCAAAAACATTAATGTGTTAGTATACTGCAATAGTTCATACTTTGGGATAATTACAAATGCACATGAAGCAAATGAAGATGGAGGCCACCTCAACAAAATCGACGAGTTATTTCTTCAATGTAATGGGTTTGAAATTATTTTTGTAAAAAGTGACTTATGTCACTTATTGTAGGGTTAGTGCAGGATCATGGGGGGCCAAAAAATGGCGATGTGAAAAAAATAGCCTTCTCCACTCGCCTAAAAACGTAAAAATCTGTGTTGACTTTTTGCTTGGCCTGGGTGTCGGTACACCTTGGCATGGTAAACACCTAAGCAAATCGGATATCCGATTTTTATAGGTAATTTTAATATAAAAATTAAATTATATAATATATAATGTAATATAATAATATATTATATATTACATATTATATAATATATAATATATTATTATATATAATATAATATAATATAATACATAATATATAATATAATATAATACATAATATATAATATAATAACATATTATATAATATAATAATATAATATATAATATAATATTTTATAATCTAATATTATATAATATATATAATATAATAATATATTATATAATATATTATATTATATATATTATATTATAATATAATAGTATATATATATATATATTCAATATTGCATATAAGGGAAAAAATTGTTACAAAAGATAGGAACAAAATGTAGAGTTATGTATACATGGACCGCAGATCCAGTAACCAACTACCTACAACTGGATGTAAAACTAGGTCGTAGATCCAGAAGACTACTTAGGACTAAATACAAAAATGCACAGAGTTGTGTATACATGAACCACAAACTTAGATGAGTACATAAGTTTCAATACAAAATTACATAATGCTCATGCTCGAGGTACTGTAGAGCTAAGGCTAGATCATGTCTACGTCTGCTCTTGACATGCTTCCATCTAAGTCCTCCACCCCAGGGGGCCTTCCATCCACACAACTTGTTTGCCTTCAAGTAATTGTGATAGCATCTGAATATGATCTTTAACTGGGTCTCTGATTTTGTCAACCTCTAATCCAAGGCTCTCCATTGCTAGGTCAACATCTTGCTTTCCTCCTGCTACCTGCACCCACTTGTATCCATTCTCCATCTCATGAAGGTACATCTTTGTGTTTCCATCCTTAATGAATCTAAGGAATTTGTGCTTCTCAATGTTTGTTGTCATAGAGACTTACAAAAAAAGGCGGTGAAGGGTGAGTCCACGAAATGACTTAGTAAGGGCCCTAGCTATACCTTGGAATTTATCTTCATTTCTAATTTTTCATATATACCATAAAATTTTAGTGGAAAGGATATGCCAAAATAAGTTAGTGTCCTTTTTCAGACCCTTAATATGCCCAATAAGAACATCTAACACAGTAATCTGGTTAGGAATAGAAATACCAAATAGCAGCCAAATTTCTCTAGCAATACTACATTCAAAGAAAATGTGCCTAACGAACTCAGGCACCTTGCACACATTACAAATATCACAATTACTATGATATTTTCTGAATGGTAGACTGTTGATTATCATCAGCCATTTAAAGCATTTTTCCTTGGGCGTGATAGGAGTACTCCATAGTTGTGAGAATACCTTTTGCCACTGTTTCACTAAAAATTCTGCAAACCATAGCTTGCTAACATATAATATAGTGGATTCATCATATGTTAGAGTATTATAAATATTAATAGCTTTGATATTAGTCATAGGGATAGTTTTATTCCACATAAAATCTTTACAATTTTCATTACTACTCTTGCATTTCTTGGGCAACTGAAGGTTTGCGCATGCTTTTTCATCATGTTATAGGTTCACTTGTGGGAATTTTGCAAATCAAATCTACCTCTAAGGGTTTCCCAACTAAGTTGCCTGTCATCCTCAATAATGTCTTTAAAGCAGCAAATGCCTTTAGCGGCCCAGGATTTAGTAGAGCACCCTTGCATAAGAGAAAGAGGTCTGGAAGAGTGAAGGAGGTTCCACCAGATGGATCTTTCCTTATGGATGAGGTCATTATTGTTGGCCCTATTATTGTTGATGAAAGGTCTAATAGTTTCCCAGGCTTTCCAGATAGACTTAAAGACACTCGAGCCTTGCACTGAGACTGCAAAACCTCCTGCCACTAGGTCACAAAAGGGTAGAGATTTCCAAGATTTAGCCTTTTTAGGGACAACTCTCAGGATGTTGTTTCTTACCAGAATTTTCCATGGTTAATTGCCATCAAATGCCTGGAAGATCCATTTTTCTGCAAGTGCAGTCCCTTGAATTCTCAATTCTTTTAACCCAAGTCCTCCCAAACTCTTCTCCATGTGGCACCACTCCCATTTTATAGAGTGAATCTTTTTTATTTCATTTCCCATCAGACCATAGGAGGTTTTTAATGGCTTTTTCTATTTCCTAGATTTGATAGTTGGAGAACATCAACACCGAGTAATAAATGTTGTAAGAGGATAAGATTTTTTGGCACACCTACACTCTTCCAGTGAGTGAAAGATACCTATTATTCCACTTATCGAGCTTCTTGTCTATTTTGCTTCTAACCCATAACCACATCTCCTTGAGAGATGGGGAGATGGAAAAAGGTATTCCCAAATATCTGACAATCCTATTAGGCCCCCCCCATTCGACCCCAAACTATTGCAACCACTCTGGAGGTTGTTCCTTCCAACCAAGCATGGTGGATTTGGCCTGAGATATTTTAGCCCTTGAAATCTCTCCTAAGAACTTAATTTTGCACTCCAATGCCTCCATATTTTGTTTGGTGAGTTCAATAAAGAGTGCGGTGCCATCAGCAAATTGTGAATTAATCAGCTTTGGTCCATTAGGAAGTTTAACACCTTCTACTTTAGGGGAAACCGTGAAATCTCTTAAGATATAGTATAGGGCATCTGCAGTAATAACAAAGAGAGCAGGGGCCAGAGGGCAACCTTGTCTAATAGACCTGCTGAGTTTGATAGTCTGAGAGAGGGAACCATTAATTTCTACTTGAGTCGATGCATCTTTGAGGAGAATCTTCACCCATTTACAGAATTCCACTGGAAAACCAAAGGTTTCTAGAATCATCAAAATAAACTCCCATTCCACCCTATCATATGCCTTCTTGAAGTCTAGGAGGAACATGGCCGCATTCTGACCTGATACCTTTTCCCAGTCCATTGCCTCCCAGCTGGTGATTAAATTTTTTAGGATGAATCTTCCCTTAATGAACCTTGTTTGTGTGGGAGAAATGAACTTGGGTAGTAAATTCTCTAACCTAATAGCAAGAGTTTTAGCCAGAATTTTATAGGAAACATTGAGGAGCGTTATTGGTCTCCAATTTCTAATAAGAGAATTGTCCCCTTCTTTGGGTAACAGCTTAATAGTCCCTTTATTGATAAGGTCACTTAGAGAACCAATCTCAAATGCCTTTGAATAAAGTTCATGTAGATCTTGACAAATCCACTCCTCATTAGCTTTATAAAATTCGACAGGCAGACCATCTGGTCTCGGGGTTTTGTCATTTCTTAGGTTCCTAATAGCAGTTTTCAGCTCTTCCATCGAGATAGAACCCCTTAATGCTTGAGCTTCCTCTCCGGTAATATTAGTGGGAATAATAGCTCTGCACTTCTCTCTAGCTTCCCGAGAATTAAGGGAATCTTCTGACGAGAAGAGGCCTCTGTAAAACTGATAAAAAGCCTCCTTAATATCATCTACTGCCACTACCTCTTTATTATCCATCCATATCCTATCAATTTTCTCTCTAGATTTTTTTTGCTTCAACATATTGAAGAAAAATTTAGATCCTTTGTCACCGAATTGCATCCACTAAGTTTGAGCCCTGATCATTGCCCCTCTAATCTTAGTTTGTTGGTGCTTCCTCAGAGTATCCCTTGCCTGGGCTACTTTGTCTAGTTCTACCCTACTTGGACTATATTGGACCTCTGCCCCACATTGGTGCAATTCATCAGAAAGTGATTTCTCCTTCCACCTATAGTCTTTATCTTTCTTCTGCCCTATAGTTTGTAGAAGAGCTCACCATCTTTTGACATTTTGGTTCCATCTTCTTATGTTAGAGCTCAACTCTTTATTACCTTTGTTGAACAGTCTAACAATTTTTAATGTTATCAACACATCCAGATCCTTAAGTAAATTGGTATTGAGGAAGAATTTATCTCCTTCATTTCCTTGCCTCTCTGATGAGTCTCTGAGTCTAATCTGTGAGATAATCGGATGATGATCCGAGAGTAAAGTCGGTCAAACTGTCACAATATTACCCTTCTTATCTGGTTCAAAGGATAATTGCTCTCTATCAGCGTAGAACCTGTCCAACCTATAGTAAATTCTATGTTTCCCTCTCTGGTAGTTGCACCATGTGAACAAAATTCCTTTGGCATCCTTCTTATTACTTAGTAGGGGATCAAAAAGTTTTTTATGACTCTTCATTCTCTCCCAATGTAGTTTCTCTGATCTTTTCCACTCCATATGAGCACCACCACATTTATCCTCATCACTTTCAATCATATTGAAATCTCCCCCAATTATCCATGGTATATCAGGGAGGGATGCAATCCAATCCCACAAAGTTGTCCTTTACCTGTAATCATTGGCAGCATAGAATAAGCAAATGTCAATGATGGTTTTGTTAATGTCCAGTGAGGCCCATACCGCTCTGTTACACGATGAGCACCCTTGGTTCACTATATGATCCTTTCATTTGGGGTTGATAAGTATCTCAACTCCCCCTCTACCTTTATCATGAGCTGAACAAACCTTAATAGAGTCTTTCCAGATAAACTCTAAATTGACTTCCAAAGTAAACTTAACTGCTTTGAGTTCTTGTAACATGACAACATCCGCACCCTTATGTTGATTGACAAACTTCCTAACTATCTGCTTCCTATCTAGTGACTCCAAACCTCTAATATTTCATGAGATGCACTTCATCATGACAAAATGCGATTTCTTTACTCTTTAGAGGCCTTAAACTTGTTAAAGCACATAGGGAGCTCTTTCTTTTCTTCATTGTTCCTTCTATTAGTTGAGCCCTTGTTCTTTGAACCTAGTGGTCTACCTCTTCTTCTTCTGGGTAAAGCCTCAAGGTTCTCACTATCTGTCATCCATTCCCCTTCTTCCCCCATGTAGTCATCATTCTGAGATTCCTCCTCTAGATCAAGGACCTTCTTGAGGACATACTGACTCAGGGCCTCACCACTCTTCGAACAGGGTTTGAGTGCCTTCAAGCTACTAAAAAAGTCTAGGGTTTCTTCCTCAAATGCTAGGGTTTTACTACACTTGGCATCACAACACTTAGGGTCAGCAATAATGACCTCAATCACACAATTGTCCTCGATTTCTACAAACTTCTTAGGTGGAAGGGTAGCGACTGTTTCGGGAGTGAATTCTATATGAGAGTCTTCTGTAGTGTCCGAGACACATGTTGAGGCAAATTCAAAGGAGATATCCATGTCTGTCGAGTTCTTATGAGAAGCCTCTAAACTCACAGTCCCACCGGGACTTCCTCCCTTCAAGACTCTGATTAACAGGTGTATCTGAGATAGAGGTTAAAATCAAGAATCTCATTTCTGGGGGAATCTCTTGCACATCATCATCCATAGGCGATGTCAATTTTTTTCTCCATTGAGGATTTATCCTTTCTAAACTTTAAATTATTAGGGTTATTCACTCTAATCTTCTCCAGAGCCAACTATTGGGAATTTTTTCTTCTCCTTTTTCTAGGGTTTTTTCCAACCACTTGAAAACCATCCTGCGGTTCTTCACCCATCTATTTTAGGGCATTCGATATAGAAGAATGAGTTGTGGAGACAATATCGAAGATTCCAGTGTTAGATTTTTTACCAAACTTCATGGTTTTATTATTTTCTCCATTTATAACACTATTGATTTTTTTACTAATGGAGTTAAGATTGTCCATGATCGAGACATGATTTCCGTGAACATGAGGCGGGTTGCTTGGTTCACTGTGGACTTTCTCCACACCCTTATATCAATTAACAATGGGGCAATTATTCTGGATATGACCCTCTTTTCTGCAGAGGAAGCACACATTAATCCCTTCGAGGATTTCAATAGGGCAAGAAACAAGTTCAGTTCCTAGATTAATGTTTACCGTATTGGGGAGGTCATGGCCAGGGTTGATCGAAACTAGAACCCTAGTGTCCAAATGAGGTATAAGAGAGGTCGAGTTATCCAACCGAATAGTCTTGCCAATCGGTTCAATTATTTGTGGTATAAATCTCCATAACAATGGAGGAACATTTTTAACCAAAATCCATCTAGGGCATGAAAGTGCCAAAATTTCCTCATTGACCGCTTCAGGCGACCACCCTAAGCCACGAAAGGTGCATTTTCCCACAGTCCAATATTGTTTGTTAACAACTTCCATTTGCATTTTATGATCTTTGAAGAAAATTACAAATAAAAATTTTTGAATTAATTTATAGAATGACACATGATAACCTAATTTAGTATTCCATACATTTCTGAACCAATCATCAAGAAATTTTCATGCTGGACATTTATCGACATCAACGGCCGCAAAGAAAATAGAAGTATCTCTTAACCTATCCTTTTCCATATTAATTTCATTGCACATTAATTCATTGGGGTAAATGGAGATGGATCTCAGTGCACAGTTAGGGTCCTTACCTTCTCCATGGGGGCTGCCATTATCACTAGACATAAACATAGCACCCTCTGCGACGGAGAAAAGCGGTTGATGAACAACTTCCTTGAAGGTTTTTTTCCTCACTTCATATGCTTTTACTTTTTCTCTTGGCTTTCTAATGCCTCCAAAAGAGCCTTCCATCAAAGAACATTAACTACTCCTGTAGAAAGGAGTGCGGTCGATGGTGGGGAAGGACAAGGAGCAATAACGCCTGCACGCAAAACAAGGAATAGCAAGATACAAACAAGCCACAATGCAAAAAGAAACTTACCTGTGTGGAGGAGGCCGAATGCACTCCCCCACGTCAGTGACTATGACCCTTGCAGCCTCGTGCCAACCCTGAAGGTGATCCCTAGTTACAGGCGAAGTTGCAAAGCCCTCCGAGTCTCATATAATAATATATTATTATATTATATAATATATAATATTATATTATATTATGTATTATATAATATATAATATTATATTATATTATGTATTATATAATATAATAATATATTATATTATATATTATTATATTATATAATATAATGTTATTTTAAAATAATTTAAGTATAAAAACTGGATATCCGATTTTAATGTATAAATTTGTGGTCCCAAAATTTTTTCCCATTGCTACCTTTTTTTTTACTGTTGCTACATTAATGGCAATGACAGAAATCAAATATCCAATTTTATTACTCATATTTTAGAGAGAGAGAGATTATGGGAGAGAGAGAGAGAGAGGGGGGGGGAGAGGGAGGGAGGGGGGAGAGATAGACATACATCAAGGGAGGGGGAAGAGAGAGATTAGGGGAGAGAGGGGGGAGTGGAGAGAGAGAGGGGGAGAGAGAGAGAGAGAGAGAGAGAGAGTGACCATAAGGGGCCGTATGTTGTCCTTAGGGGTCGAATGGTGTCCCATGACCCCTTAGGACACCATATGACCCATAACGACACAATTTGGTGTCTTAAGAAGTCGTATGGTGTCCTAAGGGGTTGTAGGACACAATATCACCCCTTAGGACACCATAGGACCCATAACGACCCAATATGGTGTCTTAAGGGGTCATATGGTGTCCTAAGGAGTCATAGGACACAATATGACCCCTATGGATACCATATGACTCATAACGACCCAATATGGTGTCATAAGGGGTCGTATGTTATCCTTAGAGGTCATATGGTGTCCCATCACCCCTTAGGACACCATATTACCCATAATGACACAATTTGGTGTCTTAAGGGGTCATATGGTGTCCTAAGGGGTCATAGGACATAATATGACTCCTTAGGACACCTTAAAACCCATAATGACCCAATATGGTGTCTTAATGGGTCATATGGTGTCCTAAGGGGTCATAGGACACAATATGACCCCTTAGGACACCATAAGACCCATAATGACCCAATATGGTGTCATAAGGGGTCATATGTTGACCTTTAGGGTCATATGGTGTCCCATGACCCCTTAGGACACAATATGACCCATAACGACACAATTTGGTGTCTTAAGGAGTCATATGGTGTCCTAAGGGGTCATAGGACACAATATGACCCCTATGGACACCATATGACTCATAACGACCCAATATGGTGTCATAAGGGCTCGTATGTTGTCCTTAGGGGTCATATGGTGTCCTATGACCCCTTAGGACACCATATGATCCATAACGACACAATTTGGTGTCTTAAGGGTTCATATGCTATCCTACGGGGTCATAGGACACAATATGATCCCTTAAGACACCATATAACTCATAACGATCCAGTATGGTATCATAAGGGGTCATATGTTGTCCTTAGGGGTCATATGGTGTCCTGTGACCCCTTAGGACACAATATGACCCCTTAGGACAGAATATGACCCATAACGATAGAATTTAGTGTCTTAAGGGGTCATATGGTGTCCCAAGGGGTCGTAGAACACAATATGACCCCTATGGACACCATATGACTCATAAGAAGTGAATATGGTGTCATAAGGGGTTGTATGTTGTCCTTAGGGGTTCTATGGTGTCCCATGACCCCTTAAGACACCATATGACCCATAACAATACAATTTGGTGTCTTAAGGGGTCATATGGTGTCCTAAGGGGTCGTAGGACACAATATGACCCCTTAGGTCACCATAGGAACCATAACGACCCTATATGGTGTCTTAAGGGGTCATATGGTGTCCTAAGGGGTCAGAGGACATGATATGACCCCTATGAACACCATATGACTCATAACGACCCAATATGGTGTCAAAAGGGGTCGTATGTTATCCCCAAGGGTCATATGGTGTCCCATGACCCCTTAGGACACAATATGAACCATAACGACACAATTTGGTGTCTTAAGGGGTCATATGGTGTCCTAAGGGGTCGTAGGACACAATAGGACCCCTTAGGACACCATATGACTCATAACAACCCAAAATGGTGTCATAAGGGGTCGTATCTTGTCCTTAGGGATCATATGGTGTCCCATGACCCCTTTGGACATAATATGACCCATAACGACACAATTTGGTGTCTTAAGGGGTCATATGGTGTCCTAAGGGGTTGTAGGACACAATATGACCCCTATGGACACCATATGACTCATAACAACTCAATATGGTGTCATAACGGCTTGTATGTTGTCCTTAAGGGTCATATGGTGTCTCATGACCCCTTAGGACACCATATGACCTATAAAAACACAATTTTATGTCTTAAGGGGTCATATGGTGTCCTAAGGGGTCGTAGGACACAATATGACCCCTTAGGACACCATATGACTCATAACGACCCAATATGGTGTCATAAGGGGTTGTATGTTTTCCTTAGGGGTCATATGGTGTCCCATGACCCCTTAGGACACCATATGACCCATAAAGACACAATTTGGTGTCTTAAGGGGTCATACGGTGTCCTAAGAGGTTGTAGGACACAATATCACCCTTTAGGACACCATAGGACCCATAACGACCCAATATGGTGTCTTAAGGGGTCATATGGTGTCCTAAGGGGTCGTAGGACACAATATGACCCCTATGGACACCATATGACTCATAACAACCCAATATGGTGTCATAAGGGGTCGTATGTTGTCTCCAGGGGTCATATGGTCTCCCATGACCCCTTAAGACACAATATGAACCATAACGACACAATTTTGTGTCTTAAGGGGTCATATGGTGTCCTAAGGGGTCGTAGGACACAATATGACCCCTATGGACACCATATGACTCATAACAACCCAATATGGTTTCATAAGGGACCGTATGTTGTCATTTGTGGTCATATGGTGTCCCATGACCCCTTAGGACACAATATGACCCATAACAACAAAATTTGTCGTCTTAAGGGGTCATATGGTTTCCTAAGGGGTCGTAGGACACAATATGACCCCTATGGACACCATATGACTCATAACGACCCAATATGGTGTCATAAGGGCTCGTATGTTGTCCTTAGGGGTCATATGGTATCCCATCACCCCTTAGGACACCATATGACCAATAACAACATAATTCGGTGTCTTAAGGGGTCATATGGTGTCCTAAGGGGTCATATGGTGTCCTAAGGGGTCATAGGACACAATATGACCCGTTAGGACACCATATGACCCATAACGACCCAATAAGGGGTCTTAAGGGGTCATATGGTGTCCTAAGGGGTCGTAGGACACAATATGACCCCTTAGGACACCATAGGACCCATAACGACCCAATATAATGTCATAATGGGTTGTATGTTGACCTTAGGGGTCATATGGTGTCCAATGACCTCTTAGGACACAATATGACCCATAACGACACAATTTGGTGTCTTAAGGGGTCATATAGTGTCCTAAGGGGTCGTAGGACACAATATGACCCCTATGGACACCATATGACTCATAACAACCTAATATGGTGTCATAAGGGCTCGTATGGTCCTTAGGGGTCATATGGTGTCCCATGACCCCTTAGGACACCATATGACACATAACGACATAATTTGGTGTCTTAAAGGACCATATGGTGTCCTAAGGGGTCATAGGACACAATATGATCCCTTAGGACACCATAGGACCCATAATGACCCAATATGGTGTCTTAAGGGGTCATATGGTGTCCTAAGGGGTCAGAGGACATAATATGACCCCTTAGGACACCATAGGACCTAGAACGACCCAATATGGTGTCATAAGGGGTTGTATGTTGTCCTTAGGGGTTATATGATTTCCCATGACCCATTAGGACACCATATGACCCCTAACAACATAATTTGGTGTCTTAAGGGGTCATATGGTGTCCTAAGGGGTCATAGGATACAATATGACCCCTTAGGACACCATATGACCCATAATGATCCAATATGGTGTCATAAGGGGTTGTATGTTGTTCTTAGGGGTCATATGGTGTCCCATGACCCCTTAGGACACAATATGATCCATAACGACACAATTTGGTGTCTTAAGGGGTCATATGGAGTCCTAAGGGGTCGTAGGACACAATATGACCCCTTAGGACACCATAGGACCCATAACGACCCAATATGGTGTCTTAAGGGGTGATATGGTGTCCTAAGGGGTCGTAGGACACAATATGACCCCTTAGGACACCATATGACCCCTAACGACACCATATGGTGTCATAAAGGGTCATATGACCCATAACGACACCGTATAGTGTCGTAAAGGGTCATATTGTGTCCTAAGAGGTCATATGTTGTCTTAAAGGGGTCATATGAAACAATATGACCCCTTAGAATACAATATGACCCATAACGACACAATTTGGTGTCTTAAGGGGTTATATGGTGTCCTAAGGGGTTGTAGGACACAATATGACCCCTTAGGACACCATAGGACCCATAATCTCTCTCTCCCTTCCGTCTCCCCATCTCTCTCCCTTCCCTCTCCCCATCTCTCTCCCTTCACCCTCCCTATCTCTCTATCTCTCTCTATCTCTATCTCTCTATATCCCCCCCCCCCCTCTCTCTCTCTCTCTCTCTCTCTCTCTCTCTCTCTCTCTCTCCCCTTCCCTTCCTCCCTCTCTCTCTCTCTTTCTCCCCTAATATTTATCTCTCCCTTCCCCCCTCTCTCTCCCTTCCCCCTCCCCCTCCCTCTCTCTCTCTCTCTAATATCATATACTAATTTATTTATAAATTAATATATTAAAATATTAATAAACAATAGATTAATTATGTGCAAATTTAGTTAGTGAATTTACTTATTAAAATCAGATATCCGATTGTACCCGATATCCAATTTCATCAGATATACAATTTTTGTTGTATAAATTTCAAATTTTGGCTCGAGAATTCTTTGGGATTTGGCTTGGAAGTGACAAGCTTGGAAAGTCAACTGAAAAAATCTATTTTTCAGTATTCCTTGATTTTCCAGACTTTACACAGGTGGCTGACGACTTTTTTTGTAGCCAAAATTGATAAAACAAAAAGGGTTTTTTAAGGACGTTCTCAATTTTCCAACAATATAAGGCTTGTCTTATTTTAATTTTAATAAATAATTATTATTTATTTTCTAATTGAATTTTGACAATAGTCTTGATTGATAGACTGATTGAAAAACACTCATAACTTTCAAACGGTATAACATTTTTTGAATCCAAAATATGCATCACATCCTATGCTTTGTCTACTATAGGGAAAAAATTTAAAAAATTAAATTTCATAAGGTTTTGACCAAGTTAAGGTGGTCAGATGTAGGAGTTTCTAAATTTTTGAAAATCTGTAGTAAAAAATTCATAAATAATTATTTACTTTATAAAAAATTGTAAAAAAATATGTCACATTCAAACATGAATCTAATACTTATATTATAAATATTATAAAAAAAATATTATGATTTGATTGTGATTAGGGTGGTCAGACATACGTCTACTTCTTATCTTTTTCTTGAAATTTTAGTACCACTGCATTGAAATTTGAAATTTTCATCAAATATGATTTTTTTTTTCAAAAAACAACTAGTAGCTTAAAAACTACATTCAATTTTCTATAGATTCTCTTCTTACATATTTTAAAAATAATGCTCACAACTTATTCAAATTTTCATGTCAAGTTGCATAACTCTGATTTTCTAAAATTCCATTGCCACTTAAGGGCATGTTTTGGCACACCATGATTCTGCACATACCCTGTAACCAAAGGTTAGAAAGTTGACTTCTTCTGCGTATAAAGGTGTAAGTTATTAACTCAATGAAATTTATGCAGAAAAGAGTTAGTTATTAACCCAGGATTGAAGTTGGTTATAAGGGTAGTTATTCTGAGTAGTTAGGCTAGGTGGTTACAAGTAGTTATTCTCTCAAGCCTATATATACAAGGCTTTTGCATTGTAAAAAGGGGGGAGAACTTTTGACAAAGGGGAAACTCTACAGAAATTGTTAGAGAATCTTGTAATGAATTTTAATTTTACACTATGTACAAAGAGGTTTATGAGATTGTATAATCTCACAAAGACAATAAAGAATGCTTTCAAGTTTGTATGTTTTTTATGTTCTTCTAAGTTGTCATTGCTGATTTTTCGTATGTTAAATTAGTAATTCCTTTTTGTGCTCATGTGAATTATCAACAATATATGCAATTGATGTAATGAAACACAATCACTTCCTGGTATCTTGAGTTAGATGTGTCAAGATTTGTTATCTTTATTTCTTCATTATTGCATATCAACACTTATTTTGTGCTCAAACCCCCTTTGTAATCATTATCAATTGTGGAATCTCAATTGGTTTTCGCATGTCTATCATTGGGGTTCCTGTTAGTCATATTTCTCTAGTTTTGTGTTTTCTCCTTTATGTACTTTTAGGTTAAAAGTACACAAAATCTCAAATATCCCATCATACGAGGGAGCTACCCCTCTCAAACGCAGAGGAAGATTGTGGCTTTACCATAATCTCTCCAAATGTTGGAACGTTCGTCACTGCTCATCAGGCAAACAGGGTCAGTTTAAGATAAATGACCGCAATGACAAATCTGTTTACCAACACATATATACATTTTTTGGAAAAAATAGTCTATCGATACATACGGTCCACTAATTTTATTAGTTGTAATATACGGTCTAAAAGTGCAAAAACAGCCATATAGCCTGTCAACAGAACCCAACGACTGATAAGAAAATTGGACAACACAAGGGATTGATCAGCACACAAATTACATACCCTCTATACTTATAGTAATAGAAAGACAATTTGCAAACTTGTAGCACACAACAAGATAAAAACTTTGCTTGTACTGACGACAATGAGAATTCTTTGTATAATCCAAGTGCTTAGTTAGAGTAACTTAGGCTGGGGTGGCTTTAAATGCAATAATCGACATATCTGTTTAGTTTCCAAATTAAAGAATTGAGCGAGAGATTGGGATTTGATCCAAGAATTAATCTCTTTGATGAGGCCATCCTTAAAGAGCACACATTGAGCTTTGACTAGTGTGTGTTGTGTTACGTGGGCCCCACTTCCAAATTCTTCATTTTGTTTCGTTCAGCTATTTTTGTTGTGTGTCGTATAGTCCTTTCACTACATTTTGACTGTGGCTTCCAATTTCTATGTATGCCTTTATTTTATCTTTCGAGAGAAATCTTCTTTTTTTTTTAGTTTTCAATTGTCAGCTTTGTGTAAAATTTTAATAACACATGCAATGTTTAAAATCCGTGAGAATATTTTTACCAATGTTAATTTTTTAATATATTAAAGGATGTACTAGTTTTTAAAATTATTTATTTATTAATAAAATATAAAATATAAATTTAATTTAAAATATATAATTTATATAAAATATTTAATTTAATTTAATTTAAAATGTAGTGAATTTTAAATATTATACATAATAAATGTTAAAATATAAAATATCATATAAAATGTAAAATAAAAAATTAAGATTTAATGTTATATATACAAAATAGTATTATACTCATCAAATTAATTAAAATATAAAGTTTAATTTAAAATAGATATTTAAACAGTCAAATCTACAAGAACTTAATTATTAAGTATAAAATATGCACTTCAACATAGAAAATACAATTCTTTCAATATATAGTTTTAAAATATATTTTGCACACAATTTTAAAATATATTTTGCACATAATTTAAAATATATTTTGCACATAATTTTAAAATATATTTTACATATAGTTTTTTAAAAAAATATATTACTCAATATAAATTGGTTCAATATATTTATAAAATATAGAATATAATAAAAAATGATAATATAAAATTCTAACATAAAAAATAAAAAACATTAATATATTTAAAACTTGTATAAAGTGATGGGTAATGAGATGGCGGTGTTGCGTGCGATGGGAGCCAAGCGCAGGCTAGGGCATCACAACCCTAGCACATAGGCGGGCATGTTGGTTGGTGCAGCGGCGTGTGGGTGGAGGTTGCGGACAAGGGTGTTGATGTGGGAAGGGTCAACGTCAGGGCTGCGGGGGAAGGTGGTGTGGTGGCTGCAGGGGGAGGTAGGTGCTGCAGGGGCAGGGGCTCGAGGTCCCTATGGATCTGTAGTCTATGCGTGGGGTAGGGCTGGGGGAGGCTCAAGTTTCACGGTGGGGTGAGGGTGTTTGCTACATGCAGGGTTCAGAGTCTTTGGCCAACTCCCTTCGGAGGATGGGCTCTCTGAGCAGTGAGATGCATAGATCTGGTGGTGAGGCCTCGAAGGCGCCTCATGATATGGAGCTTCGGGTTGCGGGGGGTTTGAAACCCCCATCCCATAATTTAAAGACCTATGATAATAACCTTTATTCCTCAGAGTCTGGGGCTAGAAACGTCAGGGTTCACGGATTTTGAAGATTAATGGCTGCCTGGAGAAGTGCAACGAGAGACCTAGGGTGAGTATTCCTCCGGAGATGATAGTGGAAGATGTTGATTACTTTTCCAAACATTCATTATACTACAAGTTTTTGGGGATGAGGGTCTCTCTGCAGTTTTTGGAAAACTGGGCTCAAAGAACTTGGGCTCCGGAAGGGGAGATGGAGATCATGTTACTGGTGAACAACTATTTCATGGTTACCTTCAATTGCATGGAGGATCGGAGTAGGGTTTTTGAAGGAGGGTCATATTTTTACAACTAGGTGGGATTGTTTATCAAACCTTGGAATGCAAGGTTCAACCCTTCGGAGGAACTCCCAAATAGGGTCACAGTGTGGGTCCACTTACCGCGACTTTTGGTGGAATGCTGTCGGGAGGATGTGCTTCAGATGCTCACTTCAGTGCTTGGGAGGCCAGTTGGAGCATCCTCGCAAACCCTGGGGAGAAGGGTAATGACCTTCGCTCGCATCTGTGTTGAGATTGATCTTAGTAAGCCTTTGCCAGATGCTATTGATATGTGTGCGGGTTCTTATTCTTGGGTTCAACAACTGGATTATGAGACTTTACCTTTCTGGTGTCGCCTATGTCATAAGTACGGTCACTTGCAGCGCAAGTGCCCTAGGTATAAATTGATGGTGCAACAATCTCAACAGTCGACCCGTCACACAGATGGGGTTGATAAAGGAAAAGTCGTCGTGACTGGGGAAGCTGTGGGCACTCATGGTTTTGTCCCAGATAAGACAAAGAACAGGAATCAGGGACAAAAGAGGCCCTTATAGGTGAGACAGGAGGAGGATACTTTCAATAGGTTTGAAGCCCTGGATGACCTCACCCAGCAGGAGGTAAACTCTGGGCTGACTCCTTTGGATCAAGGTGCTCTAGGGTTGTGTAGCGTCGTAAATTGTACGCACTTGCTAGGGTGGTACAATTTCACACCTAGTTTAGCACCCGCCTTGGCGCATTTTGTATTTTGCATTGCATTTCCCCTTTAGCACTTAATTAATTAAATTAATTAGGTCTAAGGTTCTATTTTATCATCTCCTATATCATAAAGTTGGGCCCTTTTCATTAAAGTGTGCCCTTTTCATTTTATTCCTCCTATACATCATTTAATCAAAAACCCTAATTAGGTCCTATTTTGAACTTGGGGGCTTGATTTCGGGGGTCAAAACATCTCGAAATCACCTGTAACTTCGAGATTCTCTCTAAAATCATCATATCCGATGGCCCTGAAAATTTGGTGAAAAGTTATCGGGACCATGGTGCCCGGAGTGCACATGGTCCCGGACATTTTTCTCGAAATTTTAGGAGCACGATCCAATCATAAAATAAAGCTTAACCCCAAGAAATTGGCAGGATATTCAATCTCTAGGTCGGCCAAAAGTCGGAATTAAGACCTAGGGTTTCATATATAAGAGCTCTCTTTCTTCATTTGAAAGGAGGGGAATTTTGGGCTTTCAAGGACCTTCTATGCAACAAAAGAGCAGATCTTTGAAGACTTCAACAACATTCAACATCCTTCTATCAAGCATTTATCAATTTCATTCATCCATTTAGGGCTTGGAAGACATTGAAGAACAATAGGAGATTACCGACTGAAGATTGGCTTGTACTCCTCCCTTGAGGGTTGGGTATGATTTCATGTTGTTTTCATGTCTTTGCATAAGCTTCAATATATCCTTTATTCATGCTTTAGATCACTTTGCATCTTGATTTAGAGCATTTACATTATCATTTACAAGCAATTAGGGTTTACTTTCTAGGTTTCTCTAGTTTGCTTTCTTGCATTTTAAGACCTTGCACACACACTAGGTCTACACACACATTACTTTTACAAGTACAACTTGGCTATTCGTGAAGGTGGAAATCACCAAAGTGGGGGTTTGACTAAGGCAAAACCCTATATAGCCGCCCAAACACCTTTTCAGATATAAGTGCAGGTTTCGAGACTCGGACGACACCGCAGGTTGCAGATCCGGGAGAAGCAGACTGAGACCGACCTTCCCACCAAATTTCAGAGCAAAAGACTAAGACAGGGGCGTGGGGCGCCTTGGTCCTACCAGGACAAGGGCGCTGGGCACCCTGGTCCCTGGGATAGGGGCGCTGGGCGCCCTGGTCCTCCTGACAGACAGCATTTTCAGCATTTTTGACAACTTTTCCAGAGTGCAAAACAGTAGTTTCAGGAGCAGTTTCAGGGGTAGAATCAGGACAGTGGCGCCCGCGCCCCCATCCTGAACATTTTCAGTCAAATTTTAACTCCGGGTACGCACTTGCATTCTTGTCTTGTCCTTGTGTTTACAACTTTCCATTGTTTAAGTTCAATTCTGCAATCTTGTTATTAGTTCATACTTGCACTTTGATTGAACTTGCATCATTTTATCTTTCAATTGCAACAAAGGAATAGAAATCCTAATAGGTATCTCGTGGCTCTCTCTTCCACAAAAGAAGTAGCCAATTGTGTGATACCTCTAGGCTCTTTCGTATTCCACAAATGTGTGATTGAAAGTGAGATTAGGGCATGTTTGCTTAGTTTCACTTTTTCCCCCACACATTTTGGTGAACCCGACATGAACTCCAATCTTCTCTAATTCTGATTTATGTTTTCAAATTTGAGTGTTTATGCTATTTCAAATTCAAATTTGTATTTACAAGTCTTAATTTCTTGCAAGATTCAAAAAAATTTAGAGGAAATTTTTGCTAAAACACTAATTTTTCAATTCAAAGTTGAACTTGTGGATAGCTTAATTGGGATCAATAATTTCAAATCTGATTTAGGAACTCATTTGAATCATAAATTTCATTTTCTAAATCTACATTCTAAGCGCTTGCATTAAACATTTCCTTCTATTTTGCATGTGTTATCATTTGAAAGAGGAAAATTATTGTCATGATGCATTCATTCCATAGATATGATAATGGGTTGGCTTCCCTTGTTTCAATTTTTCCTTCTCCTAAAGAACCTTCCCCCATCTATAACAACATTTTAGTGCCTAAAAGAGTTTCTATCAATCCCTTTGAGACTCTCCCATGTTCTAAGGATGAAGACTTTAAGAGTGATCTTGACAACTCTCCTAAAATGTGCCCTTCCTATCTAGCTATCCTAGAAGAAGAGAATGATATCATAGACACCTTTCTTAATGTTACTTCACCTTCCCTACATGAGGCCTCTTTAAGTGAAAAGGTATTGATGGACATTGACTTATTTTCTCCTAAAGTTGGTCCTTCCAATGGGGGCATGTTAGTGCAACAAGAGGTTATGAACACTTCTTTCAAAGATCTCCTTCCTAAGCATGAATCTTTGGAGAAATATGTTCATTTTCCTCCTAAAAAACACTCCCTTCATGAGGATCCTTTTGTGCAAGAAGATGACATTATCCCTACATTTCCTAGTGATGGCATTTCCTTTTCCAACAAAATTCCCACTAGAGATGATGAATTAATGATGAATGCTTACCCTTCTCCTAAAGTTTGTCTTACCCATAAGCATCCCTTAGAGAAAGAAGATGAAATAATAAGCAATTTCCTTAATTCTCTCTCCCCTAAAGATCATATTGAACATATTTTGAGGAAAGAGGATGAGTTTAACACATCTATTGATGCTCTCCCTTCTAAGGATGAGGAATTAATAAACAATGTTATCTCCTCTCCCGAAATTGACAATACTTCAAACAATCCTTTCAACAACTTCACTATTTGGGATGAACCATTAGAAGAAGGTGTAGATTATTCTCTACCCCTAGCCAAAGGGGATGGAATCGAGATTGAAAACTCCCTTGATAGTTTCTCACCCTCCTTGAATATCAATTATTCTCCCTCTAAAAATAAAGCATCTCTCCCTTCTCAACTTGGTTCTACTCATGAGGAAACCCTAGTTCAAAGCAAGATGGTTAACATCTCTTTCAAAGATCTCCCTCCCAAAAGTGAGACTTTAGAGAGTAATGTTGATCCTTCTCCTAGAGAGTTTATTCCCCATGTAGGTCCTTTGATGATAGAGGATGATATGCCTACCCCTTGTCTCTCTCCTAAAATCAATTTAATCTGTGATAAGATTTTAGTGCAAGAGAAGACTATCAACAATTCTTCCAACACTTTTGCTCATTCCTCTAAACCATCCTTAATCAATTTGATACATGTGAATGAGACACCTAACAAACCTCTCTTCACTATCCAAGGTGCTTGTCCTTCTCAAAATTCTCAACCTTTAAATAAGCCTATCTTAGTGGTTCAAGGTGGTTATGCTAATGATTCTTTTTGCACTCCTAAGAAACCTATTATTACTGTACAAGGAGGTTACTCTACTAAGAGCCCTTATGAGTATGCTAAGCAACTGACTAGAGAGAGTTATCATGCGGTTGCCCATACCTATAACACAAGAAACAATAGGCAACCTAATCCTCCTCCAGTTATCCCAACTTCACTTCCTCCTTCTCAACCAATTCTTCCGCAAGCTCCGCGTATTTCACAAATGCTTAGTAAGGACTATGATCTCATAGAACAACTTAAAGCTACCCCTGCTAAGATATCCCTTTGGGATTTGATTCAAACTTCTTCCGCTCATCATGGAAAATTACAAGATGCCTTGAAAGATTTGAATGTTCCTCCACCTAATACATCTAGTAATATAGTATCTTTGGTTAACTCTGTGATGAATCCTAAAGCTCAAATTGTGTTTACTCAAGATGAATTGCCTACTAGTGAAATTCAACATCAATATGATCCCTTGATGATTGTGGTTATCATAAATGACACGGCTATAAGACGAACACTGGTAGATAATGGCTCTGGCCTTAATGTGTGTAGCATTAATCTATTGCATAAGATGAATGTGGATACATCCCTTATTGAGCCTGACTCTCGTCCCATTCGAGGCTTTGATAATGTGGCTAAGTCTTCATTAGGTATTATCACCTTACCCATCACAGTGGGACCTGTTACTTTGCCTACTCCTATCCATGTTATGTCAGGAAATCTATCATACAACTTGTTATTAGGGAGACCTTGGATTCACAGTATGCAAGCTGTCCCCTCTACATTGTATAGACAAGTTAAATTCATTTATAACAATAAGACATATACCTTGATAGGTGATACTAAACTTCAGGCTTGTTTGTAAACATCTACTTCCAAAGGGAGTTCTTCTAAGCCTTCCTCTTCTAGTGATGACTCGTTAAACAAGATACCTATGGATGAATCATCACCCTCTGATAATCAAAATTCTTTGGATGAGTCTAAAGCTCCTGAAGAAGATCCTTCTCGACTTGAATCTACACATGAAAAAGCTTTTGATCCTGAGAAGGTTCTCGCAGAAGACGATTGGGGATCTCTTGATTTTAATCCCACCTTTGTAGGTGAGTATAGGGTTCCTCCTAGAGATCTTAAAGGTAAAAAGAAGGAAGAAACTAGAGATCAATCAGTCTTACCTGAGCTTATGAACAATAATTTTGTGGCTGCTTCTCAAACTTCTTCTCCTCACACCTCTAATTATGAAGAGTTTAATTCTTTGTCTTATGAAAAACCACCTTCTCTTCCTGAAATGGCTGATCGTTATGGTCGTGGTTTTCGCATTTTTGCTAAGCATGGGTATCATGGAAATGGTTGTGGCGCTCATGAACAAGGGATAAAAGTTCCTCTAGAGACTAATTTTCACAATTATGCCTTTGGACTCGGCTATAATCCCTGCAAACGTACCAAAGCATCTAAAAGACCATCTCTCAATGTGAATGCTATATTTAGTAGTGATGATGATCTCACTTCAACTAAATCATCTTCTACTTCTATCAACTCTCATTCCCCTCATAAGAAAATCTTGGCGATGAACAAATCTCTTTATGAATCCCCTCAAATTTCTAAATCTACTTATGAATCTTTATCTCCTATTCATCATAAAGTCCTTTTCCCCAGGGATAAGGCTCTAATAAATTACACTCATCCCTCTTCTAAGATTTCTTGTGACTTTTCTTCTTCAATTTTTATCATTTTATACATGTTTTTGATCTCACTTATAGTTGAGCATTTAGCATGTCATATTCAAATACCTCATTCAATCTATCATGTCTTTAAATAACATTAATGGCTATTATGTTGCTCATCATTATGTGACATTGGTAGCTCATTTACTGGGGGCTCATTGTCATTCATGATGGTACAATTTCAAGTGCAATCATATATTTTTTGAAGCAACATAATAGCCTAATTTTCTTGTTCCTATGGGGACAAGAGTGATTTCATACATCTCTTATTTTGCTTATGTCCAAATCTCTCCCTAGAAGATTGTGTAAGTCCTTCTCATCGAGGCAATGATCTTTCCTTATTTTTATCTAAGGATCCACTTTTTCCTATTTTGTGGATGGTGTGAACTTTATTACTTGATGTTATTCCTTGTATGCATTTGTTGTTGTTTGTTCAAGGATTCTCTCTTACAAGAGGTGTAAGTCCTTGACTACAACCTCTTTTGCACTTGGTAAAATACATCTATAATTAATTTACTCTCCCAATTCGGTTAAAAAGAGCGTCATCCTTCATTAAGAATCACTTTCACCGCGCAAAAGAAGGAAGTATTGCATTCTTATTCTCTTCTTTGTCTTATTCTAGAAGATGTTATATTTGTCTAAGACAATTCCTCTTAGGGATAGGTATCTTTTGTACAAAGATCTCTTCTCCTCTAAGGATCTCCTTTACGCATACTACAGGATATCCCTTCTCAACTATCTTATCCTTGCTTAAAGAGTGCAAAACTCTCTTGCTCGAATTTATTACATTTTTGCATTTTTTGGGGTATCTTCTTTTGTGATGAAGGTAGGTATCCTTGTTCTACTTTTCTTATGACATAAATATTACACTTTTTTTGAGCAATGGGTCATTCTCGGAACTAGAGCACAGACTCTTAGAGCGAGATGTCTCCATTTTTCTTTTACGCAAGGTGATTATTCTCGGAACCAGAGCACAGACTCTTAGAGCGAGATGTCACACTTTTGTACTATACATATACAGGTTGTAGCATACTCGGGCATAGACTCCTATGAGGTGCTTCTAACATCCCTTACACACACATGCATGAGGTTGAGTGGAACTAGCGGCATAAGGCTAGACTTTCTCACTCTCCTCCCTTACATGGATCACCTAGACAGACTCTAGGGGCTAGTTTTCCATGTCCTCTCCTCCCTTACATGGATCACCTAGACAGACTCTAGGGGCTAGTTTTCCATGTCCTTTTTCCCATGGATCACCTAGATAAGATCTAGGGGCGAGAAGTCCATGTTTTCTCTCTCACTATTCTTCTCATGGATCACCAATGTGTGTATTCATGCTTTTTTCCTTTCTTTTCTTCTCTTTGCATTTTGTTTCCATTTACATCCTTCATCTTGTGTTAGAGAACTCTCGAATCCTCACACTCTTTGTTGTGTTGGAATTGAGATTTAGTCCTCTTTCTTACCAAATGATTCTCCATTAGTTTTTGATCTCATATCAAATCTTCTTGTGAGCATTTGTCATCAATATTCTTTAACAATTCGAAGTGGTAAACATGATACCCTGTTTCAACTCACTAAAATTAGCAAGCCGAAACAGGGGGGGCATATAGCTACCCTCGAATTTTCATCACCTTCCTTAGTAAGCATTAGGTGATTTTGTGATCTAACGTGTGTTTTGTAGGGTGTCGTTCCTAACTATGTACTGCAGATACCACTGGGGGCTTCGTTCGACAGACTTATGGATATATCCTTTTTCAAATAATGTTTACTTTTCTGTACTTTAGCTTGCATATGCACGTAGTGTTCATATGACCGCTAAAGTGGGGCCTAAATGTAGCGTCGTAAATTGTACGCACTTGCTAGGGTGGTACAATTTCACACCTAGTTTAGCACCCGCCTTGGCGCATTTTGTATTTTGCATTGCATTTCCCCTTTAGCACTTAATTAATTAAATTAATTAGGTCTAAGGTTCTATTTTATCATCTCCTATATCATAAAGTTGGGCCCTTTTCATTAAAGTGTGCCCTTTTCATTTTATTCCTCCTATACATCATTTAATCAAAAACCCTAATTAGGTCCTATTTTGAACTTGGGGGCTTGATTTCGGGGGTCAAAACATCTCGAAATCACCTGTAACTTCGAGATTCTCTCTAAAATCATCATATCCGACGACCCTGAAAATTTGGTGAAAAGTTGTCGGGACCATGGCGCCCGGAGTGCACATGGTCCCGGACATTTTTCTCGAAATTTTAGGAGCGTGATCCAATCATAAAATAAAGCTTAACCCCAAGAAATTGGTAGGATATTCAATCTCTAGGTTGGCCAAAAGTTGGAATTAAGACCTAGGGTTTCATATATAAGAGCTCTCTTTCTTCATTTGAAAGGAGGGGAATTTTGGGCTTTCAAGGACCTTCTATGCAGCGAAAGAGCAGATCTTTGAAGACTTCAACAACATTCAACATCCTTCTATCAAGCATTTATCAATTTCATTCATCCATTTAGGGCTTGGAAGACATTGAAGAACAATAGGAGATTACCGACTGAAGATTGGCTTGTACTCCTCCCTTGAGGGTTGGGTATGATTTCATGTTGTTTTCATGTCTTTGCATAAGCTTCAATATATCCTTTATTCATGCTTTAGATCACTTTGCATCTTGATTTAGAGCATTTACATTATCATTTACAAGCAATTAGGGTTTACTTTCTAGGTTGCTCTAGTTTGCTTTCTTGCATTTTAGGACCTTGCACACACACTAGGTCTACACACACATTACTTTTACAAATACAACTTGGCTATCCATGAAGGTGGAAATCACCAAAGTGGGGGTTTGACTAAGGCAAAACCCTATATAGCCGCCCAAACACCTTTTCAGATATAAGTGCAGGTTTTGGGACTCGGACAACGCCGCAGGTTGCAGATCCGGGAGAAGCAGACTGAGACCGACCTTCCCACCAAATTTCAGAGCAAAAGACCAGGACAGGGGCGTGGGGCGCCCTGGTCCTCCTGACAAACAACATTTTCAGCATTTTTGACAGCTTTTCCAGAGTGCAAAACAGCAGTTTCAGGAGCAGTTTCAGGGGCAAAATCAGGACAGCGGCGCCCGCGCCCCTGTCCTAAACATTTTCAGTCAGATTTTAACTCCGGGTACACACTTGCATTCTTGTCTTGTCCTTGTGTTTACAGCTTTCCATTGTTTAATTTCAATTCTGCAATCTTGTTATTAGTTCATACTTGCACTTTGATTGAACTTGCATCATTTTATCTTTCAATTGGAACAAAGGAATAGAAATCCTAATAGGTATCCCATGGCTCTCTCTTCCACAAAAGAAGTAGCCAATTGTGTGATACCTCTAGGCTCTTTCGTATTCCACAAATGTGTGATTGAAAGTGAGATTAGGGCATGTTTGCTTAGTTTCACTTTTTCCCCCACACAGGTTGAAAGATGATAGTGTTATTAGGGACTCAACCCAGGCTTTGCAAATTATGGGGAGCCAACAAATGGAGATCGATCAACCAGATGTAGCCTAGTTGGGATCCATACCTAGTGATGTAGTGCAGTTGGTTGGGGGGGAGGTTTCTCCTTTTGCTCAAAAAATGGAACCTACTGGGGCCAAAAGTAACAAGATGGGTGTACACTTGGGTCTCCACCAGAAGGACATTGAGAAAGGATCATCAGAGAAGAGTTCTAAGTCTGGAAGAAAAAAGGACTTAGAGAAGATCAAATTGATGGGGGAGAATTTGGTTGAGTCAGGGTTAGTAAAGACTCTGGATTCACACTTTTCCAATCCCCCTAAATGATTATTTAATCATGAAATGTGAGGGGCTTGAACAGTGGCCCTAGACAAAAAGTTGTTCAAGAGATGATAAGGAGCCATGCTCTTGATATCCTTTTTCTACAAGAGACAAAACTTTTTGTGGAAAGTATGATGGATCTAGTGCCAAAGATTTGGGGGAGAAGCTAGTGTCAGTGTATTGGTGCTATGGGCTCCTTGGGAGGGGTGGCCTGTCTTTGGAACCCTCTAAGGATTCATTCTGACTGGTGGGTGGTCTCTAGATCTTTGTTATCCGAGGTTGTCTCTAGTCTTGAGACTGGGTAATATATCTTGGTTACTAACATGTATGCCCCCACTGATCTTCACGGTAAGCAGAATTTATGGGCCCATATCTCAGATATGTGGAGGCTGGCCCCTTTGCATCCTTGGATTATGGCAGGCGATTTCAATGCCATCCTTGAGTTGAGTGAGAAGAAGGGGGGTGTTATGTGGTTAGAACCTTCGTCTCTCCTTTTTCGAGATAATATAGCTTTGTTGCATCTTGTTGATATTAAGCCTGGTAATGGTTTGTGTACATGGAACAATAGGAGGATAAGGGAGTATTGGATTGCGGAAAGGTTGGATCATTTTCTAGTTTCTCATTTTTGGATTGGTGGGGAGTTGATGCAGAGCATGTATCACAAACCATAAAACCTTCATTCAAGGGTAGACTTTAAACTTGAATCAAGAGGCATATAAAAAGATACAACATTCCTCTCAACTCCAAACCAATTTAAAAGGTTTTATTACATCCCTAAAAACCTTCATTCAATATTTCAAATCATAACATTCACCATAACATGAGAGAAAAAATTCTTTATTGCCATGGAATACCCTAGTTCACCAAAATAACCACACAATATTCAATTCTCAACCAACTTAAGTAAGACAAAAAGAACTGGAAAGAATCTTTAGAGACCTTTCCAACATATATAGCCTTTCTTCATTAATATTCCTCATGTGACTGCACCAAATGTTGCAACCGGACTGTTGCTGCCTTCACCAGTCTACCTTTCACCATGAACTCTAACAAACAGTCATCAATAACATTTTACATATTTCTCATAAAGAAAATCGCTTCAGTCCGAATTTATAATACCGAGTTAAACAATTTCTCTCCAAATTTCAGCCAGATCTAATGGTTAAATCAAAAGTTCTGATCATTTTCCCAAAAACGAGTAACCCTTGGCAGGGTTTTGACAATTATTGAAAAAAACAAACATATCTTGCCAAATACTCCACAAAAATGCACAAGAAAGGATTCATCTGAAATATATTTCATCAATATATCATTAAATAACATCTATATATAAAAATTACATCAAATGTGATCCTCCATGGATCTATGACAGTCACAGATTCCTTAAAACCTCAGGACAGTTTGAGGGTTTGATGGATAATCATTGTCAAATCCCCTCCAAACTAATCTACCTTCTTGATTTCGACCAAACATGATTTTATAAACCATTTCCAACTCTTTTCTAACTACTCCAACCACCTCATAACCAATGGATTTCATTTTTACACTTTTGTTGCACTTTTTGGCAATATTGCAACTTTGCAATTTTTACAATTTTTGACATAAATGACTCTAACTCTTACATGGACACTTTTAAAACTTCAATATGGACCAAATATGATATCTTTGAAAAAATGGCTCATTTAGCCTTACATATTCTGATTCAATTGACTCAAATAACCTTAATACATTATGAATGACTCAAATACAATAAATTGTTCATATTATGACTTTTGACCTCCTGGTATGCTTGTGTGCTTAGGTGCCTCTGTACCAGGAGTGGTCTACTAGCTTAGAGATTCTTGATTGGATAGGATCCGATCACTGGCCCATCAAGTTGGTTTCTTCTTCTACTCAATTCGCTTGCTCTCCTTCTTTCAAATTCCAACTTATGTGGCTTCGGGATCCTGCTTTGCAGACTCTTGTTGCAGAATGGTGGAGACAAGGGAGGTCGGCCTTCGGCACTGCTATGTATACTTTTGCCAAGCAATTGCAATTTGTTAAGTTTCAGCTTAAAAAGTGGAACCATCAGGGTTTCGAAAATATTTCCATGCTAAGAAAGCTGCTTAGATTGTGTTAAATGCAATCACTAGTGACATCAGAGAGCATGGTTTGTCTGAAGCCTTGCTTAGGGAGGAAGACAGGGTTGTCAAGGCTCTAGAGGAATGGGAGATTAGGGAGGAAATATTCTGGAAACAGAGAGCTCGTATTGATTGGCTACAAGAGGGTGATAAGAACATGACTTTCTTCTTCAACTCGGTGAAAGATAGAAGACATGGAAATGCCATTGCAATTCTAGTTAATGATAGAGGTGAGCAACTCTTATCATTACAGGAGATTTCTCAGGAGTCTTTACTTTATTTCCGGGCCCTCTTCAAGGAGGAGGCTCAGGGCAGACTGGTGGAGGAGAATCAAGTTCTTGATTGCATCCCTTCTTTAGTTACTAAGGAGATGAATGAGTAGCTTATGGGTCCCATTTTGTTGGAGGAACTTGAGAGGATTGTTTTTCACATGAGAAAGGGAAAGGCCCCTAGTCCAGATGGGTTCTCGGTTGAATTCTTTCAAGAGTTTCGGGATATTATCAAATTGGACTTATGGGAAGTAGTTCAGGAGTCCCAGAGGAATAAGTAGATGCTTCGGGCATTGAATGCAAATTTCATCACACTCATCCCCAAGTGTGATGGGGTTGACCAGTTAGGCCAATTCTGACCCATCTCTCTCTGCAATGTGATTTACAAGATTATATCTAAGCCGATAGCGGATAGGCTGAAAAAGTGTCTGGGGGATGTTATCTCTGAGGAGCAAAGTGGGTTTGTGGAAGGGCACAAAATCTTGGATGGGGTGGTCATAGCTACGAAGACTATTCACTCTATGGTAAATTCCAAGGAAAAAGCTATGTTCATTAAGTTGGATATGGCTAAGGCTTACGATAGAGTTCGTTGGTCCTTCCTTCAGAAGATTCTCAAGGCGTTTGGCTTTGCTAACAAATGGATCCAATGGGTAATGAGTTGTGTGACGTCTACATCTTTCTCGATGTTAATCAATGGCGACCATACTAAGTTGTTTGGTGCGTCTAGGGGTCTTCACCAAGGGGACCCCCTATCGCCATACCTATTCATTCTTTTGGCTGAGGGCCTGGGGAGGTTGATTAAACATAATGTGGGTCAGGGATTTATTCAAGGATGGAGCTGGGGTAATGACCTGTAACCGCAATCTCACTTGCAGTTTGTTGATGACATGGCCCTGATGTTTCTTGATTGGATCAGAGAGGCCACTAATCTGAGAAAGGTTTTGGATATTTATCTTGCAGCTTCAGGCCAAATGATTAATGAGGATAAATCTTCTATCCTCTTTTTCAACACTCCAAATCCTATTCAAAGGAGGATTGCTCTTATCCTGAGATTCCAAGTTGGCTCCTTGCCCTTGACTTATTTGGGTATTCCTATTTCTCCTAGTAACCATCCTAAGAAATCCTGGCAGGGCATCTTGGATAAATTTCGCACGAAGGTTGATCACTGGACTAATAGATGGTTATCCTTTGTTGGGAGGGTTTAGCTGATTCAATCGGTGGTTTAGGCTCTTCCAACTTTTCGATGTATGCTTCAAGTGGCTCCTAAGTGGTTCTTGAAGGGATTAGACTCTCTGGCTAGGCAATTCTTATGGCCAAGTAGCCTCTCCTCCTCCAAATGGAGTCTTGTCAATTGGGAGTTAGTGTGTAGCCCAAAACAGTCAGAGGGGGGCTTGGTCTAAGGCAGTCTATCTTATTTGGGGAGGCTCTGGCAGCTAAGTTGTACTGGAGGTGGTGTGTTGAGCAGGATCGTGGCTGGGCTAGGATTTTGGCCTACAAATATATGCACAGGATCCCGATGGAGGAAATTCAAAGATATCCGCTTGAGGGTAAAGGTTCAATGATTTGGAGTACTCTTAAGAAAGGGGCCTCCCTTATTAAGGAAGGTCTCTTTTGGATTTTAAGGAGGGGGGAAGAGGTCCTATTCTGGAACTTCTCTTGGGATAGTTACCCCCCATCCTGGATCAGTTTCCCAACCTTGGGACTCTCTGCAAGAGGTTTTTGGAGGTGGGGTGGTCTAGGGTGAGTGACTTCAAGGCTGTGTATAGGTGTGGGCGGCTGGAGATGGAGCAGTGGAAGGCCCCTAATGAGTGGCCGATTGCTGGGATGGAGGAAGAGTATGCGGAGTTGTATGGCATTCTGGAGAATAGACATTGTAGTTCTCTCAAGGGTAGGGATGGACTTGCTTGGCTCTCAAATCCTAAGGGCGTCTTTACTGTTGCCAGTGGATATCGAGTACTGTTGAACCGGACACTTGAGGGAAGAGAGGTGCCTTGGTGGAAACAAGTGTGGAATACTCTTTCTTGGCCAAAGTGTAATTGCTTCGCCTGGACTTTGGCCTTGAACAGATGCCTAACCTGGGACAATATCCGCAAGCGAGGATTTTTGGGGCCTTCCATTTGTGCCTTGTGTGGTAATGGGGAGGAAAACTCCTCACACCTGTTTTTCAGATGCCCCTTCTCTATGCTTATATGGCACAATTGGTGGGGGGTGTGGAAGCATTCTTGTGTTCACGTGGATTCACTGGTGGAGTTTTGGAGCAGCTTGGGCAGACCTCCTATCTTCTCCTCCTTCCTCCAGACTGTCTGGTACATTGGGCCCATCTTCATTTTGTGGCAGATCTGGCTCGAGAGGAACAGGAGGATCTTTCGTGAGGTTAGACTGATGGTTCAACAGGTGTGGAATAGAATCATAGTTATGATCAAGGAGACGGTGGAAGCTAAATGTGAGGTGCATTTTCCTCTGAATAAAGACGAGGTGGATATTGTGAGCAGGTTGGGGCTGCAAGAATTGTCCCCTGCCTCTGCTTGTGTCGGGAGAGGTAGACGTTCTTTGAAGAAGGTTCAAAGGATTGGAAGATGGATCCCTCCTCAGGATGAGATTATCAAAATTAATATCGATGGCTCCTCTAGGGGTAACCCAGGCCCTGCTGGGATTGGTGTTGTGGGTAGGAATTGTATGGGGGAGGTGGTCCTCTTATTTTCAGTTCATAAAGGGTGGCATTCTAATAATTTTATGGAGGGCATTGCTATTCTCTGTGCCTTGGAGTGTGCCTGGGAGTTGGGTTGTAGAAAGGTTATCCGTGAATCGGATTCACAAATTGTGGTGAACTTGTTGACATAGTAGAAGGTGAGCGGGGTGTATTGGCAGTTGGTTGAGATTGTTCATTAGATTCTTCATATTAGCTCGGCTATGGAGCAGGTGTCTTTCATCCATATTCCTCGTGAGTGGAATAGAGCAGCAGATTGTTTGGCCAAGTGGGCCTCAGAGCATGGTAATGATTGGAAAGTTGAAGGGTGGGATCATCTTTCCCCAGATTATTGTCAAGACATGTAGAAGATTCTGGCTGGGGACTTGGATGGGTATGGGATTGGCTGATTTTGGGTTGGGCTTGTGGTTATTTTCTAGGGCCTTGGAGCCTTGGGTCTCTTTGTAATTCTTGTGTCTGATTTTCAATATAGTTTTTACCCCTTTTTTTTCAAAAAATTGTATAAAGTCCACTATAATATAAAGTGTAGAACAATAAATTTAATAAAAATATAGAATTTAATGTTCAATTATGAAATATATAATATAATTTTTAATGTAAAATGTAAAGATTAATGTAAGAGAATACATTAAATTAATAATGTAAGAGAATACATTAGATTAATATCAAATATTAATATAAAAATAAAAATTATGAAAAATAGAGATTATATATTTTAATTTTTATTAAAAATTAATTAAATATTATAGGACTTAATTTTGTATAAGTAGAGACAAAATTTTGGAGAAAAAGAATAAGGTAAAATAATTATCCAAATAATGAATCTTATAAAATTGCAAAAAAAATAAAAAAGATAGCAAAATCTAAGAATAAATAAATGAGCATAATTTGAAAGTTTATTTTTTTATAAAATAAAAAAATAGCAATCTCTAAGAATAAATAAATCACCAAAAATTGAATGTATTGATGAAAAGAGGAGAAAGATAAATAGAATGAAAAACATAAATAACTATTGAATATTGAATATAAAACAATAGAAATGGTGGAACCCCTAAATTAGAAATAATTACCAATTACTAGTTGAAAAAAGAAGTAATGTATGTGGTAGAGATATTATAGGAAAATAATTACTAGTTGAAAAAAGAAGTTGTGTGGTAGAGGTATTATAGGAAAATGATTATCTTCTCTCAAGAACTTTATATATAAAATATATCAAAGTTCTATAAATACATCAAATTATTCAAAACATTTTCATATTAAAATAATTTAAAAAAATGAATGAATAAAAAAAAAAAAAATTTAAAAAATTATATGTAAAATATATTTGAAATCTATAGTATTTGTAAACTTGTAGTATTCTATAATTTTTACTTTAGATTTAAGATTTAATAGTGAGCTTTATATTATCTATTTTATAATTAACTTCATATTTTATATTTTACATCAAGGTTTGCATTATTATAGATTTGATATTTTGTTTGTTTAATTTTATTTTTTTTCAATTATAAATTTTTTCTTTGCACTATATAATATATTTTATATTAATATCAAGTTTAATAGTTAAAATTTAATTTTACATTTTAAATTGAACTAAATATTTAATATTTTATTTAAATAATATATTTTAAGTTAAAAAATTATTTTATGTTTCATGAAATATGTAAAATAACAAATTTAAAATCATTATATTAAATTATTTTTTAAAATTAAAAAATTATATTATAATATTATTTATATAAATTAATGAAAAAATATAAATTCATAAATATTATAAATTGTACATCATGAAATTCAACGAAAAATATTTAATTATAATTATATTATAAAAAATTAATCTTTAATTTATTAATAAAAAATATTACAATTATACAAAGTTGAGATAATTTTTTAAAATAAATTTCTATGTTTTCATTGTTACAAATAACTTTTTTATTAATATAACTCAACATTTTTTAAGTCTTTGAAATATTATAACAATTATACAAGTAATTATGTTGTGAGGCATCTACAATGACATCAAAATGTCCAGAAACAAAAATCTATTTTTGAAAAAATTTGACATGTACATGACAGGCAAATGCATGAAATATGCCATGTTATAAGATATCTCTCGACATATTTTACATATATTTTTTAAATATAAGTATACTAGTATAATACAATATGTTATTAAATTGTAAAATTGTTATTTGTGATTTTATGAAAGGGCACGACTATCGACTTACAATAATAAAAAATGTTTCGGGCTTTGTGTCACAACGGGATCTAAATGAAACTCTAACAGAAATCTAAAATTGGGACCCACATGAGACAACACACACTAAGCCACCTGCTTTGGGCGACATTGTCGCTTCTTGCAATATCGCTAGAGTGCATAGTAATCACAAATGTTGAAAGAGACTCACAACCCAAGGAAGATCTTGACAATCTTCCTATCAACACGTTTCCCAACAAATATGAACACAATTATCAAATGCTTTTATTATTTGCAATTATCCTCAAGTTTCATTTTATCACACATCAAGCACGTGCAAAACTATCTGTCAAACTTTTCTGACGTTAGAAATTGTAATCAGGTGTGAGACATTACATTCTGGTGGGACGTTTCTCCCAAATAATAGTCTATCACCTAAATATATTAATATAATCATATCTTAATAATAATTCAATGTTAAGAAAGTCAAGCTAACAATGAAAAAGCTTGTTGATGGGGATTACTTAATTAATCTTGATTCTATCCTGGAATGGGTGATCCCTCAGACAGGAATTTGCATCCGGGAAGGCGAAGCAGAGGAGGAGATACTACCGTTTGTCAGGGGACTAGAGAGTCGTTTAAAGGAGCAATGCAGGGAACGAGCTCGCATTGGCTAGGAAGCCATGAAGCTCTGTGTCAATTTGATATGAATAGATGAGGTCCTTAAGGCACTTAAGGTGGTGGCGCGCATGGAGGTGGGAAGAGAGCTCTAGGACCGATTCGAGGAGGGGAGAGCGGTACAATTTCTAGCTAGCTTGGAAGGTGACCCAGACTTCGGGAACTTGGACTGTATTCCGAAGATGAAGACTGAAGCGGCCAAAGGGAAAGCCTTGGTGGATATCGATGATGAGGAGAGGAAGATGCCGAACCAGAGCGACTCGGATTAAGCGGTCATGGTGCCAAAATCTGTGTTTTTTGCTTTCTGCCTTTGTGGGTTTTTTTTTGGTTTTTTTAAACTTTTATGGATTACTGTAATATGTCGTGCATGAATGCATAGTACTGCGTTACATCTTTTTCTGTTTTCGTTGGAACTCTTCATTGTAGTTTTGAACTGATTTGGGGCTGATGTTGATATCTGTTTGGCCATGTAGATTGTAAATTTTTTCTTGAAAATTAATATATCCAAAATTACCGATAAAAAAAAAATTAAAAAAATTCAATGTTAATTATAATATCATAATTTAATATTAATTACAATATAGTAATATAACTAGTATACATATCTTTAGAGTAATATAGGTAAAGTACGTCGAAAGATATCATAATTGTTTATTATTTCACGAATTGATTAATAGTTAAACTCAGAGTGAGTGGTAGTTGAGAGGAGAAAATAAATAAAATAAAAAAATTAGTTTTTAATGCATTTATTTTAATTTAGACTATTTAAAGTAATTTAAATTATTTTTATTTAAGTAATAGTAAAACTAATTGTAATTATAAACAAATATAATTAGAATAATAAACAAATATAATATCTTTAAGCATACTTTATCTATACTTTTTTAAAGCTAAATATACTAATTATAAATTATACCTCATAAATCATTATAGAGAATGTAATTCTCTAAATTAACTTCAATATCATTTAGGAAAAAAAAAATTCTTAGCAAAACTGCATGAATGATCTAGATATTATTTTTTCCCAACAATTATAACATAATAAATCAATATTAATCTAAATTAAGAAACATATCTTTATCTTCATTATATGTCAACAAGAAGATATTTCAACACATTAATCTTAATGGAAAACGATTTAGCTTTGTTACGTAGAATATAGTGGACTAACTATTTGGGGCGCATAGACATGCGTGTGGAGATAATTTGTTTTATTCGTAATTTTATTTATATTATACTTTTATAATTTTCTAATTTTTGAGGAGAAGGGTAAGATAAAGAAAGCAGCCAGATTGGATCCTCCCATTGGCTGTGCTTAAATGTACGGCTACATTTCGTGGAAAGAATAGGAACGGATGTTTAAGGAGTTGAGGGTTTGTTGCAGACAATTTGCTGAGACTACATAATTTTCTTCATACATTACACAGACACATGTTATTGTGGAAAGTGTCAAAGAATGGAAGTTGTCCGAGAGGTAGAAGGGCAGTTGAAGATCTTCTCAGATGGCTCTGTGCTGCGCCTTCCACATCCCATACTGCCTGCATCTTCACATTTTACACACGGCGTTGCATCTGAGGACGTCATTATTAATCCGGAAACCGCCGTCTGGGCTCGCATATTCAATCCGGAAACCGCTTCTGAAAAACCGCATTTACTGATCTATTTTCACGGAGGGTTCTTACTGGTTCCACAGCCTGGGTAGAATACCACACTTTTTTTCACAATTTGTGCAAGACCTCCGGCGTAATAATGGTGTCGGAGGGTTACAGGCTGGCGCCGGAGCACCGGCTCCCGGCGGCGTACGATGACTGTACGGAGGCAGTCGAATGGATGGCAAAGCAGGCTGCGGGGCGCGCAGAGTTGCCGGGGTAGTGGCTGTCGCCGTCCGTCGTGGATTTTAACCGGTGTTTGCTGGCCGGAGAGAGCGACGGAGGGAATATCGTTTACCACGTGGGATTGCGGATTGCTGACGTGGACGTGAGCCCGTTGGTGGTGAAGGGAGTGATTCCTATCCACCCCTTCTTTGGGAATGAGGAAAGGGTCGACTCTGAGGGCAAAATCATCCATTCTGTAATCCATTCTGTAATCCGGCGGTTTCGCCCCTGAAGCCTGGTTTGAAATCACCGCCGGTTTTGGTGGCCCTTGCAGGAAAGGATGAACTTAAAGTAATTGTTCGATCTAACTATCTTGTTTTCTTGTAAGACTTTTTGTCCTTGTTCAATCAATTATTCAGGAAAGTCTATCGACAGATTTTACTTGGCAGTAAAATTTAGAATAAATGGTTTACATAGTGAATCAAAGATTAACTATCCCTTAATTTCATTAGCGGAGGAGTAGCCCTCGTCTTATAGTTCTAATAATTGTTTATTCTTTGTGTATTCAATTTTTCAATTACTAATTTTTAAAAAAATAAAAAATGATAACTAAAAGTTCATTAATAAATTTCATATGTAGTAATAGCTGTTCATCTTTTTAGCAATTTTTTTACCATAATTGATCCATTTGTGCATGAGGGCATTTGTACATAATTATTAGCAATTTTAGGTGCACAATTATTGGGGCATCTTTAAGTAGGCATAAAGCGATACTTTGAAATGTGTATTTTTTCACCCTTGCACACATAATGGATACAAACCAAAATAATAACTATGAGCTATTAATTTGTCGAAATATGATGTACCATTTAAGATTTTGGGTGTGTGAAGTTAGTTATAACAACTACTAGTATGCTTCTCCTAATGAATAATAAAATATATTTAATTTATGATAATATTTGTAATTTCTTTTTTTCTTTTTTTTTTTACTTTTGATATATTCAAATTGTTATCGAGGAATGTAAAATTTCTTGATAATTAAATCTTATTATTATTTATTATTTTAATATCTTAAAAAAAAAGTAAAATCTATCATTTTTAAGAATAAATAAAGCTCGTTAATGAAAATTAATAATATGAATAATAGGATCAATGTTGAGCACAAACAACACAATAACCTTGCTATTATAATTCTATATTATGAGGAAAATAAGATATATTATGATACACAAACCATTTCTTATTCAATAAAGCCAACAATGTGATATTATTATACTCTTTCTTTCAATAGAAATAAATGCAATATATATCTATAAAAAGAACCAAAAGAAGATGAATGTGAATTACAAGTGAATGAAAAGTAGGTGAAGTTGTCTTATGTAAATTGTATAGCTAAAAACGAAAATATGAATTCTGTAGTTCCTATTTATCCATACTAATTAATTATTTGTTGTGTGTAAGTATAATCATTTAAGAGAAGTAGCTATAATTTAAAGTAGCTATAAAATGGTTGGGTTTATGAGTGTCAAAGGTTCACTTTCATTTTTGTGATAGTTTGTCTTTCTAGTGAACACTACACATACTTGTATGTTGATGTTATACAAACTATAGAGGTGTGACATAACATGGCATGAAAGTCCAATGTGCAATGAGAGTCATTCAAAATCTTAATGTTATGTTTCAACTTTTAAGGGTTTAAATGATTTGTGTTTAGGATGTAAAAGTATGATACATGACATTGATTTTCAAATTCTGTGGTGTTAAGATTGAACAACAAACAATATAATGTAACATAATCTATCTCATAGGGCATTTCTCAAACCTTATGGGGTACTTCCTAAGTCATGGAGCTTTGTCCCTTCAAGGATGAAGACAACAATACTAATGACAATTAGTTCTACTAGGCATTCTAATTGGACCTTAGCGGTTTGTCCTACAAGTGTTTGAGACCCTAACAAAGTCAATGATGAAAACTATGCGAGGTTATGCACAATCTTGGATGGCCCAATGTGGAGCAAAGGATTGGTTCAAATTTTTTTTAACTTGTGTTGTAGAATCCTTAACATGACATTCCATGTTAGGTTCGACCAATCAAATTGGGTACCATTTGAGGTGTTGTCAAAGATGGAGCTAAGATCAATGATAAACCTCAACTATCTTGAGCCTTATGCGGCATGCAATAACCAAGGGAACACCAATCCAATCTATGTGTTGACAATGATGTAGTTAATTAAAGTTGTGCATTGGTCTTAGATAAGCAAATAGATAGCACCAATCTATTAGGTGTTCTTTTTGGTAACTCCCTTGCACTTGGATCAACTAAAATATATTGATGGTGGTAGAAATATTCATTGTAAGAGATTTATAGTTATAGAAGTCTAAGTTTGAGATGTTTGTCGTAAAAAGTCATCAGTTGTAGTCAACAAACGAAGGTTGAGATATTTTTCAATTAAGTACAAACACAAAAGAAAGCATATAAAATTTACCCATTTAATATCAACCAAAAAACTCAGAGTTCAAAATATATTTTTAGAAACACTAGAGATTGTCGCACATGTTTGGAATAAAAAGTCTACACATCTTTAAATCGGCATTATAAAAATTAATAGATTAAAATTTAGAATGTAATTTAAATATTCTTTATGTGGGAATTATGTGTAATAATGTGTGTGTGTGTGTGTGTGTATGAAACCATATATTTTATAAAATTATTACTGAAAAATAGGGCTATATCTAATTTTTCTCAATAAATTGTAAAGAAAATGACAACTTCTATGTTGCATTATGTGATTAAGAATGTCTTATCTAGAGACATTGAAACATAAACATCTTATAACATATTGAATAAAAAATGAACATATATGGTCGAATGCCAAAAAATCACATATATTTATCAAGCTTCTTAAACAAAACTAAAACCATGAAAAATAATTTGTATTTGATACCTATCAAACAAAAAAATTATATGTTATGGTGTCAATTATAGTTGTTAATGGATAAAACTCGCTATGTTTTACTTCCAAATTGATGTATAAATAGGGAGCTTATGCGTCTTTATTATAACTAAATATATAATTTATGTTTAAAGAACTCCAATATACCCTTAAATTTCACTAATTCTACCTAAAAATGGATGTCTAACACACAATGTTGCATGAATTGTGAACATAAAAATATCTTCACACTCATATATGTAGAAATAACAATAAAAACACATAAAAATTTATCATGCATAATTTTCTTTAAAGAAAGTCCAATACAATGTGAACAACTCTAGCTCTAGAGAGAAAATACTTTCTATTCCACTGCATGAGAAAGCCATTTACATATAGCATCAACAAACTCACTTTATAATTTTGAAACCTCTGGTTACACTTGTACATACTCTTGATGTGTTTCAATTTGCTACAACACGCCTTCAATGGTCAAAGATGGACTATAACAAATTGTTACTATGGAAGCCAGTGACTCCAACATGGAAAAAGAACATAATACCCTCCTACAATCTCCCAATCTTTAGAAGATAGAAGAAATGAACAAATGGAAGGTCAAACACTTAAATCTTTCAAATTCTTCTAATCATTGGTATTAGGATTTGTTCATAATTTTGAATTGTTAGTGTAGATAGTGACATAATCAAACTAGTTGGATTTTAGCCTACCTAAGAGAGTCATATTCACACTTGTTAAGTCTTCACTAGTCACTTGAGCATTCATGTACTGCACCATTGGAGGGGTAGTTAGTCATTTAGTCCTACCTTCCTGCTACCTCTACCTTGCCTATATATGCAAGGTTCTCATTGAATATTTGTACAATCTTGTTTTATATGATAAATATCCTATTGTGCTTATTGTATTTCACTAGTAAAGGATTTTTTGTGCTTTCAAATCTTGGCTTCTCCAACATGGTATTAGATGACACAACTACTTAACATTTGTGACTTGACTGATACTAAAATTCCATGCAAAGATTTTAGAAAATTAATCATTTATATTATGTGTTTATCATGAAAAGTAGTATGTTCACTTCTTATTGCTTGAATAAGATTCCAAGTTGGTTTTGGAGTCATTTTTCATCTTCAACCATGATCACAACTTTTTCTCACTAATACAATGATAAATTCACTCTCCAAAAAAAATGAAACATTAAGGCACTTGTGATCATCCACACTTAGACCTATTTTTTATCATGCCACCTAATTAGGGTGCTTTGGTCCGTAAACACTATAGGCATCAATGGAGAAATATTGATGGAAAATTCATCCTACTAAGATGACACAATGTCTTGCATCATAAGACTTGAACACCATCCAGAACTTAGTATACATTTGCCCCTAGCTAACCTATTTTCATATTTGATTAAGGAAGCCACTTAAGAAAATGAGAATAAAGGAAATCAAAATTAGATAACAAGATCAATAAAATTCAATACACACGACCAATGTGTGTACAAAATATTGCTCAATAATAAGCTACAAGTGGCTATATATATAGGATACACCACTACATTTGTGAATGCACAACTAATGTGACATAATAGGTGTAGTGACATGTCTGCACAACATCTACACCAAAATAGGAAAGTCCAAGTCACTTGATGCAAGTACAACTTTCATAAGTAGATGCCTACATAGGCAATTTAATCCAATCCCAGGTGAATAAAATGCAATAAATAAAATAAAATAAACGAGTGAATAAAAGGATGCCCCAACACCCCTATAATTGTATCTTAGGTTGTTAGGAAAGATAAATGAATGAGTCATGTTTTATTATGCCTATGTATAAAATGTGTCCCTCAAGGAAGTAAGAAGTATTAAACTTCATACAAGTGGAAAATCCTACTTATGAGAGAAGACTCATAAAATAAAGATTAAAGAAGTGACTGTAATAATTTTGATGGAACTATCATCAGAGAGGATATGAATGTCCTCAAAGGATTCCTTGAATATATATGGACTTACAAAACAAACATACAAGATCTGTCAAGTTCTTATCCTTAGAAACTATCTTTAGAAAACAATAAATATGATCCTACTAAAAAGAATCACTAGATGTCATGTATGTAGTAATATTACGCTCAAATGAAGCATTAGAAGCAGGATATGGAATGGTAGTAATCTTAGTATCATCAACATGTGCAATGTTCTCCAAGGAAGCATGACTTTCCAATGGTGGTTCAAGCTATCCATGCAATTATTGATGATGATACATGTAGCAAAATAAAAAAGTTAATGTAATTTACATGACATATTAGTCTATAAACCATGCATTCTTTTATTTATAGTCACTTATCTTTGCAAAAATTATGAGGAGATAGGGTAATAACCCATGCATAAAGCAATTATTATTTAAATATAGAAATATTAGGCTCAAAAGAAGCACCAGAAGGAGGATATAGAATTGTAGTAGTCTAAGTATCATCCACATGTGCAAGGTTCTCCACAAAAACATGACTTTGAAATGGAGATTCAAGATGTCCATACAATTTTATTGATGACGATCCAAGTAGTGAAAGGAAAGTCACTATACTTTATGTGACATATTATACTAAGAGTGAAATATATCCTTGGCTTAGGAAAAGGAAGTCTATTTCTTAAGTTGGTCTTTAAGAGGGGCAATAAGACATCTTTAGGTTTCCTATGGTTGTATTCAATAGTTTTATATTGTAGGATTTGAACCACAACATTCTCTACAAGATAATTGTATGCCATACTTGAGTAGTCTTTTGTTGTGCTTATATGTCTATTGGTTAAAAAAAAAATTATCTATATTTTTTGTTTAAGTGGATAGGTATTGTTTCCTTTATGCCTTCTATATATCCATGTATGTGTGTGTGTGTGTGTGTGTGTGTGTGATAGGTTTGTTTTGTCTTTCGATGTCCCCTCTTTCGCATCTATCTTGTTCTTGTAGACTACATCTTCAAGTTTTGATTTACTATTGCAATGTCAATATGTGACCACCCTCCCAACTAGAGTGTATTATCACTATTTTCCATTGAACATTCAAATATGCATATATATACCCTTATGACTGGTATGAACCCTATTATACATGTGCGTATGCTTTAATTCTCAATATAGTTGTTCATTGTTAATCTCTATGGTTAAGGTATCAATTCTAGAAATTGATTTAATGTTGTTTATATCAAAATACACTTGCCATAGCCTACATGAGTTATATGTATGCATTTATCCCATGTGATTTAATATTTGTCCAATCTGATAATTTCCATTGGATTGAACTAGTCAATGTTAAGGCTAGTCTCTTGTCAACAAATGCATGGTTGTTCAACAAATGCTTGCATGGATCCAATGGTAAGTTATTGTCCAACCATGGTGTCTTTGGAGATGGTATGCCCAACTTTAATCATAGTACCATATATTCCATCTTGCAACTCATAAGCCATTAATATAACATTTAATTCTTGTATCATCTTCCTTAGTTTTTCCTTTTTTTACTCGAGTTATGATGGTTGAGAACCCTTTAATGATGATATTTAATGTTTGATTTTGAAATAAAAGATAAATGGTAGTGAAAGCTTGTACTCCAAAATACTCTAATGGTATGTTGATCTAGATTTGCAACAATATTATGTCTTTTAGGTGCAGTCAAGCTAAGAAGAGTAATGAACCATGATGGAAACAAAGATTGGTACATCATTTTTTAATTAACTAATAGTTGCTATGATTCTACTTGCAACAACACTGTATTGGTTATGATTGATCAGGAATGAGAATATCTATTATATTTGTTATAATCATTTACAAGTTAACTTCTGCCTTATATTTCTTTGCTTCTTGTTTAAAAGAAAGACACCTCTATATGATATTTGGTTGATAAGTTAGCATTTAATTCTTGTATCATCAAGTGCTCGTTTTTTCCTTTTTTTACTTGAGTTATGATGGTTGAAAACCCTTTAATGATGATATTTCAATGTTTGATTTTGAAATAAAAGATAAATGGTAGTGAAAGCTTGTACCCCAAAATACTCTAATGGTATGTTGATCTAGATTTGCAACAATATTATGTCTTTTAGGTGCAATCAAGCTAAGAAGAGCAATGCACCATGATGGAAACAAAGATTGGTGCATCATTTTTTAATTAACCAATATTTGCTACAAGTCTACTTGCAACAACACTATATTGGTTATGATTGATCAGGAATGAGTATATCTATCATATTTGTTATAATAATTTACATGTTAACTTCTGCCTTATATTTATTTGCTTCTTGTTTAAAAGAAAAACACCTCTATATGATACTTGGTTGATAAGTTAGTATAGTTGTTAACTATAGAAGGCTTGACATACAAAGTGCTAGATTTTGTGAATTGGCGTACTCTATTTTGTTTTATAGACTTCATAAAAATAGGTTAGATAAATAGGAGGACATGTGTTCTTTTGAGAATTACATTATCAATAAAGAGATTTTATCTGTGATATGAAAAAGCCTTAATGACATTACCACAAGGAGGGCAAGAAAGAGCTTACTCAATTCACAATAACAACATTCTATATTGTTCTTGAGGCATATTTTAAGTTAGGTTTTATTGCAAGTATATGATTATGTTGAATGTTTCTTAATTTTGATTCAATAATTGATTTAATTGATGTTACTATCTAAATCTGTATAGTATGAGTCTATCACTACTATCAGTAACACAGTTCAAATGTTTGAGTCACTTGCAACAAAAGTGTTTTTTATTTAAAGAGTAATTAAAGGTTTTTGGATTAGCCAATGACTCAAATTTAGGTAAAATAAAGTTAGTGTAGACACGTAAAATTGTCATGTCTAATTAAATAAATATTTTATTTATTTAATTATCTAAGCTTAATTCTTCTATTAATTAAATAAATCTTTATTTATTTAATTAATTCATTTATCCTCTTCTAGCCTTATTTCTCATTTAAATAAATACTTTTATTTATTTAAATTATCCTTTTCCTAAATTAAATAAATATCTTATTTATTTAATTGATCCCACTTCTTCTATTAATTAAATAAATATTTATTTATTTAATTAAGTCATTAACCTTTTCTACCCATGACACATGTCATTCATCTCTTAATTCATACACTACCTACCCCTTTCATTATTTTATTATTTCTCTTACCTACCCTCTAATCATAGCCGACCTCTTTTACACCTCTCAATCTTATCCCTCCATTTCATATAGTGTCTTCTATATAAGGAGATGCTTCCTTCATTATCAAACCCCCCATTGACTACTTGACTAAACTACGCTTTTGAACATAGGGGATCCTACTTGCAACCACATTTCTGAAATCTGAGAGCAAATATATCAAGCAAGATCAATGGAGATAGGAAGAATGGAGATCAAAACCCTATTGGACATGTGATGGTATAATCTTTTTGATTTCATTTGATTTGCATTGTCTTAGGTAATCTTCATATGTTATGGTGGATCTTTGTTGTTGTTAGGCTAGGGTTTTGTGGTTGAATTCATTTAGCCTTTCAATATCGTTATTATTGTTATCCATTTTCACCATAAATAGTTAGAATATCATATTTTATTGTGGTTTTTGAGTTAAGAGTTTCCTTTACATTTTATAGTCGAAGATCCTCGTCGTTAGTATCTATAGAATTGCATTCATATTAAAATAGTTTAAATTATATGTATTTATTTGCATACATTTTGCTTCGCCACCATCATAAGTCTTTTGTCTCTAGATTTACATAACATTGAGGGACCATATCACAAAGATAAATTGACAACATCAAGAGAAGAAGCAATAAAGATCTTGATTTAGTCTCATAAGCAACATCTCATTGGTTTGTGTCTTCCTATAGAACAATTTGGTGACCCTTATTGTTTACATAGGCTAGTAACTTGATCAAGAGAGCAATTAAGATTAGTTTAGTATCGTAAACAACATCTCATTTGTTTGTGTCTTCCTATGGGGTAATTTGGTGACCCTTATTCTTTGCATAATTTCCCTGGATTACGAATCACTACCATCAAAAGCATTCAACAAAAGTTTAACTCTAAATATAATGATAAATTGAGATTTCAGACAACATCATGAATTGGTTTCAAATCCAATATGTATAATTGATACATTATGATTTGATTATCTAAAATGATCTAAAAGCATTTAGAGAATGCTGAAAAGTGCCTAGAAAATGGGCCTATTAAGTAAAAGACAATCAACATAAATTTGTGACTTCGTAAGCAAGCCCCAAGTGAATCATTAAATATTCTAATAATATTAAGTAAAGATGTAAGTCAAAAGTCCCAACAATGTGCAATCCAACATATAAAATCATGTGTTATAAAAGAGTACTAGATAAATGTTTAAAATATTGTGGTAGCCAAATGCCAGATATAAGGTTCTTTGTCAATCAAAATATATTTGATTTTTATTAAATAAAAAATTTCTCAAAATTATTTTGTATGTGGAATAAATCTACTCAATCTAATGACCCAAGTACTAGATAAAGACCATCTCAAGCAATACTACATAGACAACAAGATGGAACCAAAAAGGATAAGCATGTAGCTAAAGGTAAGGATATTTCTACTTGCATTTAAATATTAAATTTATCCCTAGTTCCTATGTAAGTCCTCAATTGTATGATGGATTTCAAAGCCTCTAGTATTGTGATGTCTCTTGAAGTTATGAGTAATTTGGGTTTACACATTCAAAATGTTATGGAAAATACTAACTAATTTGACATAGATCTTCAACAAGTAAATGTTATAGGTATTACTTAAGATGTAGAGGTCTAGCATGCCACATACCCAAGAAAATATTTCTTGATGACTATAACTATTATTGAATATCTTGCTAATTGGGGGTATGTTGTCTAGAAAATGGGTGGTGTCCATCTACACCATTTTCAAATCGATTTATCATATGCCACCATCCCTCTACAAACGAAAAATTAAAGTTACATTGAGAGAAGAGGATGATGCAAACTTGTAAACTATTGAAGATCTTAACAAGGCTACAAAAGAGGCATTATATTTAGAGGTTGGATCTGATCAATTCATTAGATATTGAGTAATCAAAAGAACTACACATGTAGCCTTAGACCTTCCCTAATCCCATTAATAATGGAAACAATTAATGGACTATGTTATTTAATGGTGTGTACTCAAGAGAGATTACATGTAGATGTTCTAGACTAGCCTAGAAATGAAAATCTTAAGTTCTCTTCCAAATTATGTTTTCATTGCACTAATAACAATGCAAACTATGAAGCTTGCATGTTGGCATTGAATATTGCACAGAAGTATGGAGTTAATATGTTTGATGATCCTAGACATGATTCAAAGTTTGTTGCCTCTCAAGTGAGAGGTAGGTATATGATGAAAGAAGAAAAGAGTAAACTATGCAACTATGCAATTTGGGACACCCTCAATTTTTTGTAGTAGTTAGAAGTGCTCAAAAGATCTACAATACCAAAGAACGTGTATATTAGCAGGTCTTTGATAATGATCAACAAGTCGTTTGATAGGAAGCCTATGGATGAGTTTGTGATCAACAAATTGATTGGAAACCTATGGATGAGTTTGTGATCAACAAATTGATTGGTAGCCTATGGTGGAAATGGAAGATGGGAGTGAGAGACATTGTTTGGAAATGAGATAATAAAGCTAAGAGACAGTACAATTCCAAGAGATCCATATGCTTTCAAAAAGATATTTGATCGCACAAACTATTGTAGATCAAGATATAACCTATTCAAAAAGATGTAGAAGTAGCTAGCTTGGGAATTGATGTTATGCCCAAAATGGACTACATTGGAGAGACATTAAAGCCTACAGAAAAGCATTTGCTTTATGAAAAAAACTAAGGGATTCTTTGCTTGGTCTTACAATGGGCTCAAAACATAGAAAGAGGACTTGTTCCAACACATTATATCCTTGCAACTTGATGCAAAACCTTTCTGGCAAGAGCTTAGACCTATTAATGCCACATTAGCCCTTCAAATGCATAAGGAATTGATGAAGTTAATGTTATCATTAAGTCAATTAGGCATTCCCTATGGGTGTCTAATTTAGTGTTAGTGAGAGAAAAGAATGAAGAGGTCATATTTATGTGTAGATTTCAGAAACTTGAATATCATGTCTCTTAAAGAATAATTAGTAGTATTACCCTTTGCCAAGCATGCATCATTTATTGCAAAGGTTGCCAATTCCAAACTGATGTCTATTATTGATGGATTCTCCAATTATAATCACGTGCTAGTCAAACAATGAAAGGAGCACGTGAAAATATTTACAACTCATTGGGGTGCCTGTGTCTATGAAACAATGCCATTTGGATTGAAGAATGGATGTAGATTTTACAGTGCTTATTGATGAAATCTTGGTAGTTTACCAAGATGGTAACCCTGTATGCATTAAAAATAGGTCCGAGCATTGCAAACATATAGATACAATATTCAAAAGGTGCCTTGAATTTAGTATTTCATTAAATCATAAGAAGTATGTATTTAGTGTTGAGGAGGCTAAGTTGTTAGGGCACATTGTACCAAAGCAAGGATTGTGGATAGATCCAAAAAGAGTGAAATCTATTAACCTTATTCCTCAACCCAAAACTATCAAGGCTGTGAAAGGTTTCCTTCTTTTGATACATAAACTTTGTGAGAAGGTTTTTCCCCAACTTTAAAAAGAAAACCAAAGCATGTTTCCAAAATGCTAAAGAAGATATAGTCAATCATGTGGAGCAAGGAACTAGATGATGCATTTATGAAATTGATGCGGAGGGTAGGAGGATCTTACCCAAACACCTAAGGAATATTACCCACACCCACACAAATCATTCCTCAAGACCTCTCATTGGTTAAACACATCACCTCTGATCCCCTACTCTTCACATACTATAATAACACCCCCAACACATTGTCTCACTATTTTAGGACAGTCAAAAGCATAAATGACAATATTTGTTGACCAAACAACTCATAAAAATCTCTCCCTTTGGTTTCAAACATTCCCAATGTACTCAAGACACTCAAACATCCCCTTAGGCTCTATCCATTTCCATACATACTCCATTGAACCATTAAACACAACTTTGAAACAAAATAAACAAAATATACCTTCTTGTTGTCCTTCTTGATAGACCCGTACTCAGAAATCTATAACTTTTGAAAAAAACATTATTTACTCAATCACTTCAGTGAGATTCTTCCAAACTTAATCCTCAACGACATATCCACAATTTAAGAAGATCCAATGGTTTAGTGATGAGATATTGCCCTCGCATCAGGACTGTTGCAGTCACACCCCAAATCTGACTGTTTTTCAATTTGAAACCTTCATGAAGCACGTGCCAAATCCATCATGGAACCCTGTACACACCATGGACAATTAAAATACATCCTTACCATCATCCCTACCCAAAATGGGGTTTGAAAAAACATCTAAACAAAATTTATTACATTTATGAGGCCACTGGATGCCCTAGTAAGGGTTTTGACAGTTTTGAAACAAATGTCAATATCTTACACAATGTTAATGAAATTGCACCAAATAAAAACCAAATTACTCTTAGTTCATTTCACTTTCATCCCAGTAAGATAACTTAATCAAACAAATGCATATCAATTTGCAAATGAACAAATTTTAGTCTGTCATATGTTGAAAACTCAGAAAATACAAGGAAAAATACAATTTTATTGCTCCACTTCTCAAATCTCGATCTCCACATCCAATCTCTCTCTCAATATGGATTAATTTCATCATTTTATAGTTCTCCAAGCCTTCTAAGGCCAAAATGTAACTAATAACCACCTATACTACCCTTTTTGACATTTTTTTGCAATTTTGACAATAAAAGTTGCACACATGAAGTTGTCAATATGATCAAACTTGAACTCCAACCCTCCTAACCTATCAAAATTGTCTTCAAATGAACTTATAAACATTTATAACATTTTTTATTGACTAAAAACTCAAACCTATCCTTAAAACCCAAAATTAGCCCTTTTTAGGCCTAATTGCCAACATTTGACAATTTTACACTTTTTTATCTTTTCATTACATTTCATTGCATATTTAGGCTCTATTGGCCATTATTAAATTTTTTTAAGACCTTAAAGGCCTTTTATACTTCATTATCCTTTGATTCTCTATTAGGGCCTATTAGTGACCCTAGTCCACCTTGTCTTTAGGAGTGCTCCTGCACCATACTCTCGGGGATAAAAAGAATGCAAGGTCCCCTTGCATGGCTGCCTCCTCTTCCTAGTTTTCCAATTCATTGGAACTGGCATTGTATTCCCTGCAAAAAATTGTACATGCTTTGGCAACTCATGCCACCTCTTCTCAAAAAAATGGTACTCAAGGTAAGCACCTCCAACATGATCATCCTTGTAAACACTTAGCAAACCTGCATACAAAACATTAGGATAAACAAAAACATCTTCTTCATTGATTACAATATCATCTTGTTCCAGCAAACCCATTGAAATCTCTTCATATTTAAAATGCCATTCTCCTAGGCATGTCACCATAGCCTCACCCATCATCAAGGCTTCATCACGAGCCTTCTTGTTAATTGCAACTAGCCTCTTCACAGGCCAAACTACCTTCTTGTGCACCCTCAAGTGCCAACTCTTTGTTGTACCTGTAAAGCGGAAAATCGAACCCTAGTTGCTCTCCCCTCTCCAACTCCAAAGAGAGAGAAGGGAGGTCACTAGGGTTGACGGTTTTCACTTAGGGGAGACTTTACATTCAAAAGAGGGGTTGAAACCCACAAGATCCAATCCCACACAATGCAAGATTGGATTCTAAATGAGTTTCAAGGGTTAAGACAGCAAGGCTACCCTCTTTTGTAAAGAATGTAGATAGAAAGATTGAACTAGGAATGCATGAAAAGTGAGAAAGATTCACTTATAAACAGAGATAGGAATATAGGATGAAGCTGCGGACCTGGAATTAGCAGTAAAATGTCGAGACGGCGCTGTCCTGCAAATTTGAGCTAAAGTTGACAGGACGATGGCGCCCGGCGTGCACACGGTCCTCCAAAAAATCCGCGAAACGAAGGGGGATCTGTTCGTCTCTGCACAAGGATTCTAGATCTTCAATTACAGCCGCGTACCTGCAACCTACACACAGAAAAGCGAAGACGATTGGGGGGTTAGGGATTAGGGGTTTTCCCTTAGGTCAAACCCCGATTTTGGAATTAACCAAGAAATGAGAATGCTGTAAATGTAAATGTTTGTAATGTAAACAAGTACTGATACCTTGTTGTAAGAATGTTTGTATTCTTACATGCGAAGGTGTAAATGTTGTTGTATGTTGTATGTAGTATGTGATCTCCTCTTCAATGGTTGAATCCTTGTCTTGAATGCAACACTTGGCCTTGAATGGAGACTTAGAATGCTCAATTGCTTGAAGGAATGCTTGAATGCTTGAATGCTTGAATGTTTGAGTATTGCTTCTGCCTCGTATCTTTTTCCTTCCTCCCAAAATGGGAGAGGAAATGTAGTTTATATACTTGTCAATTAGGGCTGAAAGACTGATTTTTCCGACCTTAGGCTGACCAAGAAACATTATTTTCCAATTTGCAAACATAAAGACCCGAGACCCAAAAGAGACCGGGCCCAAAAATAGGGCCAGGGACCAGGGCGCTGGGCGCCATGGTCCTGGGGGACTAGGGCACTGGGTGCCATGTTTCTGGGGGACCAGGGCGCTGGGCATCCTAGTCCTGAAGGACCAGGGCATTGGGCACCATGGTCCCACCTCCCGGGATAGCAGGGTGCAAGGAGGATCAGGCCAGGGTGCTGAAAAATGCAGTTTTTGATGTCGTGGATAAGTTTCGGGGTCTCCATTCAGGTTTCGTGTTGCATCGCCATCATGAAGACCCAAATGCAGTCGAAATTGCAAGTGTCACAATTTTAGGACGCTACAGTACCCTCTAGGTTTTCCAATTTCAACTTCATTTGTGCTTCCCTAAGTTTATCTTCCTTTCTCTTTTTCTCTAGTTCCTCTTTAAGCTCCCTCAATCTTGCTTCATTTACTTCTAAAGCCCTTCTTAAACTTCTTAACTCATCTCATTTCTTTTGTTCTTCTTCTCTCTTCATTCTCTCTATTTCTTATTTCCTCAACTCTTCTTCCTCTCTTTTCTTCTTTCCACCAAACATTAGTTCTTTCCATTTCTTGTAAGCACCTACTATCTCTTTCTTAGATTTTGTTAACTCCATCTTCACCCCTATATCCTAGACCTTTCGCTTGCTCTGATACCACTTTGAAGTGGAGGGTAGGAAGATCTTACCCAAACACCTAAGGAATCTTACCCACACCCACACAAATCATTCCTCAAGACCTCTCATTGGTTAAACACGTCACCTCTGATCCGCTACTCTCCACATACTAGAATAACACCCCCAACACACTATCTCACTGTTTTAGGACAGTCAAAAGCATAAATGACAATATTTGTTGACCAAACAACTCATAAAACTCTCTCCCTTTGGTTTCACACATTCCCAATGTACTAAAGACACTCACACATCCCCTTAGGCTCTATCCATTTCCATACATACTCCACTGAACCATTAAACACAACTTTGAAACTAAGTAAACAAAATATACCTTCTTGTTGTCCTTCTTGATAGACCCGTACTCATAAATCTATAACTTTTGAAAAAACCATTATTTACTCAATCTCTTCAGTGATATTCTTCTAAACTTAACCCTAAACTACATATCCAAAATGTGAGAAGATCCAACGGTTCAGTGATGCGATATTTCCCTCGTATCAGGACTATTGCAATCACGACCCAAATCTGACTGTTTTTCAGTCTGAAACCTTCATGAAGCACATGCCAAATCCATCATGGAACACTGCACACACCATGGATAGGTAAAATACATCCTTACCCTCATCACTGCACAAAATGAGGTTTGAAAAAAACATCTAAACAAAATTTATTACATTTATGAGGCCACTGGATGCCCTAGTAAGGGTTTTGACAGTTTTGAAACAAATGTCAATATCTTCCACAAATGATAATGAAATTGCACCAAATAAAAACCAAACTACTCTTAGTTCATTTCACTTTCATCCCAGTAAGATAACTTAATCAAACAAATGCATCTCAATTTGCAAATGAACAAATTTCAGTCTGTCATACGTTGAAAACTCAAAAAATAAAAGGAAAAATACAATTTTATTGCTTCTCTTCTCAAATATCGACCTACACATCCAATTTCTGTATAAAAATGGATTAATTTCATCATTTCATAGTTCTCCAAGCCCTCTAAGGCCAAAATGTAACTAATAACCACCTATAACTACCCTTTTTGACATTTTTTGCAATTTTGACAATAAAAGTTGCACACATGAAGTTGTCAATATGATCAAACTTGAACTCCAACCCTCCTAACCTATCAAAATGGTCTTCAAATGACCTTATAAACATTTATAAAAAAATTTATTGACTAAAAACTCAAACCTATCCTTAAAACCCAAAATTAGCCCTTTTTAGGCCTAATTGCCAACATTTGACAATTTTACACTTTTTGATCTTTTCATTACATTTCATTGCATATTTAGGCTCTATTGGCCAATATTACATTTTTTTAAGACCTTAAAGGCCTTTCATGCTTCATTATCCTTTGATTCTCTATTAGGGCCTATCAGTGACCCTAGTCCACCTTGTCTTCAGGAGTGCTCATGCACCATACTCCTGGGGATAAAAAGAATGCAAGGTCCCCTTGCATGGCTGCCTCCTCTTCCTGGTTTTCCAATTCATTGGAACTGGCATTGTATTCCCTGCAAAAAATTGTAGTCTTTGGAAACTCATGCCACCTCCTCTCAAAAAAATGGTACTCAAGGTAAGCACCTCCAACATGATCATCCTTGTAAACACTCAACAAACCTACATACAAAACATTAGGATAAACAAAAACATCTTCTTCATTGATTACAATATCATCTTGTTCCAGCAAACCCATTGAAATCTCTTCATATTTAAAATGCCATTTCTCCTAGGCATGTCACCATAACCTCACCCATCATCAAGGCTTCATCACGAGCCTTCTTGTTAATTGCAACTAGCCTCTTCACAGGACAAACTACCTTCTTGTGCACCCTCAAGTGCCAACTCTTTGTTTTACCCTCTAGGTTTTCCAATTTCAACTTCATTTGTGCTTCCCTAAGTTTATCTTCCTTTCTCTTTTTCTCTAGTTCCTCTTTAAGCTCCCTCAATCTTGCTTCATTTGCTTCTAAAGCCCTTCTTAAACTTCTCAACTCATCTTGTTTCTTTTCTTCTTCTTCTCTCTTCATTCTTTCTATTTCTTGTTTCCTCAACTCTTCTTCCTCTCGTTTCTTCTTTCCACCAAACATCAGTTCTTTCCATTTCTTGTTTGCACCTACTATCTCTTTCTCAGATTTTGTTAACTCCATCTTCACCCCTATATCCCAGACCTTTCGCTTGCTCTGATACCAATTTGATGCGGAGGGTAGGAGGATCTTACCCAAACACCTAAGGAATACTACCTACACCAACACAACTCATTCCTCAAGACCTCTCATTGGTTAAACACATCACCTCTGATCCCCTACTCTCCACATACTAGAATAACACCCCCAACACACTGTCTCACTGTTTTAGGACAGTCAAAAGCATAAATGACAATATTTGTTGACAAAACAACTCATAAAACTCTATCCCTTTGGTTTCACACATTCCCAATGTACTCTAGACACTCACACATGCCCTTAGGCTCCATCCATTTCCATACATACTCCACTGACCCATTAAACACAACTTTGAAACTAAATAAACAAAATATACCTTCTTGTTGTCCTTCTTGATAGACCCGTACTCAGAAACCTATAAATTTTGAACAAAAAATTATTTACTCAATCGCTTCAATGAGATTCTTCCAAACTTAACCCTCAACAACATATCCACAATTTAAGAAGATCCAACGGTTCAGTGATGAGATATTTCCCTCGCATCAGGACTGTTGCAGTCACACCCCAAATCTGACTGTTTTTCAGTCTGAAACCTTCATGAAGCACGTGCCAAATCCATCATAGAACCCTGCACAAACCATGGACAGCTAAAATACATCCTTACCCTCATCACTGCACAAAATGAGGTTTGAAAAAAACATCTAAACAAAATTTATTACATTTATGAGACCACTGGATACCCTAGTAAGGGTTTTGACAGTTTTGAAACAAATGTCAATATCTTCCACAAATGATAATGAAGTTGCACCAAATAAAAACCAAAGTACTCTTATTTCATTTCAATTTCATCCTAGTAAGATAACTTAATCAAACAAATGCATATCAATTTGCAAATGAACAAATTTCAGTTTGTCATACGTTGAAAACTCAGAAAATACAAGGAAAAATACAATTTTATTGCTCCACTTCTCAAATATCGACCTCCACATCCAATATCTCTCTCAAAATGGATTAATTTCATCATTTTATATTTCTCCAAGCCTTATAAGGTGGAAATGTAACTAATAACCACCTATAACTACCCTTTTTGACATTTTTTGCAATTTTGACAATAAAAGTTGCACACATGAAGTTGTCAATATGATCAAACTTGAACTCCAACACTCCTAACCTATCAAAATGGTCTTAAAATGACCTTATAAACATTTATAACATGTTTTATTGACTAAAAACTCAAATCTACCCTTAAAACCCAAAATTAGCCCTTTTTAGGCCTAATTGCCAACATTTGACAATTTTACACTTTTTGATCTTTTCATTACATTTCATTGCATATTTAGGCTCTATTGGCCATTATTACATTTTTTTAAGACCTTGAAGGCCTTTTATACTTCATTGTCCTTTGATTCTCTATTAGGGCCTATTAGTGACCCTAGTCCATCTTGTCTTCAGGAGTGCTCCTGCACCATACTCCCGAGGATAAAAAGAATGCAAGGTTCCCTTGCATGGTTGCCTCCTCTTCCTGGTTTTCCAATTCATTGGAACTGGCATTGTATTCCCTATAAAAAATTGTACATGCTTTGGCAACTCATGGCACCTCCTCTCAAAAAAATGGTACTCAAGGTAAGCACCTCCAACATGATCATCCTTGTAAACACTCAACAAACCTGCATAGAAAACATTAGGATAAACAAAAACATCTTCTTCATTGATTACAATATCATCTTGTTCCAGCAAACCCATTGAAATCTCTTCATATTTAAAATGCCATCTCCTGGGCATGTCACCATAACCTCACCCATCATCAAGGCTTCATCATGAGCCTTCTTCTTAATTGCAACTAGCCTCTTCACAGGCCAAATTACCTTCTTGTGCACCCTCAAGTGCCAACTTTTTGTTGTACCCTCTAGGTTTTCCAATTTCAACTTCATTTGTGCTTCCCTAAGTTCATCTTCCTTTCTCTTTTTCTCTAGTTCCTCTTTAAGCTCCCTCAATCTTGCTTCATTTGCTTCAAAAGCCCTTCTTAAACTTCTCAACTCATCTCATTTATTTTCTTCTTCTTCTCTCTGTTGGCAAATGCAAACTCCAATGAGACATTGTAGGTGATTGAAGGTTTTGTCATTGATGGCAACCTTACAATCCTATGACATCGGCAAGGCAATCCACCGGCACACAAATCACCGGCGCGGGCAGTGAAAGGAAGCATACCGACACAAAAGCCGACAAGAATTTTGTTATTAATATATTTTGTTTATTATTGTAAAATCATTGTAAGTCGACTTGGCAAGTTTTAAAATGACTCTTATATAAGAGAGATCATTGTAGAACATTTTGGAATAGATAGAGAAATGTAATTAGGCAAAATAAGGCAGACCTATTATGCGAATTATAGGTTAAGGGTTTATGTAAGAAGCAGAGCAGAAACCGGTATTGGATCTGGCATTATAGATGCTATTTTGAAGCAGTACAAGACACTGGATTTGTATAATCCATTTTGTAAGTCAGTGAGACTTCCCATTTTGTAATTGAGCAGTGAGCTCTAGGCACTTGGCCTTCCTTCATGTGCAGGCCCCTCTTGTAGCAGTAATATTCTCTTATTGGCTAGTAAGTGAATATTGTGGGTCACAAATCCCACTAATGTTTTTCCCACACCGGGTCTCCTCGTTAAAATATTGTGTTATGGTGTGTTTTTCATGTGGTTGTTTTTATCTCTGTTTATTGCATTACTTTCTATTTACTGGTACACAGTATCAATATGCTCTACATGTTTTAAGTTAAGAAAATCTTTAAACCGATTAGATACTGATTCACCCCCCCCTCTCAGTATATGTGGGAATCCTAACAATTGGTATCAGAGCTTGGTCCTCTATTCTCAGAAGCCTAACAGCTTGAGGAAGATCTTGACACCGGTAGAGATGGAAAACTTGATGAAGCAACTTGAAGGAACTCTCTCAGACTATGATGCAGAAAAATTGAAAAATATCAAACTTGAAGATGATCTAAAGGCTGCTCAAGATATCATTCAAGAACTTCAAGAAAATATTACTATTTCAAGAAACAAGAGAAGAGAACTTTGTGAAAAGATGCAAAATGAGAATGATGAAAAGGAAAATCTTAATGACATGATAAACAAGTTGAAGCAAGAGAACATGACAACAAAGAATGAGATGCAAGATATGACTATGCGATTTTGTAAAGAAATTGAAGATAGAAAGAAGAATGAAGAAGACTTGACTAGAAGACTGAATGATGCTGCAAAAGAAAACACAAGACTTAGTTATGAAAATGATATGTTGAAGACAGATCTGATGCATACACAAAATGACTCAAATGAACTCATGAGACAAAAAGGTATCTTGGAAGGAGAACTAGCTGCTGCAAATCAACATAAAGAAAAATTCAAGAAAAGCTTAGAAGAACTTAGTGACTTGTTGAAGAATCAAAAACCTAATGGTGACACTAATGGTCTTGGCTTTGAAACTGGTGAAAGCTCTGGTATTGCAAACACACAGGATCATGGCAAACCGGTAAGACAACGTACTACTTATAAATTTAATGGCAAATGCTTTAACTGTAACAAGTATGGTCATAGAGCAAATCAATGTAGATCTAGAAATTATCAGAATACCAATGCACCCACCGGTCAATGTTCGAAATGCAACAAAGTTGGTCATAATTCTAAGAATTGCAGAATGAATGTGAGATGTTATGTTTGTGGAAGATTTGGACACCTATCTAATCAATGCAGAACACAAACCGGCATAGGTTATGGAAAGGCTATTCAGCGAAATAATGTGACTTGTTATGCATGTAACAAAATTGGGCATATTGCTAAATTTTGTAGAAGCAAGTCCTCACCGGTAGACAACAAAGGTTCTAGTTTGAAAGGTAAAGAAAAGGTTGAAGAAGTTAAGCAGGAATTCTCAAAACAATGGATCAAGAAATCAGAACTAAATGGTGTTGGGAATACTCCTCCACCGGTAGAACCAAGCAACACTCCATCGACAGAACAGAGCAACACTCCACCTACAGAATAGAGTAGCACTCCATCGGCAGGAGACTCTTCATCTAACTGAAGAAAATTCTTTTGAGGGTTTAGCAATCAAATGTGAAATATGCTATTATTCACTCAGTTGATGGTAAAAAGTTGAAATCACTTCTATACCGACAGATATGTTAAGTAATTACTTAACCGGCAAGCATTAAATGTGGTAGTTGGTAGTTTGACATTATAAATTAATGTTTTTGGCTCCATTTCACTTCAGTGAGCATTCAAACATTCAAAGAGTGCGAACTTTCCAGAGCTAAGGCATTTCAAGCAAAGAGGAAAAGCATTTCAGCAATCAATCTTTCCAAAGGTAGAAAAAGGTATTTATAATCATGGCATCCTCTTCTGTACCTGAATTCATAGCAAACCCTACTGTAGTCAAGGTAATCAAATGCCCTAGGCCCATATTTCAGCTAGTTCCCGAGATAGCTAAAAAGGATGATAATATTGGTGCATTTTCCCAAATTCCCAAAGGAGTTGTTTTTGCAGAAGACCCTAGAATGTATATCCATTGCCACATAGAAGAATTAGGTGATGAGGAAGTCAAGAACATGTACAAGACCGTCATATGTGATGATTCCAGTAATGTGAAACCTGAACACAAAATTATTGAAACCCTAGGATTCATAGAAATTCTCTGCATTCCGGAATTCCCCAAGGAAGTGATAAGGATAGTATTGAGCAAGGTTCATGGTGAATTTTTCTGGTTGTATTCAATTCATAAAATTACCAAGGAAGTCGTGAAAGCTGTAACAGGGTTACCTTCCACCGGTAACAGACCAGACAAAACAAAGAAGGTCTCAAATGACCTAGTAATGAACCTAACATGTGCAACATCCGACAAAAGGTCTTTAAGGGTGAATGATGTAACTGACATAAATGTGAGATTCATTAGCATGATTCTAGGTTACAAAACAACACATGTAAACAGACTTAACTCAGTTTCCAACTTATGCATAAAAAGTGCTCATGATATGGTTAAAGATAATGTGAAAATTGATGTATGTGAATGGTTAAAGGATGAACTTATTGACAATCTGGGAAAGATAAAGAAGGATAAGAAAGGGACATTCAGATTTGGTAACTTACTTGTTTGCTTAATGCTACATATAACCAAATAGGTGCCTGGTATAGGTAATAAGAAGCTTGGATTTGACATACCGGTAGGCAAACGGTTATTTGACTTATTGAACAACATGGGTGAAAACAGAGAAAAGAATATCAATGAATATTTTCTAGCATTGAAGGCCCGGATGAACACTAGAGTAAGATTATCACAAACAATTGTAGATAAATATAAGGATGACATATGCTTTGTGATTAAGAAGGATGAGCTTTGGATGGAAACAGTTATCCCAAGAACAATTTGGCTTATTGAAATGGGTTATGAGATAGATGATCACATCATTGAAACATATGCTAAAGCCCTTTTGGAAGCACCCAATGAACCTAAGGAAGAGGTATTTGGCAGTGCTGAAACCATTGAAGAACAGATCCAATCAAAGAAAAGAGTGAAGAAAGTAGAAGCAACAATGAGGAGAGGTTCAAGGCAGGCTAAGGTTATCAAAGAAGATGTACTGAATCAAACTGGTATCACTGAAGATGAGTTACAGGCACAACCAGAAACTCACCTTTCACCGATAGCAACTTCTTCAGAAAGTGACATGCCAACAACATTTAAAAGAGTTGTAAGGAAAAGGAAACCTTCACCAGTATCCACACCTTCACCTAGAAGAACCAGGCAAAAACAATAGACAGTAAGGCCCCCAGTCAAGAAGTCTACTCCTAAGAAGAAAACGTTGACACCAAAGAAAAGGACTCAACAAAATATTGCTCCGATTGACAAACTGCTAGATGAAATAACAGAGGAAGGACAGTTGAAAAACATCAACAAACTATATGACACTTTATCAGTTGATGATAAAGAAAAGGTTGAAAACAATGTTATTTTACACTTGGATATCTACAAGAAATTTTTGATGCAAACTGTAGATGAAGTACCAGATGAACTATTCAAGAGACTGGAAGCAAGAAGACAAGCTATTGTAGAGATTGACAAGAAAATAAAAATTGAAAAATTACTTGTTGTCTACCCAGTTAACTCTCCAAAAGAAATAGATGATCTAATTGCAGAGGCTAACCGGCCAATATTCTCTACTACACACCGACATATTGCACTAATGGTTGGAAGAGTAAATGAGGTTGTAGAAGAAACTAAAAATGCATGGGATATATTCCTTGTTGAGAAGGAAAAACAGGAAGAATATAGAAACCCTAAACCAATCAAGGTATATCAGAAAGACAAGGATAAAGGTAAAGGAAAGGTTGGTGGTCCTCCAAGCATCAAAATAAGAGATAATTTATCCCCACTGCCTCAGGTTAATCCACTAGTAACAAAAACTGAAGATCAACTGACTGATGAGAGTATGAATGTATCACAGGAGGATACTAATCCTAATTCTAAGGTACTATACACAGTTGATGTTGATACTCAGAAGGTCAACATTGTGGTAGATAAGGACACAATCGGTAAGACAAATATGGTTAGTGAGCCACCGGAAACTGATAACATAGATAACACTAAAGGTAAACTGACAGATGGGAAAACTGAACAACAAACAGAACAACAAATAGAACAACAAACAGAGCAACAAGCAGAGCAACAGGTTCCAAAACAAGAACAAGTTAATACAGAATCAGTGCCACTAGCAACTACTGAGCAAGACAAACCCTTGTTTAAAGAAATGGAAACAGAGACTGACCTACCAGAGGTCACTGCAAGCAAGGATATTGCTCCCATCGGTGGAATTCCGAGTGTTGACTCTTCAACTACAGGATTTAAATCAACAAATGTAACTGAAGTTCTTTTAGATTCTTTAAAGAAAATAACAGATTGTAGTTCACAGGCATATAAAGCTATAGATGACACAATTCCAATTTTGAAGATGATAGCTCCAAAATGCAATGTAGATAATAAGGATTCTTTGAGTCAACTCAACACTTTGTCTAAGTATATTACTGACAACACTGTGACAGTTGAGCAAATAAAGGAAGAAGCATTCAAAGAGAGGTTAGAAAAAGAAAAACAGAAATTCTTTGAGGAACAAATAAAGAAGTGTACAAGGCAGTTTGACACACTTCTACCAGAACTGTGTAGCACACTTAAGGAGTTCAAAACTTTTTACAGAGACACTTGTAAGACAAACTTTTTGACAATTGACATAGACAAGAAAATGAACAAGATACAGGAGGAAATTAATAAGCTAGTTGACAATTTTATTAATTCATCTGATTTATTATCATTTTTTGAGCAAAAGATAACAGGTTTTGAGGAAGAGTTACTAAAGCTAGAAAGAGAAAAGGAGAAAATAAAAAGTAAGGCTAAGGATCTGAAATTAAGACTAAGTCCAAAGTTGGACTACCTCGCATGTTTAAGGAAAGAAATATCTGATGCATTAGTACAAGGACAAAAAACACCGGCAGAGCAAATGCAACACCTCACCGGTACAGTTCAAAGAACAGAGGCAACAATAAAAGATAGTAAAAAGTTCATTGAGAACTTGAATTTGGTTCTGGCAGAACTTTTTCAGATTGTAACCAACCGGTTAGAAGGTTGAGATAGGAAACCATACTCTATTGACACTTTGACAACCTTTGTCATTGATGCCAAAGGGGGAGTAGTGGTATGAGAAAATAATCAGCTAAAGACACATCTGCTTAGGGGGAGTTCACACATTTTTGGTAACATATTTTTGGACTACACTTTTTGAATTTTCTCATGAGTGTTGCCATCAATGCCAAAGGGGGAGATTGTTGGCAAATGCACACTCCAATGAGACATTGTAGGTGATTGAAGGTTTTTTCATTAATGGCAACCTTACAATCCTATGACACTGGCAAGGTAATCAACCGGCACCGACAGTGAAAGGAAGCATACTGGCACAGAAGCCAACAGGAATTTTGTTATTAATATATTTTGTTTATTATTGTAAAATCATTGTAAGTCGACTTGGCAAGTTGTAAAATGACTCTTGTATAAGAGAGATCATTTTAGAACATTTTGGAATAGATAGAGAAATGTAATTAGGCAAAATAAGGCAGACCTATTATGCGAATTATAGGTTAAGGGTTTATGTAAGAAGCAGAGCAGAAACCAGTACTGGATCTGGCATTATAGATGCTATTTTGAAGCAGTGCAAGACACTAGATTTGTATAATCCATTTTGTAAGTCAGTGAGACTTCCCATTTCGTAATTAAGCAGTGAGCTCTAGGCACTTGGCCTTCCTGCATGTGCAGGCCCCTCTTGTAGTAGTAATATTCTCTTATTGGCCAGTAAGTGAATATTGTGGGTCACAAATCCCATCGAGGTTTTTCCCACACCACGTTTCCTTGTTAAAATATTGTGTTATGGTGTGTTTTTCATGTGGTTGTTTTTATCTCTATTTATTGCATTACTTTCTTTTTACCAGTACACAGTATTAATATGCTCTACATGTTTTAAGTTAAGAAAATCTTTAAATCGGTTAGATACTGATTCACCCCCCTCTCAGTATCTGTGGGAATCCTAACAATTTTCGTTCTTTCTATTTCTTGTTTCCTCAATTCTTCTTCCTCTCTTTTCTTCTTTCCACCAAACATTAGTTCTTTCCATTTCTTGTAAGCACCTACTATCTCTTTCTCAGATTTTGTCAACTCCATCTTCACCCCTATATCCCAGACCTTTCACTTGCTCTGATACCAATTTGATGCGGAGGGTAGGAGGATCTTACCCAAACACCTAAGGAATATTACCCACACCCACACAACTCATTCATCAAGACCTCTCATTGGTTAAACACATCACCTCTGATCCCCTACTCTCCACATACTAGAATAACACCCCCAACACACTGTCTCACTGTTTTAGGACAGTCAAAAGCATAAATGACAATATTTGTTGACCAGACTACTCATAAAACTCTCTCCCTTTGGTTTAAAACACTCCCAATGTACTCAAGACACTCACACATCCCCTTAGGCCCTATCCGTTTCCATACATACTCCAGTGAACCATTAAACAAAACTTTGAAACTAAATAAACAAAACATACCTTCTTGTTGTCCTTCTTGATAGACCCGAACTCAGAAATCTATAACTTTTGAACAAAACATTATTTACTCAATCGCTTCAGTGAGATTATTCCAAACATAACCCTCAATGACATATCCACAATTTAAGAAGATCCAATGGTTCAGTCATGAGATATTGTCCTTGCATCAAGACTGTTGCAGTCACACCCCAAATCTAACTGTTTTTTAGTCTGAAACCTTCATGAAGCACGTGCCAAATCCATCATGGAACCCTGCACAAACCATGGACAGATAAAATACATCCTTACCCTCATCCCTGCCCAAAATGAGGTTTGAAAAAAACATCTAAACAAAATTTATTATATTTATGAGGCCACTGGATGCCCTAGTAAGGGTTTTGACAGTTTTGAAACAAATGTCAATATCTTCCACATATGATAATGAAATTGCACCAAATAAAAACCAAAGTACTCTTAGTTCACTTCACTTTCATCCCAGTAAGATAACTTAATCAAACAAATGCATATCAATTTGCAAATAAACAAATTTCAGTCTGTCATACGTTGAAAACTCAGAAAATACAAGGAAAAATGCAATTTTATTGCTCCACTTCTCAAATCTCGACCTCCACATCCAATCTATCTCTCAAAATGGATTAATTTCATCATTTTATAGTTCTCCAAGCCTTCTAAGGCCTAAATGTCACTAATAACCACCTATAACTACCCTTTTTGACATTTTTTGCAATTTTGACAATAAAAGTTGCACACATGAAGTTGTCAATATGATCAAACTTAAACTCCAACCCTCCTAACCTATAAAAATGGTCTTCAAATGACCTTATAAGCATTTATAACATGTTTTATTGACTAAAAACTCAAACCTATCCTTAAAACCCAAAATTAGCCCTTTTTAGGCCTAATTGCCAACATTTGACAATTTTACACTTTTTGATCTTTTCATTACATTTCATTGCATATTTAGGCTCTATTGGCCAATATTACATTTTTTTAAGACCTTAAAGGCCTTTCATGCTTCATTATCCTTTGATTCTCTATTAGGGCCTATCAGTGACCCTAGTCCACCTTGTCTTCAGGAGTGCTCATGCACCATACTCCTGGGGATAAAAAGAATGCAAGGTCCCCTTGCATGGCTGCCTCCTCTTCCTGGTTTTCCAATTCATTGGAACTGGCATTGTATTCCCTGCAAAAAATTGTAGTCTTTGGAAACTCATGCCACCTCCTCTCAAAAAAATGGTACTCAAGGTAAGCACCTCCAACATGATCATCCTTGTAAACACTCAGCAAACTTGCATACAAAACATTAGGATAAACAAAAACATCTTCTTCATTGATTACAATATCATCTTGTTCCAGAAAACCCATTGAAATCTCTTCATATTTAAAATGCCATTCTCCTGGGCATGTCACCATAACCTCACCCATCATCAAGGCTTCATCATGAGCCTTCTTGTTAATTGCAACTAGCCTCTTCACAGGCCAAACTACCTTCTTGTGCACCCTCAAGTGCCAACTCTTTGTTGTACCCTATAGGTTTTCCAATTTCAACTTCATTTGTGCTTCCCTAAGTTCATCTTCCTTTCTCTTTTTCTCTAGTTCCTCTTTAAGCTCCCTCAATCTTGCTTCATTTGCTTCTAAAGCCCTTCTTAAACTCTCAACTCATCTCATTTCTTTTCTTCTTCTTCTCTCTTCGTTCTTTCTATTTCTTGTTTCCTCAACTCTTCTTCCTCTCTTTTCTTCTTTCCACCAAACATTAGTTCTTTCCATTTCTTGTAAGCACCTACTATCTCTTTCTTAGATTTTGTTAACTCCATCTTCACCCCTATATCCCAGACCTTTTGCTTGCTTTGATACCAATTTGATGTAGAGGGTAGGAGGATCTTACCCAAACACCTAAGGAATCTTACCCACACCCACACAACTCATTCCTCAAGACCTCTCATTGGTTAAACACATCACCTCTGATCCCCTACTCTCCACATACTAGAATAACACCCCCAACACACTGTCTCACTGTTTTAGGACAGTCAAAAGCATAAATGACAATATTTGTTGACCAAACAACTCATAAAACTCTCTCCCTTTGGTTTCACACATTCCCAATGTAATAAAGACACTCACACATCCCCTTAGGCTCTATCCATTTCCATACATACTCCATTGAACCATTAAACACAACTTTGAAACTAAATAAACAAAATATACCTTCTTGTTGTCCTTCTTGATAGACTCGTACTCAGAAATCTATAACTTTTGAAAAAACATTATTTACTCAATCACTTCGGTGAGATTCTTCCAAACTTAATCCTCAATGATATATCCACAATTTAAGAAGATCCAATGGTTCAGTGATGCGATATTGCCTTCGCATCAGGACTGTTGCAGTCACACCCCAAATCTGACTGTTTTTCAATCTGAAACCTTCATGAAGCACGTGCCAAATCCATCATGGAACCTTGCACACACCATGTACAATTAAAATAAATCATTACCCTCATCCCTTCCCAAAATGGGGTTTGAAAAAAACATCTAAACAAAATTTATTACATTTATGAGGCCACTAGATGCCCTAGTAAGGGTTTTGACAGTTTTGAAACAAATGTCAATATCTTGCACAAATGATAATGAAATTGCACCAAATAAAAACCAAAGTACTCTTAGTTCATTTCACTTTAATCCCAGTAAGATAAATTAATCAAAAAAATGCATATCAATTTGCAAATGAACAAATTTCAATCTGTCATACGTTGAAAACTCATAAAATACAAGGAAAAATACAATTTTATTGCTCCACTTCTCAAATCTCGACCTCCACATCCAATCTCTCTCTCAAAATGGATTAATTTAATCATTTTATAGTTCTCCAAGCCTTCTAAGGCTGAAATTTAACTAATAACCACCTATAACTACCCTTTTTGACATTTTTTGCAATTTTGACAATAAAAGTTGCACACATGAAGTTGTCAATATGATCAAACTTGAACTCCAACCCTCCTAACCTATCAAAATGGTCTTCAAATGACCTTATAAACATTTATAACATGTTTTATTGACTAAAAACTCAAACCTACCCTTAAAACCCCAAATTAGCCATTTTTAGGCCTAATTGCCAACATTTGACAATTTTACACTTTTTGATCTTTTCATTACATTTCATTGCATATTTAGGCTCTATTGGCCATTATTACATTGTTTTAAGACCTTAAAGGCCTTTTATACTTCATTGTCCTTTGATTCTCTATTAGGGCCTATTAGTGACCCTAGTCCACCTTGTCTTCAAGAGTGCTCCTGCACCAGAAATTAAGGAAGCACTAGAGCAACCATCGGCCTTGGCAAGTCTAGATTACTTCAGACCTTCCTGACTTTTCTCCTTTGTTTCAATTTACACCATTGTTGGTGTGTTGCTTAAAAAGAATGAGGATGCTCAAGAACAACCCATTGCCTTCTTTAACAAGACCTTACAAGATTCAAAACTAAAGTACTCAACTATGACAAACATATATACACACTTGTCATAGCAATAAAGAAATTCATAGACATATGTCATGGATTCAGAAATTGTTGCCTATGTGTCATGTACACAATTACAAAGGATATCTTCACCCAATAGGAAGCATTAGGAAAAAAATACAAGTGGATCAACAAGATTCGAGAGTACAATTTGGAAATGTAAAGTGTAAACAATGAAGCTAGTTTAAGGAAAAGGCCTAGTGAAGCTTATGACATAAGCAAAGCTAAATGAAATGGGGGTATATGAGGTTAATATTGACCTTGATGTTTTCCCTTGTACAATTTAAAAGATAAACCATGGTATAGGGAGGTGGTAGTTTATTTATTAAAACAAGAATTTCCCTTCCAAAATGACTCAAAATCAATATAACACACTTCTCAAGTGTTTATGGAGAAATCAAGATGGGCTACTTTTGAAGTGTTTGGATAAAGAGAAATCCCTCCGAGTAATAAATTAATGCCACTAAGGTATTTGTGGTGGGAATTTCATGGCCAAGGCCACCACACAAGATATTTTAAGAACTATTTATTGGTGGCCAACAATATTCAAAGATGTGACACTTAGAGTGAGGAGATGTAACACCTACCAAATATTTGTAGGTAAGATAAGAAATCAAGAACACTTTCTCTTACATCCATTCAATTGAGGCTCCTTTCTTGCAATGAGGCACACAATTTATAAGCGAAATAGTGAAGAGTTCAACTAATGACTACAAATGGATACTTGAAATGACCAACTATTTCACCAAAGGAGAAGAAGTGATCCCATAAGGAATGTGACTTGGACAAGGTGGTAGCTGATTTCCTTTTGAATAATGTAATAATTAGGTTTGGTGTCCTGATGTGGATAGTTTGGTAATGCCCTTTTCTCATCTTCTTGAGGTGTTTGAAATATTTCTCACACCCACCTACCATTCAATGCCTTGTGTTGCCTCTTGGATGCCTAGTACTCAAACCAAGTTCAAAATGTTTACCTATCTCACCATCCATTATTCATCTTGACCTATTATGGCTTCTGATCCAAGTTCACGCATTATTTCAAAATATTTTAGCTCCTACAGCCTACCTACATGATGGTTGGCTACCTCTTTGAAACCATTTGATGGTATGTGCCTAATATTCCTCAGGAATTGACATGCTGTGAGGTAGGGATTGGTTGTTCATCTTAAGCCCCATGTTCTTGGCAAGCTTTTGTATTTCAAAGTTTTATTTTTCAATGTGGTGGTAAGTTTAATGCTGGTTTTAGTGGCAAATGAGCCCAAAGTGGCTTCCTGTGTGGTTTCCTAGTTTCTCTTTTACCATGGGGTGTTCTAGTTATCCACATTCATGATGGAATTTGTCTAAATCTCATTGGAAATGATGAGATGATTGAAATGTAAAAGATTTCCCTTCAATATGTGAACCTAAGTGTAATCTTTGCACAATTTAGCCCTAGAAAAAAGGTTAGTTGGTTGACATGGTTGCAAAACATAACATAGAAGAGGAAGTGTATAGATTTCCTAAGCTATCTATACTGAGATAGAGACAATAGTGAATGTATAAGTCTCATCTTTATTATTTTATTGTGATACAACTTTGTGACTATGCAAAGGATAAAGTGCAATCTTTCAATGTTTAAACATATCCATGAATATTTTGTATGATTTTGATAGCCTAACAAACTATCTAAGTGCTGCCTTTAATTGGTTTGCCTTTGTAGAGGTCATTAAATTCTTTGTAAACAATTTTATTAAGCTATCTTTTTAAAGTAATACAAGGAGTGTCTGGATCTATTGATGGATGTTTAAGATATGGTCATGTGATTGATTTAAAATTAAATCTATGACTATTTTCCATCTTTGCACCTATATTATTGTTTTGTTAAACAATAGTACCTAAAGAGAAATATTTGTAAAAATATCAATTTTCCCTTTGTAATGCAAGTAGCTACCATCCCAAGAGTATGTAGGCTTTAATTGTGGAATCATTTGTTATTTATTGAAGAAGCAACTAAATTATCAATGAAATGTTAGCTTGTGAGGCTTTGTATAGATGCAATTATGTTGTAAATTTGTTCTCAACTAATCTCACTAAGTTGAGAGCTTCCCAAATGTGGCAAGCTTAAACTCTTGGACTTTAGCACAAATACCATCTTTTAGACCATTAAATAAAACTTTTGAAAAAATATTCATCATGCTAGCTTTTGTCATTGTCTAATTTTTTAAACCACGTTTTCTAGTTATAGACTAAATGTGTTTGGTATAGTCTAATTAAGAGCCCCATGAAGTATTGGTACACACGTGGACCATATCAACTATATCAACTAAGGAGCTCGCTACAAAAATTTTCCTGGGTGAGAAAAGGATGTGAATTTCTAGCTGTTATTACTAGTAGATGACAACATGTTCTAGGTGGAATGATGTGAAAGGGAGTTTTTGAAAAGTGGGAATTTGATGGACTATAAAATACTACTCTATATAGTCCAACGCCCAGTTTTCCTTGCCTTGGACTTACTTTATTGGCAAGTTGGGGCTAGGAAGGGGTGAGTTGGGGCAAGACTAATCCTCTCAAGATGCACACAGTTTCCCCCAAACCACATACATCGGGAAAACCTAGGGCTTGGATTTGAACCCAAAACCAATGGGGAGAAAACCCATGACCCAAGACAACTCCACTACTTGTGCAGGCTTTTGGAATGAATTTTTATACAACAACAATTGATATGGCTTCATGTGCCAAAATATGAGCAAAACCGACAAAACTAAGACAAATTGATAATAAAAGGCCCTAAACATACCATAGGAACCCATTCTTCTCTTCTAGTACTAACAAATATTATAACATACAAAAAATGAGCTAACATGCACAAGTACTTGGTGCCAACAATTATAATATATATTAGCATGGATATAGGACACTAGTGTGCCATATAAGATATTAACGTTCGAGCAAGATATACACACTATTATCATTTCTTAAGATCTCAAGAGAAGACCCCCTAGGTTTTGTAGAGTTTGAAGAAAAAGAAGAAGAAGAGGAATTTTCCCAATCCTATTTTATTGGTCCAAAACTACCCTCTCCTTTTTGATGCACCACTTTCTATTTTAGATACCTTGGTCTCCTTGTCTCACTTTGGGTTATCGTGCTAGATGAGAGGATGTACATTTTTAGTTCTACCATCCTTGAAATTTTATTGTAATATTTGTTTGTAATCGTACAATTGATTTGTGCTTTGGAGTATAGGTTTTTTCTTTAAAAAGAGTTTTCACTACATAAATCTATGTTATGATATAATTTTCATTATATTTTGTTTCTTGAAATTATTAAAATTATGGTTTTTGGTGCATTCTTCCCTCAAAGATTGGTGAGGTATTTTCATGTACTATTGCTTCCCTTCAAAGTAATTACGACTTTTGGATTTCAATATAGATAAACTTAGCTTTCTTGAGAAGAGAATTTTATCCCATAACTATTTAGGTTCTAATTTATAAATACCAACACAACCACTTTTGCTAAAATATTCAATGGGTTCAACTAAGTAAAGACCCTAAATATACCATAGGCACCCATTTTTCTCTTTTAGTACTAGCAAGTACTATAACATGCAAAAAATGAGCTAACATGCACAAGGATTTAGTGCCAATAAGTATAATAGGCATTGAGCAACATTTTGATGTGTACTTTTTTACCATTGCATGCATAATAGATCTCACAACACGTGTCATTACTACACAGAAGTGAAAACAATAGCTATGAGCAGAAAAAAATTGTTAAAATTCAGTGTACCATTTTAGAATCTTGATTGCGCAAAGTTAGAAATAATATTTGTAATTTCTTTTTTTTTTTAATTTTTTTAATATATTCATACTGTTATTAAGTAATGTAAAATTTCTAGATAATTAAATCTTATTATTATTTATTATTTTAATATCTTGAAAAAGTAAAATCTAATATTTTTAAGAATAAATAAAACTCATTATTGATAAAAAAAAATTAATAATATGAATAATAAGGTCAATGTTGAGCACAAACACCACAATAACCTTGCTATTATAATTTTATATTATAAGGAAAATAAGATATATTATGATACACAATCCATTTCTTATTAGTTCCCGCCTTTCAAGGAACTATTGCCAGGGTTAGTTTTATCTTTCGAATAGTTTTTTCCTACTCCAACCAATCAGATTTCATACAAGAAATTTCATGAAATGCAGTCTTCCCATAGACATAGAAATAGATGGGACTAGATATAGTGAATGAATCACAAATCAATGTTTTGCAAATTCGTCCAAACCAAGCAGCTTTAACTCGTGACGCCCATCATATCACTACCACTAGCAGAAAAATCTATAGAAATAATACCAACTTCTAAGAAACTCTTGTATCGTGCACAACACTTATTCTGCTCATAAATTCAAATGCATGGGAGATAATACATATTTTTCCTCATAAATGATTGTTTAACAAAATATTTAATTAGCATAAAAATTTGGTTGGATATCAATATTTTAAAAAATAAAAAAGTTGCTTATGAATTTTTCATCTAATTAAAAATGCACGTTTATTTTAAGAGTGTTCATTAAGTGTATTGTATTGGTTAACACAATATTTTATAGCATAAAAAATTGGTTACATATTAATATTTTAAAAAATAAATAAATTGCTTATGAATTTTTCATCTAATTAAAAATACATGTTTATTTTAAAAGTAGTGTTCAATTAAGTGAAAAAAATCATTACTTATTAAGATAGTAATATAATAAGTATGAAAATTCTATAGTCCTAAATAAATAAATATGTTATATTAAAATTTAAATTAAAACATATAATTATTTATAAAATCAATATTTATTTTTATAATAATATATGATAAATTTATTTGTAAATTATTATATACTCTTGTAAATAATTACATTATAACTGTGTTGTTGCAATATCCTTTCAAACTTGATAATACATTGTGCTTGTTTTGAAGTGACATTTCTCTTTTGAAAGGGTTTTCAATAAAAAAAATCCCTAAGTTTAATATTATTATTGTTGGCTAGTTTATGAATGTGTTTTTCTAATTTCTATAATAGTTTTGATTATATTTAATGTTATTTTCACATCAATCCCTTCAATATTAATGTAGAAACATACTTATGTACACTTTTCTTCCTTAAATAAATATGAGGAACCTATCACCAATGTGCTATTTCTATCCTCATTTGAGATTGGGTTCAAGATCTTGAGGAAGAGTGAGTCTTGGATTAGCCCAATCAAAATATCATCCTCCAACTTTCTATCAATCTTTCTTCATCTCATATCATTCTTGCAATGACTAAAATTTAAGATATTAAGGACATATTTCTACTTACCCACTCTACTCTAAATCCTACAATTCTTCCTAAATATTATGCCTCTCCCTTAATTGTTCATTCATTATTTTTTAGAGCCTCTGAATAGGTGCCTAGTGATTTATGCTAAATGAAAGAAATCAAGTATCCTTCTCTATCTCTTTATGCCCCCCTCTTTCTCTCTCTCTCATCCCCACTCTATCTTTTCCTCTTTCTATCCCTCTCTCCCTACTGCAAACATAACATGAGAATGTTGATAATGGAGCTTGATTATCTTCCTAATTGAGGGATGTTGTTTGAACAATCATGTTTGGATCCTTGTAAGTGAATGGATAATTTAAATGAAGCCATCACTTCTCCACTAAGACATTTGTTACACAAACAACATCATTTGATAAATGGTGTATTGGTTGATCTCATATACTCGATAAATGTAGGCAAAGAATAGACCAAAATTTTCCATAATAAACCTTCCACACCTTTTCGGCGTACCCATTGCATACCAAGGTGTGATTGCTAGTATTATTAATTATGGGGATTGAAACTATGTAAATCCACTTTTTCTCAAGGATAAGGATAAGAACGAATAGAAAATAAAAATATAATGATATGATGATATAATAATAATAATAATGTATTCATATTAGATTTTTTTGTTTTGGTCAAGAGTTTAATAGAAATAATAATAATAATTTGGTACTAAAAGATTTTTTTTCTTTTGTAAATAGTTTAACCTAAATATAAAACTAGCACTTGCACCTCAACGAGGTGCAATGGTTACGCTGATAGTAAGCTATGGTTTTGGGTAATAAATATTCTTTAAATTTAGAGGTGGGATTGGATAAAGCGTTTGACAACATTCAATTTCAAGTAGAATCTAGGAAGAAACAATATGCAAAATAGCTCATTGAAATAAAAAGTAGTACTTTCTCCATCAAGTTTCTTCAAATCAAAATAGAAATTTAAATACAATCCAAGAGTCTATACCTATTCTAAATACCTGGAAGCAAATTCTTGATTCAAAAACCTAGTAGTTATTCCTTCAAGTATATTCAAATAACTGGTCTATATATTCTATTTGGCTTCACAAATTTCACATTTGCCAATTTACCTAGTCATCATAAATGCATACAAGAAAAATTATTACGTATTCAATTCAAGTATAGAAGAGAACTAATATTTGAGTGAAATCAATTTTCAAAAATTATCCGTAATATAAGTTAATAATCAAAAGTGATTTTTTTAAGATAAACATAAATTTTGATAAATTTTAGTTGTGAAGATTGAAACAAATTTTATAGTTTAAAAAAAAAATGTTGATTTGAGAATTTATTTGTCCATTCTTGTCAAAAGGCTTGCTTTCTCAAAACATTTTGGCTAATGTTCAATTTTATTGAAAATTTAAACAACTTTGAAAGTGACAAAATAAAATGTTAAAGTTTTGAGAGAGTGTTTGTCCATATCTGTCATAAGGCATAATTCATCAAATTCTTAGAACCAAATTTAAATATTTGAGAAAATTCCAAACCTCTCCAAAAAAACATTGTACGCATATGAAAATACACCTATCCATAAAGGTCTCCATTGTCCACTCTTGATTGTATTGTTTCAAGGTTAATAATTACATCAACATTGATTAGGATAGAAAAAGAGATTTGAGATTGTCTAATTTTTCTCTTTTTTCCCCTTTATGGAATTTTTTTTGTTGTTTACCATGTCTTCACTCATTTTTCTCTCTAGCATACTACAGTGATGAAGCATTGAAGCCCTTACTTCTCTTCTCTTAGTTCAATTTGGAGAACTTAGGTGTTGATTTCTCTTTCTTCCCAATGCCATCTTAAATTCTCTTTGGAAATTTGGATCCATCCTTTCTTGGCACCTATGAAATCTATAGATTAATCATTTTCCAAGAGGTCCACCACAACAAGGTTGCAATTCACAATTTTACTATCTCCATCCACAAGCTTCCTGATTACACCAACAACCATCCATTTGACCTAAAGAATGAAGCATATACTTTGATAATTTTGCTAGAAATTCTTTGAAATAATAGGCAAATTTTCCTTTTTTAAATAAAATAGTGGGCTTCATCAAAAACAATTTTGGAATTTTAATTTTTAATGGTTATTGTAAAATGATCGTTTTCAATGATTAATGTCATAAATGCTATTATTATTTGAATATAAAATTTCTAAATGTAAAATTTGGAGATGGGTGGTTGGAAGGTTACTGAGCTTTAGGTTCATATTGTTTTCGTTTCAATACTACATGTTGTACTTCCCTATTATCACTGGGTATTTCTATGCTTTTTTGTACTTTTTATGTTATTTAGTTTCGGTTGTCCATTATAGACTAGTATCATCCATTTTCTATAAGGGCCTAATAAATATCCCTCTATTGATATATCGATAAAAACAAATTTAAAAAAAGAGATAAATTGAAAATTGAAAAATTATCAATATATGAAATTTTCATAATTAAAAAAAATTTCCATCCTTAAAATGCATTCCCATATCCTCTCAAACCCTAACCAAGAATGAAAGAGAAAATTATGTCAACATTACATATGCATAAGACTCTCTTCTAATATTTTAAACTCTTAAATAGATTTCCATTTTTTTTTTTCGTATATACAAACAATGAGCAAATTTTTAATCCCAAAACTTCCATAGAGTTAAAAGTGTTTTGAATTTACGAATCTTAAGATGAGGTGCTTTGAAAAAAGAAGACCCTTTCAAGTACATTAAACACAATTTTAAGGAGTATGTAACAAAATAAAAAAATCCACAGGTTTATTAGCTAATTGTCTACCTAGCTTTAAATTGAGACTATTTCAAATCATGGATTGTTGAAATTTATCTTATGGCAAATGACCTGATTATGCTTTGTCAAAGCTCCATAGAACAACTTCAACAGAATCAGGCTTGGAATTTGATGACCACCCCTACCTGTCATATGATTTTTTTATGATGGGTTAGTCATTCTAATGCCTTTTGTTTTACGTTTTAAAAAAAATAATAAGTCAATTTTTAAATTTTTTTTGAATAGTTTAATATAAATTCTTTAAGCTTCACAGAATTGAAGTTGCGGTGAAAAGAAATAATTGCATGCAACAAAATGTGAAAATTTAAAAAACAATGAAAAATTAGTAATGCACTAAAAAATCTTAAATTTACTTGTAAGTTTCTAAATTCACACCCAAAAATCTTGTTTATTATCAAAATAGAAACTATTTTAGATTTTTTTATTACAATATTTTAAAAAATTAGAAATGATTATTGATAACTCAATGATGAACAATGAGTACCAAACCGGTACTGAGAGGGGGGGTGAATCAGTATAGGCACTAAATCTTTTCCCGAACTGGTTTGACTGCAAATACTGCAAATGTCTGACAGACAGTAACACCGGTCTGAAACAGAGTGCAACCGGTAAAGCTAAGAATGACAGTGACAAGCATTAACCAGTTAATCACTTAGCTTTCCACTCAACTTAATACTACACTTCCATTTCACCCTTATGCATGAATAGGTAATCTATCATCAGAAATATAATAACAACTAGCTCAACATGATTTACCTTTAGACACAAATCACTTAAATCATCACATGAAAAATACTACACATGACACACAGATTTTTCACGTGGAAACCCAACTGGAAAAAACCATGGTGGGGATGAATACCCACAAGCTGCTTTTGAACTCTTTAGAAGTCTGCTCTGTTAGGAGCCTAGTCCGGTTAAAGACTGTTACAATAGGTTCTGCTAGGGACCGATCCTGTTAGAGATCACCCGGTTAAGGGATGGCTAAATACCCGGTTAAGGATTAAACCCTGTTAGAGGTTACCTTGTTAGAGGATTTCAAGAACTCAATGAGTTTGAGTCACCTTGTTAAAGGATTTATAGCAAGCTGGTTAAAGCTACCCGGTTAAGGGATTTTCCAACTGTTGAAGTGGTTAAAGATCAACAGGTATTACAATGATCTGATAATAGCACTCAATGCCTAATGCAGATCCGCTTAAGTTCCTTCCTTCTGCACGCACACTATGTAGGAATCAATCCTCTTATCTCATCTAGTCTAGCAAGAATCACGTATCTTTGCACTTAGATACACACACATCATTTGCCAACAACCTCAGCATGAAACACAACGTCAACCTTATAAGAAACAGATAGGTCGGCAGCATAAACCCTAAACATTTAGGTTTACCAATACAGTCGGTTCAATCTTGACCGTTAATCACATGGCATTTGACTACAATGATCTTGAACAAATCTCAAGACATTCTCCATCGTTCGTTCTTCATCGCTTCATGGATGCGATAACCCATCACGCGTTCTCCACCGTTTATAGAGACTTCGCACATTCCCGAGGTAGATAGGATCGATCTCCTTCATGCAAGATCCTTCACGTGCTCAAGCTGACGTGGCAACACGATCTGATCTTCATTACAATGCTAACTCATCACACAACCTTTGAACACTTCAACTGGAAACCCTGAAGTTGAGACTACCAACTGATAGTCATGCAAAACCTTCATATACTTCTCATACCAACATACCGGTTTACCTCAAACAAACATACCGCTTCACCTTTTCACATATACCAGTTCACAATGTTATATCTGTTCTCACATGTACCGATTCTCGGTATCATATCGGTTCTCTTTGCCTGTTGCAAACTTCAATATACCGGTTCACTCTTCAGCATATTGACATCAATGACAACATACAATATCATCATGTCAACATATTCTGCACAAATGCCAACAATCTCCCCCTTTAGCATTGATGGCAATATACAAAGATATCTCTCTGCTTCACATCTTCTCCCCCAAATTTGCAGATATCTTCTTCGCTTCATATCTTCTCCCCCTTTGACAACAATGCCAAAGTGGAGGCACAAGCTTACCACGTTCCACTATGCTGCTCCCCCTGAGGAGTAGCATCCTTCAACACATCAATCCTAAAAAAATATTGGACACTGCAATACCTGACTGATGTGGAGCACATACTTTCAGTTCACCTCTTGAAGGGGCAACACCCCTAATTCACCTCTCAAATAGGTAAATATAGCCTTTGGTGGAGGCTTGGTGAATATGCCTACTAACTGCTCCTTACTGGAAACATGTTCCAACACAATCTCCTTGTTTTGAACCTTCTCCCTCAAGAAATGATACTTGAGCTCAAAGTGCATGCAAAACCAGATTCTTAGAAATGTTAATTGCACTTGTATTGTCACAAAATATGCTTACCGGTTCAGATACAGGAACTTTGAATCCATTTAATACATGCTTCATCCAAATAGTCTGGGTGCAGCTCATAAAAGCTGCAACATACTCTGCTTCTGCTGTAGACTGAGAGATACAACTCTACTTTTTACTCATCCATGAGACCAGTCTACCACCAAGGAAGAATGCACCATCGGTTGTGCTCTTTTGGTCATCTACATTACCAGCCCAATCAACATCTATGAACACTTTCAGGTTGAAATCATTATTGTGTGGATACCATAACCCATAGTCAACTGTTCCCTTCAAATATCTAAGAATCTGCTTGACTACTACCAAGTGGGATTCTCTTGGGCTTTGCTAAAATCGAGCGGTAATACCCACTGCATGTGCAATGTCCGGTCTGTTGTGCACTACATAATGCAGCTTACCAATCATTGATTGGTAATCCTTCTCATTTACCAATGCCAAGTCATCCTCTTTTGATAATTTACAACCGGTCACCATTGGTGTACCAACTGGTTTACTATCTTCCATGCCAAAGGTCTTCAACACCTCTTTGACATACTTGGACTGAGTAATAAAGATTCCATCTTTCATTTATTGAATCTGCAGTCCAATGAAGAACTTAATCTCCCCTATGAGTGACATTTCAAACTCCTTTTTCATCTCATCAGCAAATTCATGACTCATCTTGTCATCACCTCCAAAGATGATGTCATCAAAAAATACTTCACAGATCAAAATATGATCTCCTTCTGATTCCAAGTAGATATTGCTATCTTCACTTGTTCTTTCAAATCCAATCTTCACAAGATGGGAGTGCAAGCATTCATACCATGGTCTAGGTACCTGCTTTAGTCCATACAAGGCTTTATGTAGCCTACACACCATGTTATTGTCTTCTGATAGGGCAAACCCATCTGGTTGCTCTATATACACCTCCTCTTCAAGTATTCCATTTAGGAATGTAGATTTTACATCCATTTGGTATACCTTGAATCCTTTAAAAGCTACATATGCAAGAAACATACGAACTCCTTCCAATCTGGCGACTGGGGCAAAGGTTTCTCCATAGTCTTCTCCTTCTTCTTGAGCATATCCTTTACATACTAGTCTGGCTTTGTTCCTTACCACTGTGCCATCCTCATTCAGCTTGTTTCTGAAAACCCATTTGGTACCAATGACATTTTTATGCTCTGGTCTGGGTACCAAAGACCATGTACCATTCTTCTCTATCTGGTCAAGTTCCGTCTCCATTGCCTTGATCTAGTCTTCATCTTTATGTGCCTCTTTGAATGATTTAGGCTCAAATTTAGAGATCATACATGAGCTTTCTCTGACCTTTCTTCTTGTAAGAATTCCTGCATCTTTGTCTCCTATGATCTGCTTTGGATCATGATTGAGTTTGACATACTTAGGTATGTTCTTAATAGATTCTTCTTTCTTTTCTTCTTCATCCTCATCTTCATCATCATCAGCATCCACCAGTGTAGGAACACAATTACTGGTACTGGGCTGATTTGCAACCAGTTCCCAGAAGGTTACTACCGGTTCATCTCCTACTTGCTCACTGTCGGTTTCCTCAGGTTTCCCAGATTTTACATCAACCCTAACATTGATGCTTTCAACAATTCTCTGAGTCCTATTATTGAATCATTTGAGAGCTTTACTCTTGGTGGAATATCCTAAGAATATTCTTTCATCACATTTTGCATCGAACTTGCTCTGATGTTCACTCCTCTTGATATAACATTTGCTACCAAACATTCTAAAGTAGCTTACCACTGGTGTCTTACCGGTCCAGTACTCATAAGGAGTCTTATCCTTTCCCTTTTTGATGAGTACCTGGCTCATTGTGTAGACTGCAGTGCTCACCACTTCTCTCCAAAAGGTGTGAGCAACTTTCCCTTGGATCAACATAGTTCTAGCCGCTTCAACCATAATCTGGTTGTTTCTCTCTGCTAAGCCATTCTGCTGTGGAGTCCGGGGGGCAGACAATTGCCTCTTGATGCCATTCTCTTCACAATATTTTTTGAATTCACCGGAAGTGAATTTTCCTCCTTGATCAGTTCTAAGGCATTTGATTCTTCTACCACTTTCCTTTTCTACCAATGCTCTGAAAGGTTTGAACTTTCCAAAGGCTTCAAACTTGTCCTTCAAGAATGTGGCCCACATCATTCTTGAGCAATCATCTGTAAGAATCATAAAATACCTATCTCCTTGCACACTCCTAGTTTTCATAGGACCACACAAATCCGTATGCACAAGATCAAGGAAGTTGTCAGCTGTGAAATATTTACCTTTGAAGGTTGAGGAAGACATTTTCCCCAGTTGACATTCTCTGCACAAGGGATTTTCTAGTTTTCTCAGCATCGGCAGTCCTCTAACTGCCTTGATCTTACTGGCCTTCACAATGTTATCAAAGTTTACATGGCAAAGTCTCCTATGCCATATCTAGCTATCATCAAACTTAGCCATAAGACATGTACTTATATTTGCATTTAGCCGAAATAAGTTACCTTTGGTCTGCACACCGGTGGCCATCAAATCACCATTCTTTCCTTTGATTTTGCACACTCCATTTTTGAATTCCAGAGTGAGTCCACTGTCATTCAGCTGGGCAACACTCAATAGATTATGTCTGAGACCTTCCACCCAATACACATTGTCAGCACTACTCTTTCCATTCAGAGAGATGGACCCTCATCCTCTGACCATACATGGTGCATCATTACCAAAGAGAACCACACCACCATTATATTCTTCCAAAGATAGAAACTTGCTCCAGTCACCAGTCATATGATGAGAACAACCACTGACAATAATCCACTCATTGGAATTATCAAAGTGGGAGACGACAGCCTTCTTGTCTGACACATCTTCCTTTACTGCAACAAACACAATATCTTCATCCTCTTCATCTTCTGATTCCTCATCTGTGACACCTTCATCAACTGCAACAAAATAGTTTCTCCGATTTCCTCCTTTGAATTTCTTGAACCTTTCCAGTTTGTCCTTGTTGTCACCATTAGGACAGTTTATAGCAATATGTCCTATCCGGTTACAAGAAAAGAATTTCAAAGGGAGCTTACCTCTGTATTTACCGGTTCCTTTAGGAATTTTTCTGGCAAGAAGAGCTTCAAATTCCATCAGGATCTCCTCATCATCCATTTCTCTGCTCTGTCTTGGTTCACCACTGGTGCTTGCTTCTTTTCCTCTTCTGGATGGTACATCAGAAGCTCTAAAAGCTGATTCAATCTTTTGAACACTGCCATCAAAACTATTTAGCTCATAGGCTGTCAAATTTGCAATGATGGACCTTAGTCTTGTCTATTGATCTCAACTCCTGAATAGCAGCAACCCTTATTGCATAGACCAGTAATAAGGATCTCAAAACTTTGCTTACCACAATGGAATCTTCCATTTTACCACTTGCACTCTTGATATCTCCAACAACATTTTTGATTCTTATTCCATACTGTTGAATGGTCTCACCTTCAACCATCCGCATGTCTTCAAACTTCCCTCTAAGGCTTTCTTCCTTAGCTTGTTTTACATGCTCATCACCGCCATAGATATTCTCAAGAGTGTCCCATACTTCTTTGGGATTATCTTTATCCTGGACATCAATAAACCCAATGTCAGATAAGTTGTTGATTAGGGCCTCCATGACTTGCCCATTCTCCTGTATTTCTCTCTTTTGATCATCGGTGAGAGTACCAGTAGGAATAACCAAAGCATTCTCAACATAGCTCCAGTGTTGAGCACCCATGCTTCTGATGTAAATCTTCATTCTGTCCTTCCATATTTTGAAGTTATCTCTATTGATCTTTGGACCCTCCCTCTTCATCATTACAATAGGATCTTTCCCTCAAGCTGTTAAGCTTACAACACAAAGGACCTGGAGGATGCTCTGATACCAATTGATAACTCAATGATGAACAATGAGTACCAAACTGGTACTGAGAGGGGGGGTGAATCAATACAGGCACTAAATCTTTTCCCAAACCAGTTTGATTGCAAATACTGCAAATGTCTGACAGACAGTAACACCGGTCTGAAACAAAGTGCAACCGATAAAGCTAAGAATGACTGTGACAAGCATTGACCGGTTAATCACTTAGCTTTCCACTCAACTTAGTACTACACTTCCATTTCATCCTTATGCATGAATAGGTAATCTATCATCAGAAATATAATAACATCTAGCTCGACATGATTTACCTTCAGACACAAATCACTTAAATCATCACATGAAAAATACTACACATGACACACAGATTTTTCACGTGGAAACCCAACTGGGAAAATCCACGGTGGGAATGAATACCCACAAGCTTCTTTTCAACTCTTTAGAAGTCCGCTCTATTAGGAGCCTAATCCAGTTAAAGACTGTTACAACAGGTTCTGCTAGGAACAAATCCTGTTAGAGATCACCCGGTTAAGGGATGGCTAAATACCCGGTTAAGGATTAAACCCTATTAGAGGTTACCTTGTTAGAGGATTTCAAGAACTCAATGAGTTTGAGTTGCCCTGTTAAAGTATTTATAGCAAGTTGGTTAAAGCTGCCTGGTTAAGGGATTTTCCAACTATTGAAGTGGTTAAAGATCAACAGGTATTACAATGATCCGATAATAGCACTCAATGCCTAATGCAGATCCGCTTAAGTTCCTTCCTTCTGCACACACACTATGCAAGAATCAATCCTCTTATCTCATCTGGTTTGGCAAGAATAGTGTATCTCTGCACTTAGATACACACACATCATTTGCCAACAACCTCAGCATGAAACACAACGTTGACCTTATAGGAAACAGATAGGTTGGCAGCATAAACCCTAAACCCTAAACACTTAGGTTTACCAATACAGTTGGTTCAATTCTGACCGTTAATCACATTGCATTTGACTACAATGGTCTTGAACAGATCTCAAGACATTCTCCATCATTCGTTCTTCACCACTTCATGGATGCGATAATACATCACATGTTCTCAACCATTTACAGAGACTTCGCACATTCCCGAGGTAGATAGGATCGATCTCCTTCATGCAAGATCCTTCACGTGCTCAAGCTGACATGGCAACACAATCTGATCTTCATTACAATGCTAACTCATCACACAACCTTTGAACACTTCAATCAGAAACCCTGAAGTTGAGACTACCAACCAGTAGTCATGCAAAACCTTCATATACTTCTCATACCAACATACCGGTTTACCTCAAACAAACATACTGCTTCACCTTTTCACATATACCAGTTCTCACATGTACTGGTTCTCGGTATCATACCGGTTCTCTTTGCCTGTTGCAAACTTCAATATACCGGTTCACTCTTTAGCATATTGACATCAATGACAACATACAATATCATCATGTCAACATATTCTGCACAAATGCCAACAATTATATCTTATCATTTCAATTGTTAGAAGTTTCTATATTGATATTTAAGACAATCTTATACAAAATATTAAAAAATAAATTGACAAAGTTTCTAAATTTATAAGAGAAAAAACATACTAAAAATTCGTATAAAAATAATATAAAATTAGACTCATACTAAAAATTCATATAAAAATAATATAAAATTAGAAACAATTATATCTTAATACTACCATTTTAAAATATTCTAAATAAATTCATATATTTATAATAAACGTTGTAAAATAATATATATCAATATATATTACCTATTATAATATTTTACGATTTGTTAATAATTCTAAGTGTCATATTGTAGCCCCATATTTGACATACCCAAAATTTGAACTTCAAATTGGTCCCAATGTTGAATGAAGGCCCAAATATGTGTATGTGTAATGAGTGAGCACGTGATCCAAGGTTGTTGTCAGTCAAAATATGAAAAATAAATGATTTTTAAAAATTACAAAGAATTGAGGAAAAAAAATTTGTGAACATGTCCTAAGCATCATTTTATACCATATGACCAACTTTTACTTGAACCCGGTTCACAGTTTGCCATATTTTAAACTTTCAAACTTTGTTATCCCTCGCTCAAAAATAATTAAAATCCCTCATCCTAGATATTCTCATGATGAATAAGTGATGGTATTTTCTCATTTCCCTACCATCAACATTTGTTTCAAATTTTAGAGCCTAAATCCTTACCATTTAAAAGTTATGGCCGTTTTTCCTAAATTTGGGGATTAAATTTTAATGGGAAATGTAGTCACATAAATCTGTCCATTTTAATTAAATGAATATTTGCTATTTATTTGATTAAAAACCCACTAGCCACCAGTTAATTAAATTAACATTTAATTAATTCATCTTCAAATCATTCTCCTATTAATTAAATAAATTATTCAATTTATTTTAATTAATTCATTAAACCAAATTCACAATCAATTAAATGAATAAATTCTATTTATTCAATTTAATCCTCTTTCCTCTTTTAAATAAATTAAATAAAACATTTATTTAAATCAAATCCCCCCACTTGCATTCTCCTAAAAATGCAACTTGCACCTATTTGTTGAAATAAATGAATTTTATTTTAATAAAAATCCTATTTTCCCTCACCCACCAAACCCACTTGCAATCCTAACCCCCTTCTAGATTCTTCTAAACCCTTCCTAATTAACCTAATCCATCTCCTAATTATTGTCACATTCCTAAGCAACTTGGAGTCACTTCTCAAAGACTTCAAAGTCTTTGAAAAGCATTAAATGCTTTGTGTGTTCAACAATTTAACGTCTAAAGTCTTCCAAACCACTTATGGCTCTTACATGACCATTAATGGTTAAATCCACTTGCACCCATGGTTAGGGACTTTGACCCCTAAACTCACATTGACACATGTCATCCTGGGATTGGGTTGAAAGCCCTCACATCGATTGAATATCATTCAATCCTGACCCTTGTTGAGATTACTCAACCTCAACCATCCATTGCTCCATTTTTCCTATAAATAGAGCTCATTTCTTCATAATCCAGATCCTGAAAACTTGTATGCATTTACATTATAGGCATTTCTAGAGAGCATTTAGCATAAATCCATCATATTCACTCTTTTGGTTAAAAATTAACACTAGCTAAATAGATAATTTCTCATTTTAGCTCTTGTTCTCATTTACATATCATTTTAGAGTAAAATCATTTTTTATCTTGAACCTCCATAAGGCATCCATAATGCAAAAAGCTGTTGAGACCTACACTAATTTGGAACTTGGAGAGGAGAGGAACAAGGAAGGAGAACCTACCAACATGGTATAGAGCATATGGATATGTTTGGTTACATTTTGTAGATTTATTGTGCTTTTTATCTATTTCGTAGTGTCTTTCTTGATATGCTTGCTTAGGAAAGTGTTTTGCTAATGATTTCTAACACTAATAAATTGGCTTTCTTCTTGTTTGTGTTGTTTTGTTATCATGACTAACCTTTCTATTTTGCAAAGCATCATTTGGTGAACCCGACGTGAATCCAACAATAACCTTTTTGTTTTTTTTAGACAACTAACTTTTTGATTGTTTAAACTTGACACATAGGTCACGCTTTGACGCTTTTATTCGCGCTTTAGTGCTATCATTACTTGGTCTTATAGCGCTTTTGTTTCTACAATAGCGCTATTGTCCAACATTTAGCACTTTTGTCTATATTCTAGCACTTTTGTCTCTTAATTAGTGCTTTTGTTTCTTTATTAGCGCTTTTGTCTTACTGTAGAATTATTTTCTTTTAGAGCTCTTGTCATTACTTTTGCCCTTTTGTGTTAAGTAGCGCTTCTGTTTTCACATAGAGTAGCGCTATTGTAATAGAGCGTTGTAAAAAAGGCATTGTAACCCAAAAAATTATTTTTCTTAGGCTTATGGAAGCCCACCATAGAGGCGGATTTTACTAACTGTTTTTTTTGTTGTGCAGGTTTAAATTAGACTAAAGAGTAGATTTATTTGTTTTTACTAACTTTCCTTTCAATGTTGGTCTTAAAATGAATTCACTTTTTATTTTTGTTTAAAATTGAACTTCACACTTCATTTTGGGTTCTAAAATTAAATCACACTTTTCAGCTTGGGCTAAAAAACGAACATCATTTGTCAAAGTTAAAAAGAACAACAAACTTAAAATCCCACAAATTTGTTTTCATTGCAAGTTAGGATACACTTTATTTTGGTGCTTAAAACAAGACAAATCTCATTTCTTGCATCAAAATTAAAGGAAATACACAATCAACACTTCCATTTTTGTCCAAGTAAAAAGAACAATCAACTTGTCGAAAACTTTCTTGTGTTTCAAAGCGATTTACTTCATGCATACGTGTTTCAATTTAAGTTGACCAGTATTTCATTTTTTTCCTAGTTTACTTAACACATTGCCTTTGAAAGTTAAAAAGAACACCACGATCATTGGAGCAACATCTCCAAATAGTTAGATCACCATTGCGATAACAAGTTAAAAAAAGAACAAGTGTATTTTGTGTTTGGCACACTTGTGCAAAAAGAGTTTGTTGAGTGGTCCTACTTCTAACACACACTATCCTCTCCCTTGACTTTCGTGGTCCTAGGTGCAAGAGAAAAGTGTTAGTAATACTCAAATTTTATCTTTTTAAGAGAGGCCTGCCAAGAGACACATCACTCTTGGGAACGACCTCGCGCGTAAATCTTTTGAGCCGCTATAGAAATCAGGTGAGAGTGAAAGTTGTAGTTTTGGGTATAGTTGTTCCTACAGTGTAACTTGCCGAAAGGACAAATGGGCCCCACCACAAGTTACAAGACTCTTAAGTGAGTCACTACAAAATGAACTTATGTCCAAAGACATAAAAAATTACTAAACACCTTTATGTAGTAGCCCACCCATTCTATTGATTGAAGATATTTGTGATAAATTCAGTGCAAAAGCATAGAAGGTTTTGCTCCCAAGATACTCACCATACATATTTCCTTGAGTAGAAACATAGCTTTTTGAAAGGTTACTTGTAGCCCAATAAAAGTGGTGACTCCCCCATCATAGGGATCATCTATTTGTTATGCTCGTGCAAGACTTAGTATATCACATCCTTACCTGCCACGACGGGATTCATAAGGTATGTAGTACCAAAGTTGAAGAAATATCAAGATGTGGGCTGAAATTATCACAACTGGCCATTTGACCTTAGGGATAAAAAGTGTTTGAAGTGTTTTCCGTTTTGAGTCAAGACCAGTGCAAATTGAGCTGACTTTAGGCTTTGGAAACACCTAAAATACATTTGAAGGAAAGGGTCATAAAAATTTCAAAGGATTGGGTTGATCTAGACCCACACCTTTTTGTGCCTTTTGAGGCAATATTCTTGTGTTTGTGTGCTTGCTTTGTTTTCTTGTCAAAGGAAAGATAAAATCAGTTCCAAAAACAAGTATTCATCCAACATAAACATTTTCAAACTACCAAGAAAAAGATCAAAAACAAAGAGCAACAACCAAAAGTATCAAACTATATGACCATTTTTCACATCTTGAGAAAGAAGAATCTTCATTAACACATCAACTTGAAGAAGAGACCATTGAGCTCAAAGGCTTTTATCAAAAGGAGGAAATTCTTCTATCTTAATAGACAAATCTTTGTGCAGAGCTTTTATTCAATATAGAGCTTTAAGTTATCATCAAAATAAGGGAGGCAAGATCAATCCTACCTTCTTTCCACATATTTGTATCACATATAACTCAACTAGGGTAGAACCACCAACCCCTAAACAAGAAGAGGAAGAGTTTGTTCCTTTTGTAACACAAAGTTTCTATTGAAGTTAACATCTCATCCATTATCATATTCATATCTCATCAAATCCATTGCAACTCTCAAAACATCAAGAGGTTTTTGTCCTAAGTTCTATTTCGATATTGCTTGAATCAAACATAATACATCACTTTTTAGAGTGTCTCTACATCTAGGATAAACTCATCCTAAGAGGCATTTCTACACAGGTTAAAATTAGTCTATGAGTGAATCCTCTCATTACTAGGTAGTTGAGTCTATAGCACATCTCAAATCTCTCTAAACCTTATCACATCAAACTTTGTCAATCAAACACAACAAGCAATTCAAGGAAGAACTTTGGTAGCATCTACCTTTAGTGTTAGAGATCCGTATGCAAAACACTTCACCAAACATCAATATTTCATTTCATCACCAACTCATCATCATTTTCATCAAAATTCAACAAAAACTTATAAACAAAATGGCTCATACCAGCTCAAGGTATAGACAACAAGAAATTGAAGAGGAAGAGGAGGAAAATATCAATGAATTCCAAGAAGCCCTTGGAGGAAATGCGAATGATGAAAATCCAAGTACTCCTACTCCTATGGCAATAGAAAGGGCACAACACAACCCTCTCTTTAATAGAATTTTTGATGAAATACTCAGGAGCAATGTTGATGCTCACTTTTTAAGACTTGCTAAAGAGGGAGCCAAACTATCGTCTAATTTTGATGTGGCACAACTAAGACAAGCATCAAAATGCCAAAGTCGTAATGAGGATGAAAGAGGTCAAGATCACATCAGATACAACCTTCATCAAGGTAATCCCCCACCTCCTCCTCCTCCAAATGAAATAGATGTCTTACAGCAACAAGTTGAGAATCTCGCCCAACAACTTCATAGTGGTGTAAAAACCAATCAATTTTCACTCAATGACATTTGTCCCTATCCCTTTGATAGGAATCTTTGTATGCCACCTTTTCCACGAGGGTTTGAAACACCCAAGTTCGAAAAGTACTGAGGAAAAGGAGACCCTCGCGATCATGTTAGAGAATTCCATTCAGCTTTCCTTGAAGTGGCATACAAGGACACATACCTAATGCGACTCTTTCCCCAAAGTTTGGGAGGAACAACCACATCATGGTTTTCTCGACTACTAGGTGGCATTAAGACCTTTGAAGAACTAGTTCAGAAGTTCCTGGCACATTACTCACACAACATTGAACGTGATATCACCATGGCTGATCTATGTAACACTAAGCAAAAACCAGGCAAGCTATTTTCAATCTTTCTATAATGATGGTGTCAAATGTCTAGCAGACGTTCTCTTTAGTTACCTGAACAAGAACTGGTGGAAATATTTATTTCCAACTTAAACGATGAAATGGAATTTCACCTAGATGCAAAAGACACAGACTCCTTCAATGACATGATCACCAAAGGTTTAAAATGTGAATGGGCTCTCATCAAAAAAGAGCTTATCAAGATATACAATGAGCCAAAGGATGGCCCTCGCCCATGCATCAATAGTGACAAGCCTAACTTCTAGAATAAAAACAAAAACGTCGTCAATGACGGGGTTGTGGATGCAAGAACTATCAAAAGTGCACAACCTGTGGTCCGATTTGCAGGACAAAACCCCCCACCCAAGAATAACACAGTTGCCCCTCCAAATCAAGGACACAATATATCTAAAGAGGAACCCAGATAATGTCAACAAAATTTTAAACCAAAACGAACATACACTCCCTTAGGGGAACCTATTGAAATGGTGTTACGTTAGTTGGTTTCTCAAAATCTGGTGACCTTACCCAAAACATCAAATTACGAACCTCAAGTCAAACCTTCATGGTGGATGGATACTGAACATTGCAGTTTCCATCAAGGGAAAGGGCATAAGACAAGCAATTGTCATAGATTGAAAGATCTTATTCGGGATCTTATTGACCGAGGTGAAATCGAAATCGAAGGACATGACCCAAAAACAACAAACAATGATCATCTTATGTTCAAAAATCCATTTCCATCACAAGATCAAAGGGGTCCTTCAACTTCAAGGAGAAACACAGATACCATTGATTACACACAAGCCACGTATAATTACACTGTGAATCACCTATATGATGTCAGTGAACAAATTGTAACTATTACCATAAAAAATCCCAGCTCCACTTGTAATTTTTTTACACGTCAGGACAAGATTACCATAAAAGCATCTCCACAAGGCACCCCATCTATCCCAAAGTAGTATAACCTTGTGGAACAGTTAGACAAAATACACGCATTGTTATCTATCTTAGAGCTATTGCATCTATCCCCATCTCATAAAATAATCTTGGATCAAGCTCTCCAAGAGGCATCAGTCCTTGCAAACCTAAATACAAATCAGTTCAAAACCATCATTGGAAACCTAAGATCATCACCTTGTCTCACTTTCTCTGAAAGTGACAATGCATCCTTCCAACAACCTCATAATGCCTCATTCCACATTGAAGGGTTTATCAACCAACATAGGATCAAGCGAGTCTTGATTGACAATGGAGCAGGCCTAAATATCTATACACTACAATTAGTCACAACATTGGGATATGCAATTGAATCAGTGGATCCCCATAAGAAAATAACAATCAAAGCCTATGATGATGCAGAGCATTCATCCAAAGGGGCAGTTGTGCTACCGATCCGAGTGGGCCCAATGGTGAAGCACATCATATGCCAAGTTCTAGACCTTCCTCTATCGTATAATTTTTTGTTAGGAAGACCTTGGATACACGCCATGCAAGCCGTTCCATCCACCTACCATCAATGTATCAAGTTCCCACATAATGGTGTAGAAATTATAATCTTGGGTGATGCAAATCCCTGTGCATATTGTCACAATATCAATCGTCAACCAGAGATTACCGTTCCCAACAAAAGAGAAGCCATCTCATCCACATCATACATAAGTCTAGCCTCTCTTTCCAATTCAAACACCACTATACCCAAGCAAGAGAAGCTCAAGATGAAAATAGCAGAGGAAGGTCCTGGGGAGTACAACTTGAGCCAACTCTTTTGTGTTGGACAAATGCCTACTTCTCCTAGAACTCATGGTAAACCTCAACAGTTACTTCAAACACCACTGGTCAAGCCAACATGCACTTTGACACCTTTCATCCTTGGATCTATAAAGACCCCATCACCACGGACATTCCACAAGCTAAGCTTCCCACAAATCAGTATGGCAAAGGCCTTCTCATTATGCAAAGAATGGGTTATGATGGTCAAAGTGCTTTAGGACCTTGCAAGCAAGGAAGACATGAACCGCTACAACCGAAATTAAAGCCCAAAGATAACATAGGTTTAGGCTTTCAAAAGGAGATCCTTCCTAAACTCATATTCAAAGGGAAACCCAACAAACCTATATATCAACCTGCTACAAAGAAGTCACCTTTGATTATATCAGCAGCACCACCATGCATCATAGCAACTGTCCCATTGAGGCTAAAAATCCCAGCAAAACCATCCACAACACCAGTCATCCCACCAATCAAACCAGCAACCCTATCAGCAGCAGCAATAACATCAATAGCACCATTAGTAGCAACAACTGTATCAAAACCCATAGTAGTATCTACAACACTGGCAATTCCAGCAGAAGCAACAAATTCAACACTACCAATACTCTTAATATCGGATTCATTGATCCCTATAATTCTTCTTGCAGTACCAGTCATTCCATCTATCTAGGTACATCAGCTGATCATACCTGCAGTGTTTAACTCAAAGGGCATCCCAGTATGGTATAGTAATCGGATACTGGAAAGTGACTCAGAGACTGACTCACATGAGTGGGAATTTGATTCCATCCAGCTTAATACTTCAAATGAGGAAGATGCATCATTACCTCCACCTTGTAAAGACATCCCTGTTTACGGAGAAGCATAGATAAAGAGCTCTTGGATTCCTGAACTGGAAACTTCTTCCACAAACCCTACATCACATTCTATGCTTGATTCTGATAGGGAGAGTACCATCAATGACCTTCACCATAATGTCTGAACCCTCACTGACACCTCTAACGAAGTTAACCTAATTGATGAGGTAATGCCCATTACCCATTCTGAACTCATCGAATGGAACCAACCTAATCCCCCATTCCTTGACCACTTCCAAAACGATGAGGTGATCATTGACTTTTTGGAACTACAGGATAACATACCAAGTGGGGATCACAAAGCTGGATTTGCCATTGAACTTAATAGCGCAACATACTTTGGGGCGGATGCCAAACCTTTCAGCTGCAAAAATATAACAATAAAACATGGATCTTCCAGTGTAAACCACATTGTGGCACTAATTGATCCCACAAAAGTAAAAAGAAAGAGTGTATCCAATGGTGAAAACCTCTCCGAGGCGCCTGAGGATGAAAGGTTTGACATTCTCCCCTCTAGTACACAACAGTAATGATCAATGATTCTCATCAAGGAAACAAAAGAATACAACACAGGGACTCCTGAAACTCCTCACCACATACATCTAGCATCTCTTTTAACTCTAGAGGAACAACCTAAGTTTGTCAAATTCTTTCAGAAGAGCCAGATCAACTTTGCATGGCATATGCAGACATGCCTGGTCTTGATCGGGATTTAGTCATGCATCACCTCACCATAGCAGAAGAAGCCAAATCTGTCAAGCAAAAGCTTCACAAAATGCACCCCCAGATTGTGGTACTAGTCAAAGTAGAACTCAAGAAACTCCTAGATGTTGGTTTTATTAGACCAATTGATTATGTGGATTGGATATCCAATATTGTGACTGTTGGCAAACAAAATGGGGGCATCCGTATCTATACTGACTTCAGAGATCTGAACAAGGCATGTCCTAAAGATGACTTCCCCCTACCAAACATCGACATAATAGTGGACCTAACAGTAGGACATGCCATTCTTTCGCTCATGGATGGATTTTCAGGGTACAAACAAATAAAGATCACACCAAAGGATCAACATAAAATTTCCTTCACATGTCCATGGGGAACATACTGCTGGAATATAATGCCTTTTGGTCTAAAGAATGCAAGAGCGACCTATCAAAGAGAAATGACCACCATCTTTCATGACATGATGCATACTATAATGGAAGATTATGTTGATGACTTACTGGCAAAATCACTAACAAGAGAAGGTCATCTGGAAATATTAGAGAAAATCTTTAACAGACTGGAACAATATCATGTTCGACTCAACCCAAAGAAATGTGTCTTTGGAGTAACCTCAGGAAGCTTCTTGAATACAATGTCTCAAGCAAAGGTATTGAGGTCGATCCTGCAAAGGTCAAAGCAATCATGGACATGCCACATCCGAAGAACATCAGTCAGCTAAGGACATTACAAGGGCGGCTACAATCCATTCGAAGATTCATTGCACAACTAGCGGATAAGTGTCACCCATTTACACATTTATTACACAAGAACATCTACTTTCAATGGGATGTCAGATGCCAGCAAGCATTTCAGATGCTTAAAGATTATTTTATGAACACACCATTGTTGATCCCACCAGATCTGAGTAAGCTTCTACTACTCTATATATCAGCAACAAATATTGCATTAGGAGTGTTATTGGCACAACACAATGCAGAAGGAAAAGAGTGTGATGTTTACTACATCTCTCACACACTGGTTGGCTATGAACTCAATTACACACCTATTGAGCGAGCTTGCTTAGCAGTAATCTTGGTAGCTACTAAACTGAGGTAGTATCTGTTAACACATAAACTCAGCAAAGCAACATTGACTAGCCGCTTATCCAAATGGGTGATAATTCGAAGTGAATTTGACATCGAGTATGTGGACCGTAAGGCTATCAAGGGTCAAGTTAATGCAGATTAGTTGGTCGATGCTCCCCTCATAGTCGATCATCCTCTCATTTAAAATTTTCCAGACGAAGAGATATTCATGATCACAACAGCACAACCCTAGAAACTATACTTTGATGGTTCATACACTAGGCATGGCTCGAGGGCAGGCATTCTGTTTATCACACCTCAAGGTGATAGCATCCCGAAGTCTTACAGGCTCACTTTTTCATGCACCAACAACATAACTGAGAATGAGGCCTTGATCACAAGACTCCGACTGGTTGTAAAATGGAAGTTACAAGAACTATAAGTATATGGCGACTCCCAACTGGTCATTCGACAAGCAACAGATGAATATCAGACCAAGGATGATAAACTCATGCCGTACAAACAAATGGTGGACAAACTAAAGGCATCATTCACTACTATCACCTTTGAGCAGATACCCAAAGATCATAATCGAGTTGTTGATGCTATGGCTACCATTGCATCTCTCCTAGATCTTCCACAGAATTCAACATGCTATGAGTTCTTGGTAGAACAGCTTTGGATTCCCGCTTATGATATCCCCGAATTTGAGATGATGTATCACCTTGTCAGTTCCGAATCCCCATGGTATGCTGAGTACTACACCTATCTCCGTGATCACACACTTCCTCCTAACCAATCGAATAACCAATGCAAAACCTTCATTCGCCAAACCGCTCGATATACCATTATTGTTGAAACCCTATGTCGACGCAGTCTTGATGGTACTCTCCTTCGATGTCTAGAACAAGATGAGATAACAAAGGCCTTGGAAGAGGTACATGAAGGGATTTGTGGAACTCATGCAAGTGGTCCATCACTAGCCAAGAAACTCATGCACACTGGATACTATTGGCTATCCATGGAAAAGGACTCCTACTATTTTGTCAGAAAATGCAAGAAATGCCAAGTTCATGGAGACCTGATACATGCACCAGCATAGGAATCGCAACCAATCACAACACCATGGCCTTTTTGTCAATGGGGACTTGACCTTGTGGGTAAGATTCATCCATCTTCATCCAACAGCCACAAATTCATCATTACCGCTACCGAATACTTCACAAAGTGGATCGAAGCTGTTCCACTTACCCAAGTCACTGGCAAGAAAATCACCTCATTCATCCTTAATTACATCATCTGTCAATATGGTGTACCCATGTCCATCATCACATATAATGGTCTTCCTTTCAAAAATTAGGATGTTCGTGATCTCTATGAGAAGTTTCACATCCAACACCGCTTTTCCACGCCCTATTACCCACAAGGAAATGGTCAGGCCAAAGCATCAAACAAGAACATATTGAGAATCCTCAAGAAGACAGTCAATGATGTCAGTCGTGATTGGCATGTTCAATTGAATCCAACACTATGGGTGTATCGAACTAGCATTCAAACCCCTACAGGCACAACTCCATACTCATTGGTCTATGGAGCAGAAACCATCCTTCCTATTGAGGTTGAGATACTATCTCTATAGGTTTCCTTGCATAATCTCATAGATGATGAAGAATACAAAGTATCCCGTCTCCAAGACTTAAAGCTACTTGATGAGAAACAATAAGCTGCATACAATCACCTCAAAGCCTATCAGCAGTGCATGAGCAGAAGCTATAGTCATCAAGTTAGACTTCGTATATTTGAGGTAGGCAATCTTGTTCTAAGAGAGAATTCTCGTAACCAACCAAACAGAGAACATCAGGGAAAGTTTGAGTCAAATTGGCTGGGTCCATATGTTATCACTGTTGTTTTTGGTCTGGGTCATATCAGTTGGCTACTTCAGAAGGAGAACTGCTAGCAGATCCGATCAACATCATGCACCTCAAATAGTTTTATACCTAAGCTGTATAGAGCATTAGGCTCCCATACATACCAGAAAAACACCAAAAACATTTAGAAAAATGTCCTGAAGAAAATACAAAAAAATCAAAATAGTAAAGAAAAATCATGCATCCAAACGGTGAACAACCACTTCAGTGGCACCTTGGGTAAGTACGATGGTGAAAACCTAGCAAACATGCACCACTCATAACAGTCATGGCTCCATTGTCTTTCAGACTTGTTGCGATCACATTCATTACATGCACACATCCATCCGTCCAAACCATGGCTTGTTATTGATCTGCAATCAAGGATAGTATTTCATGCATCTTGCATCCCGCTTTTTCATAGTCATGCTTAAACTGGGGGCAATGCCCTTAATCTATTTGATGAAAGTGGATTATGCATTACTGGTGATTCATTGAGTTCTTTATTCAAAACTGTCTCACAAAATACCAAAAACATTGGAAAACTATCTCACAAAATCCAAAAACATTTTGAAAACATCAAAAATCAATCAAAAACATGGCAACGCTTTTGTACATACGCATCCATACCAAAAAAAAATTGTGAAATACTCAAACGATGACCACTTCTCACATTGACCAAACGATCAACATCAAAATGCAAAACTGTCTTCACAAGGATGCATCCTTCCTTACCAAAAACGAAGACAAGATGACATTTTCTTTGACAAGAAAATTCTATTCAAGCTATCAAGTACTTGGTCGGTTGGATAAGTTCTTTATTCATTTATATCTGGTTCCTACGCTACTCCGAGATATCCCTAAGTGAGTAGAGTGGTCGGGATGGTTCCTAAGCATTGTTTGTATGTCTTTTGCGAATTATTCCGATGAAGTTCTGGGGCATGTACTAATGGTGTCTACATGGGAAGTTCACTAAGCTACGTGATCTTATGTGAAATACAGTCATGGATCACTATGGCTTGCTGACTACAGTGTATACCTTGACCATATGAGCATGAACCATTATGGAGGGTCCATATTCTTTATTCTTTATTTATGTTGTTTATTTGCAGGTACAATGCTCCATCCTTGGTTCCTATTTCCTCATCCAAATTCGATATTACCATGCTCAATGATGAAAATAAAGTACTATGGATCGTCATTCCATCTCATCTATATATATTGCATTCCGTTGCATTCCACCCATCCATACATTCATAATAGCTGCATATCGTGCATACATAGTCATAACAATGCATACTCTATTTACTCATCTTCTTTCATAGGACTCGGTCCTAGGTCCTCCATATCTTCTATCTAACACTGAATCCCCCCCTCACCCTCCCTATCTAGGTCATAATCATAAATTTATTCATCGTTTCCCTTCAACCCAATCAAGCCACGTTCATCACCATCCATCTCTAAATAGGAGGGATTGTGTTTTCCATCCTAAGGCATCCTCTAAATTAAGCAAGTTACTCTATCTGCACAAGTACATCGACTCCCACACACCTAGACTATCAACAGATACTTTGATCAAGTCTCTTCGAGTCTCAACAGGTAATCAATCATGGTAATCCTAGACTACATCAGGCATTTATCACAATGACCTAGTCTCAACGGGGCTACCATGATTCACAACAATCATCCATCACACACACACACACACACACACAATCAATTGATCAACCAATTAAACACAATCACATTAGACAATTACATCAATTGTCTAAGTCTCAACGAGTATTCTGCTTCAAATACCTTGACTTCATCGGGCAATTACATCAATTGTCTAAGTCACCATTAGGTCACTTTGATTCACTTACACAGACTTTATCCTGTCCAAGCGACCAACTAACATCAACTGTCATGCTTTGACTCGACCGGGGCAATTAAACCGATTGCACCATATTGTCCAACCAATTTTGATCAATTGTATAGCATCAATCAAAAGCACACACCACGTTTGCACCATATATTTTGCCTGACCTAAAGGTACTCACTAGCTTGTTGTTTCTCCGTTTTATCTCCCATTTCTTCTATTTTTCACCAGTATTGCTAAAATCTTCTCTTCTACCACCCTGCCAATTTTCATTCATTTTCGAGAGATCGCCCGATTTTTCAAAATTTTCGATCCATCTCTCAAGGGGGCATACCACCCATTAAATTAATATTTTATGGGGCATATTTCTTCACACCTATTTTTCTTTCTTCGAAACGACATGATAAACCGCACCGTCTTAAAGAGGGGCAAATGTAGTCACATAAATATGTCCATTTTATTTAAATGAATATTTGCTATTTATTTGATTAAAAACCCACTAGCCACGAATTAATTAAATTAACATTTAATTAATTCATTTTCAAATCATTCTCCTATTAATTAAATAAACTATTGAATTTATTTTAATTAATTCATTAAACCAAATTCACAATCAATTAAATGAATAAATTCTATTTATTCAATTTAATCCTCTTTCCTCTTTTAAATAAATTAAATAAAATATTATTTAAATCATTAAATCCCCCCACTTGCATTCTTCTAAAATTGCAAATTGCACCTATTTGTTGAAATAAACGAATTTTATTTTAATAAATATCCTATTTTCCCTCACCCACCAAACCCACTTGCAATCCTAACCCCCTTCTAGATTCTTCTAAACCCTTCCTAATTAGCCTAATCCATCCCCTAATTATTGTCACATTCCTAGGCAACTTGGAGTCACTTCTCAAAGACTTCAAAGTCTTTGAAAAGCATTAAATGCTTTGTGTGTTCAACAATTTAACCTCTAAAGTCTTCCAAACCACTTATGGCTCTTATATGACCATTAATGCTTAAATCCACTTGCACCCATGGTTAGGGACTTTGATCCCTAAACTCAACCCTCATGTAACCCATGTGTCTCCTCAAGCATTTATTGCTTTGACCATGGTTATCCCTTTAACCTTTGCACAAGAGTTTATCCATTGGATAAAAGCATTATTCTTTGGATAATGAATTTATTCACTCAACCCAACCTTAACCTTAACTCCCAAGTTAACCCTCAGGTCATGTCAAGCATTTAATGCTTCTTCCCTCTCCTCTCAACCCTTCTCATGTTGACACTTGTCATCCTGGGATTGGGTTGAAAGCCCTCACATGGATTGAATATCATTCAATCTTGACCCTTGTTGAGATTACTCAATCTCAACCATCCATTGCTCCATTTTTCCTATAAATAGAGCTCATTTCTTCATAATCCAGATCCTAAAAACTTGTATGCATTTACATTATAGGCATTTCTACAGAGCATTTAGCATAAATCCATCATATTCACTCTTTTGGTTAAAAATTAACACTAGCTAAATGGATAATTTCTCATTTTAGCTCTTGTTCTCATTCACATATCTTTTTAGAGTAAAATCATTTTTTATCTTGAACGTCCATAAGGCATCCATACTGCAAAAAGTTGTTGAGAGCTACACTAATTTGGAACTTGGAGAGGAGAGGAACAAGGAAGGAGAACCTACCAACATGGTAGAGGGCATATGGAGATGTTTGGTTACATTTTGTAGATTTATTATGCTTTTTATCTAATTCGTAGTGTCTTTCTTGATATGTTTGTTTAGGAAAGTGTTTTGCTTATGATATCTAACACTAATAAATTGGCTTTCTTCTTGTTTGTGTTGTTTTGTTATCATGACTAACCTTCCCATTTTGCAGAGCATCAGGAAATATTTAAATTATTTTTGAAAAATAATTTAATATTTTAAATTGATTTCAATATTGTGATCATTTCGTGGGAAAAGTTATTAAAAAATACGATTATTTTTATTTCTCCCTTTTCCCACTTCGTGGTAACGGCTCGTAAAAGTCAAAATCATAACCCTTGAGAGATTAAGGTTAGGAATGCTCTGTTTTCAAGCATTCTTAACCCAAATTTATAACCTCTCATAAAAGAGGTTAGGATTGCTCCAAAATGGAGCATCTCTAACCTTATTTTCTAACCTTGTGTGGGCCTGCTTTATGAGTTACATAAAAAGGTTAGAAATGCTCCGTTTTGGAGCATCCTTAACCTTTTTCACAGGTAAATAAAAGAATCTCAAGGGATAAGACTATACAAAGAGCAGTAAATGAAGGGCAGTGGTGATAGCAAAGGCACATGAGTTGTTTGGTAGGGTTTTCAAAAGAGATGCAATCTGGTGTAAATGACTTTCCAACCTTAATAGCGCATGCAAAATGTGGAATCATAAGAAATGTTTAAGAAAATGCCTCAAGAGATTTCATCTCATGAAATGCATAACTGATATGCATAAAATGGACATGTTGAAAGGGCTTCAGATACTTTCAAATATATGCAACCGGTAGGCATTGAAACCAATTCCAATAACCTTTGCGTCCATCCTCCTTGTCCGTGAGGGAGAATTTTGGTTTGAAAATATAATTGAAAATGTTCAGGTGACATACATGTTAATGTGAAACCACTAACAAGGCATTTGAATTGTTTTACCAAATGCAATCAACAGGCATCAAGCCAAGTTGTACAAATATTGCCTCTCCCGCCCATACTAATATGAAAGTTCTTACCTCAAAAGGAATATAGTTTGTTGGCATGATATGTTTGCAGGAGATGCTCAAAATAGAGCTTTTGAAAGGACTTTGGGAACTTTCAAGAAAATGAAAATATGATTGGTTGGTGTCAATTCAAAATTCCACAACCTTCATCATCGATCTCCCATACCCGATAAAATAGAAGCTTTACAACAGAGTATTGGAATCCATCAAAAGATTGATTGAAAGCGGGTTTTAGTCAGATGTTGTAGGTGCAAACACTCTTGTAGACGTGCATGTAAAAAGTGGAAGCACACATGCAAGGCACACAAAGCATTTAATAGATTGTCTCTAAGAGAAATGTTGGAGGCATAGCCAAGGCAAGTGAACTGTCTGGCAGAATGCTTCAAAGAAGGTGGCCGCATAGGCAATGCACGTTACTGTTTAACAGAATACCTCAGAAATGTCATTTCATAAAATGCAATGGATGCAAATATAGAAGATAAGACATGATAACTGAACTATTTGGCAAGGTCCCTCAATGTACCAAATTCGCGGCCTTTGGATGAGAAGTGGCATGCACGTGAAGTGTTTCACAGAATGTTGCAGATCATAACAGCATAGACAATGTGATGAATGTAAAACCTTAGACAAGGAAAGCAATTTGTTTGACATAATGCATCAAATAAGGTGTCATCTCATGTAATGCAATTATCGCAGGATATGCAGGAAATGAATTTTCTGAAAAAGCCTTTGAATCTTTCAAGCTAATGCAATCGACGGGTGTAAGGCTAAGTTCCACAACCGTTGCAAGCATCCTTTCAATCTGTATCAAAATGAGAGCTTTTGATCAGAGTATGGACATTCATCAAAGCATAAAAGGATAGAGGAATTTAGTCAGATGTTGTAGTTGCAACTGCTTTGGTAAACATGAATGCAGATCATGGAAGCATAGCCATGTCGTGAAGCGTTTGACAAATGCAGATCGTGGTAGCATAGATAATGCTGCAGAATGTGGAAGTATAGCCAATGTCGTATATTGTTTGATAGAATGTCATGTTTACAGAATGAAGATCGTGAAGCACAGACTAGGAACATGAAGCTTTCAATGTCATCTCATGGAGTGTATTACATACATAGTTTGATCATTATGCATGTCAAATTGACCTTCATCGTGGTGGCTATTTTAAAAATGTCCCCAAATTTACTTTATAATGTCAGTGACAACGCAGTTGCAATTTGCCGAAAAGACATTAAATGGTATATGCTTTTCGTATAGGAGACAAGTCATAACTACAAAGATACATAGTCTTTCAGAGACTAGATTAAAACATGAGGTACCTAAGGCTCATATGATAATGGTATGAAGAATGTCAAGTTGTCTTTGATACCCAAGATAGGAGCCAAGGAAGACGACTTCAAGATCTATTTACTCTTAATGGTAGAGGTGAAACAGAAACAAAAGGGAAGCAACACTCATCTTGCGAATCTTAATGTTCTTAAAAGGTGAACAAACATTGCATTTCATAACCAATCATGATATGAGAAGAATGAATCATCAAAAGCACTTAGACTAATGTAGATGGCAAGTCAAGGAATACATGTGCCACATGGAATACAATGGTTGCAAATCACATCTAAGAAGAATAAGTAGAAGATGCCTTAGAAAAAAATTATCAGATGTTTTTCATTGGTCTAGAGCCTTACTCTGTCACCATGGTTGTTGTTATTACAACATGTTCTTGCTTATTAGAACTCCAAGGCAGCAATGAAAGTGATTAGATAAGAATAAATCATATCATCATAAAAGCTTTCTCATTATTTAAGGAACATTATGAATTTGAAAGAAAAGAAAGCTTATTAGACATTGGTGCAATTGGAGAGCATGTTCTGGAAGTCAATATATTTGTGGGCAAGTATTTCTTTTAAGTCAATGGTCAAAAACATTAATGTGTTAGTATACTACAATAGTTGATACTTTGCGATAATTGCAAATGCATATGAAGCAAATGAAGATGGAGGCTACCTCAACAAAATCGACAACGAGTTATTTCTTCAAAGTAATGGGTTTGAAATTCTTTTTGTAAAAAATGACTTATGTCACTTATTGTAACCAAAGGCTAGAAATTTGACTTCTTCTACGCATAAAGGTGTAAGTTATTAACTCATTGAAATTTATGCAGAAAAGAGTTAGTTATTAACCCAGGATTGAAGTTGGTTATAAGGGTAGTTATTCTGAGTAGTAAGGCTAGGTGGTTACAGGTAGTTATTCTCTCAAGCCTATATATACAAGGCTTTTGAATTGTAAAAAGGGGGGGGGGAACTTTTGATAGAGGGGAAACTCTGCATAAATTGTTAGAGAATCTTGTAATGAATTTTAATTTTACACTATGTACAAAGAGGTTTATGAGATTGTATAATCTCACAAAGACAATAAAGAATGCTTTCAAGTTTGTATATTCTTGATGTTCTTCTAAGTTGTCCTTACTGATTTTTCGTATGTTAAATTAGTAATTCCTTTTTGTGCTCACATGAATTATCAACAATATATCTACAATTGATGTAATGAAACACAACCACTTCCTGGTATCTTGAGTTAGATGTGTCAAGATAACTTCTATTTCCATATGTCAGGATTTGTTTTCTTTATTTCTTCATCATTGCATATCAACACTTATTTTATTTTGTGCTCAAAACCCCTTTGTAATCATTATCAGTTGTGGAATCTCAATTGATTTTTGTATGTCTATCATTGGGGTTCTTGTTAGTCATATTTCTCTTGTTTTGTGTTTTCTCCTTTATGTACTTTCAGGTTAAAAGTACACAAAAATATCAAATATCCCATCATACGAGGGAGCTGCCCCTCTCAAATGCAGAGGAAGATTGTGGTTTTACCACAATCTCTCCAACTATTGGAACGTTCGTCACTGCTCATCGAGCAACTAGGGTCAATTTCAGATAAACAACCGCAATGAGAAATCTGTTTACCAACATTTTTTTGGCGACTCTATTGGGGAGCAAAATACCAATGTGTTTTGTTCCTCAGAAATTTTAAGATACCTTCTTCAGAATGAAGGCTAGCAACTCTATCTGAAAGATTGAATTTAGAAAAATGATTTGGTACAAAGGAAAGTTGGAAAGTGACAGTGAACGTGATGATGAAGACTATATATATCAAAAGAAGCAATTTTTTGATGAGCCCATACAAGTTGAATTCCTGAAGAACTTTTATGGTGGCATGCAATTTACTTCTAATAAGATTCATCCCTCTTTATGTCAAGTGTTGTAAGATATTGAAGAAAAGCATGGAAAAGAGATTGGTTTTCTTTCTTGTGATCATTTACCTAAATCAACAACAATCAAGAAAGATGAAGACAAAAGTGATCTTTCTCCTGTACCAATTGCTCAACAGAATCAAATTCTTGATAATCCTAAACAAGTGAACTTCTTGAAGAGTTTCTGCAATGGAAAGAAACTTGATCCTAATAAAGTTCATCCTTCTCTACTCCAATATTTGCAAGTAATTGAAGAGAAAGAATGAAAAGAAAAATTATTTCCTGCTCATGATCATTCACTTGAATTAGAGGTAAACAACAACAATGATGAAGAAAAATATATTCATGTTTCACTTGCTGCTCAAAGAAATCAAGATCTTAATGATGCTGAACAAATTCAATTTTTGAAAAGCTTTTATGGTGATAGGCAACTTGATCTTAACAAAGTGCATCCTTCCTGATGGGGAGTGGTACTCAAAGAGATTCAAGTTTGTTCCAATAGGAAGTTGAGTGATGTCTTAGTGGGATCCCTTCACTCTACACTGGTCTATCAACCAATCAAAACTTTCAAACTCCTTCCAAGGATTTTCCTCCTAAGGCTTTGATTACTCTAAGGAAAGGTTCTTCAGGTAGAATTGGATCTGGTTCAAGTGTGCTATCCTCTTCTACTAGTTCATTACCCTTCCCTTCATTGACCTTGATTGTCACTTTCTCAGTCTTGTCTTCAACTACGTCTAATTTGCTCTCCGATTGTAGAAATATTTCCCTGAGGAGTCTATTCTCTTCCTCTTGATCTTCTACCTTCTTGGATAACTCTACATTGGTCACCATCCTTAGACTATTTTATCCTACTGGTTCAGTGTCTGTCATGTACTGGCTTCTTCCCAAATCTTGGTTGCTCTGATACCACTATGATGGGTAGGGGTACTCAAAGAGAGTCAAGCCAGTTCCAATAGGAAGTCAAGTGATGTCTTAGTGGGGTCCCTTCACTCTACAATGGTCTATCAACCAATCAAAACTTTCAAACTCTCTAGGAGTGCTCCCAGTCAGAATGTTCTCACTGACTGCTCAAGCATGGTTGAGATTCACAAGGGTAAATCCAACCTTACTCTATCAAACTTCTAACATATGCTTGCAGGGGTTGTAGCAAGTGTCCTTAAGTTTTTTCAAAGCCAATCCACTAGTTTTTTTTATTGGGTTTCATTCATTTCTCCATCGCTCTTTCTTTTCCCTATTTTCTAGGCTTAGTAGCCCTAGAGCCCCAATTAGCCCTACCTAACCGCTTTTTGTGGAATTACTCAAAATTATCCCAAAGAACCAGGAAAACTCATTTATGATCTGAGTACCCTTTTGGAATAACTTTGAGATTCATCAAGTGAGTAAACCAGGTATGTCCGTACAGGTACGAAACCCGAAAATGGCATATTTGAAGGGTTTTTAGGGGTCTTTTTGGTCTTCTTCTAAGGGTTTAAAGTCTTCCTTGATCTGCCACACTTCCAAACTTCCACAAAGGCTATGCCACATCCCACTTACTCATTCCAAACACTTGGCATGTTCAAATCCATACTCCTTTGTCAGGCATCTAAGAAGGTTTCCAAGTGTTCTATTGACCACCTCTGTTTGGCCATCCATTTGGGGATGATAGGCTGAACTGAAAGACAAGTTAGTACCTAATCTTTGCCACAAAGTCTTCCAAAAATGACTAATAAACTCTGCATCTCTATCTGATATAATGTTGATACATAAACCATGAATTTTAATAACCTCTTTGAAAAATAAGTGAGCAATGTGACTAGCATCATGAGTGGTCTTACATGGAATAAAATGGGCCATCTTGCTAAACCTATCTACCACAATATAGATGCTATCAAAACCTGATTTGGTTTTAGGAAAACCAACAAAAAATTCCATACTTACACACTCCCATGGTCAGTTGGGGATAGGTAAAGGCTGATAAAGACCAGCATTGGAAGAGGTACCCTTAGCTCTTTGGAAAACCACACATTGTTCCACATGCTTCCTGATATCTCTTTGCATCTTAGGCCAATAGTAGGATCTTTGGACAAGCTCCAAAGTCCTGTTTAAACTAAAATGTCCACTTAGGCATCCATTGTGTTTCTCTTGCATCAAATTTTCTCTCATACACCCTTTAGGTACACATAGTTGTCCTCCTTTGAACAAAAGTCCATCTTGTAAGATGTAATCTGCATATTCACTATGGAAATGGTTTCCAAACTCTTGGCAAACCTTGTAGGCAACAACAAAGTCTTCATCATCTTCATATAAATCCTTGAAACTATCCACTCCAATACTTTTGAGTTGCACTTCTTGCACTGTTAGTAACCTTCTACTTAATACATCAGCTACTTTATTACATTTCCCTTTCTTGTGCTTAATGGTAAAGGTATATGACTGCAAGTATTCTACCCATTTAATATGCCTATGGTTCAACTTTTCTTGAGAATTAAGAAAGCTAAGAGCTTGATTATCAGTATAAACTACAAATTCTTTAGGCAACAAATAATGCATCCTGTATATGGTGAAAATGGATACAAATAATAACGATATTGAAAGGCTAAATGAATTCAACCACAAAACCCTAGCCTAACAACAACAAAGATCTACCATAACATATGAAGATTACCTAAGATAATGCAAATCAAATGAAATCACAAAGATTATACCATCACATGTCCAATAGGGTTTGGATCTCCATTCTTCCTATCTCCATTGATCTTGCTTGATATATTTGCTCTCAGATTTTATGTGCACAAGAGCTCAAAAAAGAACGAAATGTGGTTGCTAGTAGGATCGTAGTGTAGTCAAGTGCATAAAAGATTATTAGAATGCATAGAACGATTAGGGTCATTAGGGTCTGATAATGAAGGAAGCATCTCCTTATATAGAAGACACTATATGAAATGGAGGGATAAGATTGAAAGGTGTAAAAGGAGGTCGGCTATGATTAGAGGGTAGGTAAAAGAAATAATAAAATAATAAAAGGGGTAGGTAGTGTATGAATTAAGAGATGAATGACATGTGTCATGGGTAGAAAAGGTTAATGAATTAATTAAATAAATAAAGATTTATTTAATTAATAGAAGAAGTGGGATAATTAAATAAATAAGATATTTATTTAATTTAGGAAAAGGATAATTTAAATAAATAAATGTATTTATTTAAGTGAGAAATAAGGCTAGAAGAGGATAAATGAATTAATTAAATAAATAAAGATTTATTTAATTAATAGAAGAATTAAGCTTAGATAATTAAATAAATAAAATATTTATTTAATTAGACATGACAATTTTGGGTGTCTACATTTTGCCCCTCTTTGAGACAATGCGGCTTGTCGCGTTGTTTCAAAGAAGATAATATGAACTAATACAGAGTTGCCCCAAAATGGGAATGATATGCCCCCTCGAGAGATTGGATGAAAATGTCTGGAAAGATCGCAGACAATCTCTCGATAAGAAAGAAAGGCTAGAATGGGCTGACCGGATAAAGTGATAGAGTCACGGGATAACGAAGGCTGACTCGGGAGGCGAGGGCGAGGGCTAGGTTAGGCTATAAGATAGACCACGAGGGAAAATACATCCTTATTGTCATTTACACATCCACGAGAGTAGAGTGCAGAGCGAAAATCGAGCAGCAGGAGTCAGCAGCGATGGCCTGCATTCACAGATTCGACCGCGTTCGCCGATTCCAGAGGCCAGCAGAGGCAAGAGAGCCGATAAGTACCACCAAACCTCCTTGTACTTTGACACATTTAATATTGTCATTAATGCATGGTAGGTAGAGCAATAAATGTGCTTAGACTAGGGTCCAAAAAAATGTCCAAAACGTCCTGGCGCGTTTGTGTCAAATGCGGCTACGTTTGTGATGGTCAGGCGCGTCTATGCAAAGAAGGCACGTCTGTGTCACCTAGGCGCGTCTATGCAGAGCATAGGCACGTCTGTGTTTTCCAGGTGCGTCTGTGCAGTCTTTGAGCACATTCATGTCAAGAAAGCGCGTTTGTGTTAAGTTTTGTCTTCTAGGTCAAATCGGCAGTTCTGTGATGAACATATGCTGTCGATTGGATAAGCTGCTGAGAGGATACACTCAAGCAGGTCCTCTAGGGAAGACTAGGATAGATCACGACACTTTGTGATGAACAGTGAGTACCAAGATAGAGTACTTTGTGATGAACATGGAGTACTAAAATATGAGCAACACTTTGTAATGAACAATGAGTGCTAATGTGAGCAACACTTTGTGATGAATAGTGAGTGTCACACACGTAGTACTTTGTGATGAACAGGGAGTACCACTAGGATAGAGGCAACACTTTGTGATGAACAGTGAGTGTCACTAGGGTAGATAGCAATATGCATTTGGATAAAAAGTAGCATTTTGTGATGAACAGTGAATGCCACTATGACTGACATGATTGATTTGCTTGACTGCAAGAGTATTTGCCGATGTTGGAATCACGGGAGAGATTTTCGTCGACTCAGAGGTTGCGACCTGAGTTGACCTTCGAGGAGCGAGCTACTATTGAGGAGATGGGATTGAGACATGTTCTATATGTGCCTGAGTTTTGGATGAACATGGGACTATTGACTGCGCTGGCGGAGAGATAGCACTCCGAGACATGTACATTTCATTTGTCGATGGGTGAGATGATAGTCACCCTTGAGGATGTATACAGGATTCTATGGATACCGATCGATGGGGAGCTGATCCCATATGATCGAGATGGAGATAGGGAGGCCCTGAGATGAGTATTCCAGGACCCAGGATTGGAGATGAGGGTAGGACATGTGGCGTGGGATACTATGACAGCCACAGGGTTAGCGCTGCCAGCAGTGGTAGGAGGTGCGATCAGTGGGTTCCTGTGTCCGGATAGGGCGACATGGGGGTTGGCTGTGGGTTAGGGAGGAGCACTAGAGACACTGGTGACACAACACACCAGATATGCTTGGGGACCGTGTGTGTTGGCACACCTCTACTATGAGCTGCATCAGTTCGTCTATCATGGATCAGTGGGATTGGGTTGCGGGGTGACATTGCTACAGGTGTGGGCTTATGGGCATCTGCTAGTGATGAGGCCGATACACTTCAGAGGCAGGGGGCATGGACGCAGTTTTGTTCACTTGTATGATATGATCACGTTGCAGCCACGGATTGGCAAGTTGGAGCACTGGCGGCGAGTGATAGATGATATTGATGTGGTCATATGGAGGCCATATCTGGGATGCGAGCAGTGGGAGGATGATGCAGTTGAGCTTCCTTACACCTTTCGGAGTAGGTATTTGATTAGGTGGATGCCCTATGTGCTGGAGAGGCAGCTAGTGGATAGGGTTGGCTAGCAGTTTGGCAGGATCCAGAGGATGCCACAGGGCTCAAGCATGTATGCACAGACTATGAGAGATCAGACGCAGTTTGGGCCCCTATTGTCATATGATCAGGCAGTTACGCAGCTGGTAGAGATGATGCCACTACCCTGGGACATGTGGCCAGAGATTGAGGATGCCGGCATGGATGTTGAGTACACAGCATACTGGGCAGAGCATCCATTCCCACGCCTGACAGATCTAGGGGAGGCATTAGATGGAGATGGGGGTGGGAATGATGATGATGGTGGAGGTGATGGGGGCAGAGGCCGACAGAGGAGGAGGGGAGTAGTTGGAGAGAGGAGGGTTGCACCTCGGACGGAGGGTGGTGAGGGGTCGTGGTGGATTGCCACTACAGGTGCCAGCAGCACAGGGTCCCAGACAGGTACAAGTACAGGGACGGGGACAAAGACAGGTATCAGTACAGATTCAGGCACAAGGGAAGGCACCCGTACAAGGGGAGCCACAGGCAGAGGCGGAGGGGGCTGACGCAGAGGAGGATGAGCTGATAGAGCTGAGGGAGATCTGCCAGGGACAGGCATATGAGATCCAGGAGTTGGAGAGGGAGAGGGATCAGCTTAGGAGGAGGCTCAGAGATACTGAGCGGGAGCGGGATCAGGCTATTCAGCGTTATACAGAGGCTAAGATAGCACTAAGGGCCGGGAGACAGGCAGCAGAGGACATAGGGGCAGGATATGCTTATGTCCTGTGGGTAGGGGAGGAGATTTCTTATTGGTGGGATCTCTATTATGGTGCAGTGCCAGCAGATCAGCGGGCGAGGAGCTTCCATAGACCATCGCGTACAACAACAGCTACGGGAGGGAGCTGGAGGAGACAGGCATCAAGTGGTGGGGTTATGGGTCCTCCACCACCACCAGATAGAGGGGACAGGAGGGATGATCCTGGGGCGGGTCCTTCAGGGGCTCAGATTCCATCGAGGCCAGGCGGCTCCGAGGGAGGGAGTTCATCATAGCCATAGAGGGCTCCCTATGTATCAGTATTGTACCATTTTTGTATGATGATGTAGACACCTTTGGGTGCTTTTGTAGCCATATGATTTTGACATCATTGTATCATGATGCTTATGATTATATATATGAGATGATTCATCTTTGCGGCAGCTATATGCATGTGTACCTATGTGATGAAATGTTTCATGATGTATGTTTCTATGTGATGGTTATGATATGGATGCAAATATGTACATGATGAAATGCCATATTTTTGTTCTTTTATGTTTTATATGTGTATGCATGATGCAAATGTGAATGTATGAAATGCAGATGAATATGATAATGCAAATGTAAATTGTGCTAACAGGTGTTGTGTGCAAGATGTGATGCAATTGTGATATCTATATGTATGTATGAAATGCTTATATGTGGTAATGCAGGTGCAACTACATGAAATGCAAATGTTTTTGGTGTGTCATTATACTCAGTCATGTGATAGCAGGCTACACGGACTCAAGAAGGACGATGGAAGTCAATCAAGAAAGGGGGATGAAAGACAGAAGATATGAAAGTGAAAGAGATTCTTGTGCGTTATCATCATTGAGCTTTATTATGGCAAGTAGGTTATGACAATCGAGGCATATGTTCGACCCAGAAAGTCATTGTACCTGTTTGCATGGAGATAAGATAGTTGCAAACAAGGAATGCCCTAGTTCATACTAGACTCACAATGTCCTCATATCCTTGGACAAGTCATAGCATTACTAAAAGACAATCCATAGATAGCAAAGACAAATAGGTGACGATACCCCATCCTCGCCTTTCTAGTCAAAGACATCCTGGAGATAGAATCTCTAGTCAAAGACATCCCAGAAAAGCTAAAAGACATGTCACCCAAAAGATAAAATCAAAAGAAAACCAAGACTCGACACTAACATCCACTGTAGTCCTCAATTTTAGTGTCTCTTGTCACTTGTATAAGTCTTATTTGATTGTGGTCACAATGTTTACTTTCACAGAAAGGATAGATAGCACTGAACCATAATGTTGTCTGAGTCTGTTGAAAGATTTGATTTGTTAAAGCCCATTGTTGCTACTGTGTCTCATCTGAAACTGACTTAATCCATGAAACTGATACCTTATTGCGGAGAAGATGAAACTTTATTGCAGATCTGCGATGCAAATGTTGCTTTATTGAGGATTGTGCGTGGATAGATTGAAGGAAGCTGGAAGAAACTGTATTCCTCGAAACATGTGATGTTCTCAATTCCACACCCATCACTAGATGTAGGATTTTCCTTAGCCACAGATAGGAGCTGATTTATTATGGATGGAAAGGGAGGTGAAAAGAGAGGTTTATTATGAATGGCTAACCAATCTTGGGTAGATCAATAACAAGCCATGATGGGAATGGGTAAGTTTATTATGGATGAATTGGTCGTGAGTGTGTGCAAAGTGAAAGGATGAAAGTGAATCCTGAAGGAGGGAGGAGCAATGTCTCTATGCATGGCACTGGTGACCCAGTTTTCACCATGGTACTTGCCCAGGGTGCCACTAAAGTGGTTTTCACCGTTGGACGAAATTATTTCTCTTTACTTTTTTCAATTTTTCAATGTTTTTTGTGTCACAAGGCACCTGTTTGCCAGGTTTTCACCAAGTAACGACTTTTTTTGTTTTATAACTTTTTTGTATTTTTGATTTTTTTGATTTTTTTTTGTATTTTTGAATGAGAATACTCTGAAGAGCTATGTGTAAAACTTGCAAAGGTGCATGCTATTGATAGGATCTTCCAAAGGTTCACCTTCTGTAGTTGAGAGCTGATATGCCCCAGATCCATATGTTGTTGTAATGATGTAAGGACCAAGCCAGTTTGGCTCGAACTTGCCCTTCTCTCTGTCTTGCTGATTTTTGGGATTTTCTCTGAGAACTAAGTCCCCTACCTCAAATGTGCAAGGCTTGACCTTGTGATTGTAGCTACGACTCATTCATTGTTGGTAAGCTTTGAGATGATTAAAAGCAGTTTGTCTTCATTCCTCTAGTAGTTCCAGCTCTTGTAAGCGAGAGACCCTATAGTCTTCATCACTGATGATATTTTGCAAAGAGACTCGTAAAGAGGGTAGCTCGACCTCAATAGGCAAGATAGCTTCAGCACCATAGACAAGTGAATAGGGTGTAGCTCCTGTAGGTGTGCGGACACTCGTGCGGTAAGCCCAAAGTGCAGGATTTAGTTGGATATGCCAATTACGGCCAGCGTTGTCGACTATCTTCTTTAAGATTTTAAGGATTGTTTTATTAGACGCCTCAGCTTGACCATTACCTTGGGGATAATATGGCGTGGAGAAATGATGAGAAATATGGAAGCGGTCACAGAGTTCATGAACATCCTGATTTTTGAAGGGACGCCTGTTATCAGTGATAATGGAAACATGAATAACATATCGGCAAATGATATAGTTGAGGATGAATGTAGAAATCTATTTTTCAGTGACTTGTGTGAGAGGCACGACTTCAATCCATTTTGTGAAATACTCTGTGGCAATGATAATGAATTTATGACCATTGGAAGAAGGAGGATGAATCTTGCCTATGAGATCAAGTCCCCAATGACAAAAGGGCCAAGGAGACGCAAGTGGTTGAAGTTCTTGTGCTGGCACATGTATGAGGTCTCCATGAATTTGACATTGTTTACATTTCTTTACAAACTGATATGAGTCTTTTTCCATATTGGGCCAGTAATATCTAGTCCGGATGAGTTTCTTGGCCAAGGTAGGACCACTAGCATGCGGACCACATATCCCTTCATGCACTTCCCGTAATGCAATCTGAGCTTCGTCGCTTTCTAAACATCTAAGAAGGGTGCCATCTAGACCTCACCGGTATAGGATATCAGCTAAAATGACAAATCGAGAGGATTGGCGAATGAAAGTGCGACGTTGGTTATTTGATAGATTAGGAGGTAGGGTATTGTCACGAAGGTATGTGAAAATGGAACCATATAACTGGGACTCAGGACCGACAACACATATTGTCTCAGTAGGCATGATCTCATATGAAGGAACCAAAAGGTTATCCACCAAGAACTCATAGCGGGTCTCGTTTGGAGGTAGATCAATCAGTGAAGCAATTGTAGCCATGGCATCTGCGGCGCGATTCTGCTCTCTTGGTATCTGCTCAAAGTCTATCTTTGTGAAGTGTTGTTTCAGATCATCCACCATTTGTTTATAAGGCATTAATTTTTCATCTTTTGTTTGGTAATCATCAGTTGCTTGACGGATGACAAGTTGAGAGTCCACAAAAACACGAAGTTCCTGGATCTTCCATTGAACTGCAATTTGTATTCCTATTGTTAATGCCTCATATTCCGCAATATTGTTAGTGCAAGGAAATGATAAGCGGTATGATTTTGGTATAGAATCCCCTTGAGGAGTTATAAAGAGGATGCCAGCTCCTACCCCATGCTGTGTGTATGAGTTGTCGAAGTATAGTTGCCATGGCATTGTATGTGACATTGTCAAAATAGATTCATCTAGAAATTCGGAACTTAGAGGAACATCATCTATCATGGGAGCATCTGCTAATTGATCTGTGATGGCTTGTCCTTTTATTAATTTTCTGTCCACATACTCGATGTCGAGTTCACTCAGGATCATTACCCATTTGTCCAGTCGCCCAGTAAGTGTTGCTTTATTGAGAAGGTATTTCAATGGGTCTATCCTTGCAATCAACTTAGTCTTATGAGTGAGCATGTAATGTCGTAATTTCTGCGAAGCAAAGACCACGATGAGACATGCACGCTCAATTGGTGTGTAGTTTAGCTCATATCCCACCAATGTGCGATTGATATAGTATACTGCTTTTTCCTTGCCCTCAGCAATTTGTTGTGCTAAGAGTGCCCCCAGTGCTGTTGGAGTAGCTGATATGTATAGTAATAGTGGTTGATCTGGAACTGGTGGCATCAGAACTGGCGGGTTTAGAAGATAATCTTTGAGCGTCTGGAAAGCCTATTGACAGTTATCATCCCATTTGAATTTGATGTTTTTATGTAGCAGGTGCTAGAAAGGATTACACTTATCTGCAAGTTGTGCTATGAATCTTCATATGGACTGGAGTCTTCCTTGTAAGGATCGAAGTTGACTTATATTTCTTGGTGGTTGCATTTGCAAGATGGCTTTGACTTTTGCTGGATCAGCTTCGATTCCTCTTTTGGATACAATGAATCCTAGGAGCTTCCCGGAGGTTACCCCAAAGACACATTTCTTGGGGTTTAATCTTACTTTGTATTTTTCCAACCGATCAAAGACAACTGAAAGTATGTCCAAATGTGTATTTCTATCTATTGATTTACCCAAGAGGTCATCGACATAATCTTCCACGGTGACGTGCATGAGATCATGAAAGATAGTAGTCATGGCTCTTTGATATGTAGCACTTGCATTCTTTAGCCCGAAGGGCATGACATTCCAGTAGAAAGTTCCCCACGGACAAGTGAATGATGTTTTATGTTGATCCTCAGGCACGATCCTTATTTGATTATAACTAGAGAATCCATCCATTAATGATAACATTTCATGACCTGCTGTGAGATCAATAATCAAGTCAATATTTGGCAATGGGAAGTCATCCTTTGGACAAGCTTTGTTGATGTCTCTGAAATCTGTACATATTTTGATGCTGCGATCTGGTTTACTAACAGGTACCAAGTTGGAGATCCATTCGGGATAATCAATTGGGCGTATGAATCCGACATCCAGTAATTTCTCAAGTTCTGCTTTGACTAGTAATGCCACTTGTGGATGCATTTTTCTCAATTTCTGTTTCACTAGTTTTGCCCCCGGTCTAACTATCAAATGATGCATTACCATATCCGAATCTAATCCAGGCATATCAGCGTATGACTAGGCAAAGTTGATTTGTCGTTCTTTGAAGAAACTTATGAATTTTGACCTTTCAAACTCTGTCAATGATTGAGCTAGGAATATGTTGTGTGGAACCTCTTCTGTACCAATGTTTGTTTTGATAGTCTCCTCTACCAACATGGATGACTTTTCTTCATATGATGTTGGGAGAATGTTGAGCCTTCCATCTTCGAGTGCCTCAGAGAGGTTTTCACCCTCAGATACGTCCTTTCTTTTTACTTTTTTGGGGTCAGACAGTGCCACAATGTGGTTTTCGCCATAAGACCCTTGGTTTGTTCTTATTTTCACATTTTTGTGACTGGAAGGTCCGACACCCTCACCAAAATATGCCATGCTATTGAGTTCTATAGTGTATCCCGCTTTATGGTCCCCAGGAGGAAGATCACCTCGTATGCCGATATAGTCAATAAAAGCTTCATCATTTTGGAATGTGTCAAATTGTGCAGGTCCTTCATGATCCCAGTCAATGAGTTGGTGGTGAACAAGGGGAAGGTTGTTAATGTCTTCAAAGTTAACGGGGCTAAGAGTGAAGATGTAATTATATTCGGGTATGTCAAGGTAATCATCGAGGTCATCGATGGCACTCTCCTCATCAGTCTTGATCGTGAATGAATCCAAATTATCATCACTAGTAGTGCATTCTGGGATAGGTGTTCTCATCCTATGTGATTTCAACCTAGAACCTTGAGACAAGGACTGTGTGGAATCCTCATGGGTTGTTTCTTGACCAACTCTGAACTTGTTATAAAATTCCTCTTCTTCTGTTGGTTCATCTGGCTCTCTAAATATCTCGGTGAGCTCGTAGTCACTAGAAGACTTGTCTGAACCCCATTCCCATTCGTTGGAATCTGTGGAATAGCGATCCTCTTGATGAATTTTGGCAGCTTTGATCTGTAAGGCTTCTTCTGTCCTTTGGGTGTGGACCTTGGAAGTTAAGAAACCAAGTCCTTTCGAGCGTTCCTTTTTGAAAGTCAATTCAGGTTGTAAAGGTTCAATGATGCCTTCTTTTCGTAACCCAAAAGGGCTTTTTCCGTCATACCCAAATTTTTGTAGAATTTTGAAGCCTTTACCATATTTCTCACATGGTAGACTGATGTGATTTTGTGTGTCCTCTTCATTGTCTTTGTAAAGCATTTTATATAAATCTTCCTCTTCTAGTTCACCCCATCTTTGAAAGGTAGTAGGGTCCCATTTGAGTATCATGATGGATACTTGCTTGTTAGGATGTGGTCTTCCATATTCTTTTGGGGAACTCATGACTTGTCATAAGTACATGGTCTGATTTTAAGTGTATTCCCCCATGCCTTTGTCCTGAAACTTTCCTTTAAGCTCACCTTGTTTTGATGTCAAAGGTTTTAATGACTCAGGATCAATGTATGCCGAGGAAGGAACAGCTTCACGATTACTGGGAATGATGGTCTCAGTTTTTTATCTTAGATTATTGCAGTATATGAATGGATTAGGATCACCATTAACTGTTACTTCGACTCCATTATGAGGAAACTTAATGCATTGGTGATATGTAGATGGGACTGCCCTCATTTCATGAATCCAAGGGCATCCTAGCAATATGTTATAAGTGAGGTCTAGATCCAAGACTTGACAAACCACATCCTTGGTAACTGGCCCAACTCTGAGAGGCAAGGTGACTGTGCCCTTGGATGAACGCTCTTCGTCATCATATACCTTGATGGTGATTTGATTTGTAGAATTCACAGCTTTGTCGGAATAGCCCAATTGTTTAATAGTTCTCAATGTACAAATGTTTAGACCAACTCCTCCATCTATCAGGACTCGTTTTATTCGATGTTTGTGTACGAAGGCTTCAACGTGTAGTGGTGCATTATGTGGCTGACTTACAGAGGCGTCATTGGCCTCTATGAATGTGAGTGAATGTGGAATGGAAAGGTATCCCACCATGGCTTGAAACTGGTCTACGTTCAGATCAGTAGGAATGGCAGTGTCTCTCAAGATTTTGTCAAGAATGGCCTTATGTGTGGGGGATATGCGTAAGAGCTCAAGAATGGAGATTAGCGTGGGTGTCTTCCCTAACTGTTCTACAAGGTCATACTCAAGTTTAGTTGATGAAGAAGCGGTGTTTTTAGTTGGAGCACCTTGCAAAGTGATTTTACCTCGGCGGGTTGTGACATGACATTTAGAGGTAGTTTCAAAAGAAGATCCAACACCTTTTAGGACAATTCTGGGTCTCTGAGTAGAATTCTTAGATGTTTTGTCCTTGATAATAATGGTAGAGACATAATTGTCCATCAAGATGCGATTGATAGTTGAATCATAGTTGTAGGATGCTCTGGTATAGTTGGTTTGATCCTTTGTGGCTTTAGCTTTTCCCTTGTCATGTTTTGGGAATGGTTCCTTAAACATCTCATGTTCTTGATTGGAGGAGTGTCCTTCAATCTCAATGTCACCTCTATCAATGAGATCTTGTATGATGTTCTTCAGTCGATGACAATTTCCTATCTTATGACCCTTGCTCTTATGAAATTCACAATACTCATCATCATTCCAACAATTTGGCTTGACCTTTGGTTCATATGGAGGAAAATCTGGAACTGTGATTACCTTGTTTGCCACTAGCTTCTTGAAAACTGACTCAAGTGGTTCTCCCAATGGAGTGTACTTCCTTCGTGATCTAGAAATTATTTGAGTATTCACTTGATTGTTTGTAGAACTTGATCCTGAAAAGATGAATTTCGGTCACACTGTGTTGGCATCAACAACACCATCATTGACTTTGTTCTTGTTTTTATTCCAAAATCTTGGCTTATCTTTTCCTTTAAAGTCATCCTTGTTTTCTTTGAATATCTTGATGACTCCTTGTTCAATTAGGACCTTTTCTATCGCTAAGCCTTTTTCAATAATGTCCTTGAAGGTGGACAAACAAGCTTTCCTTAGATCATAGCCAATGTCTTTGTTAACATTTTGGGTGAACATCTCTACCATTTTTTTTTGTGGAATTTCACAAGAGCATCTGCTGGCTAGATTTCTCCATCTTTGTAAGAATGATGCAAAAGATTCTCCCTCTTTTTGCTTGGTGTTGCACAAAGTAGTGACTAATATGTCTGTCTCTATGTTGTAGGAGAAATGTTGAATAAATGCCTCTGCTAGATCACCCCATGACTTAATTCCAAGTGGAAGTTGGGAGAACCATTCCATAGCTTGATCACCTAGGCTTTGTGGGAATAATCTCATCAAATATGTCTCTTCTGCTACTACCTCAATGCAAGCTATGAAAAACTGTCTTATGTGTGCCTTAGGATACCCTTTTCCTCTATACTTATCAAATTTAGGCGTCACAAAGTGTGTAGGAAATGGAGGCATTGGAATGCTTTTGTCAAATGGATAGGGACATATGTCTCTCATTGTGTATGTTGGCTTCGGTGTATTTATGTCCTCCATTTTCTTTTGTAAGTCCCTAATTTGTTGTTCCAAATTGCTCTTAGGTGGAGATCGACTTCTTGGACCATACCCCATGCTTGAGGCACCAATTGGAGGAGGAGCATGTTGCATATATGGATGATATTGATCATACACATGTTCATATGGAGGAGGTCTATAGTGATGTTGCGTATATGGACCACTTGGTATAGATTCATGTTGAGGAACACCATATCTATTTTGTGCATGTATACCATACTCTACAGGCATGTCATGTTCTAATGTGTTGCCCCCAAATTTGACACGGGGTTTCCTTGTGTCCAAATTTTGAGCATGCCTTTGAATATCCAATTGCTTTGGTGGTTGATCCTTAGCATTGGTGTGTGATTGAGCATATCTGTCTGCATAAGACTTCCATAATGGTCTGCGAAGGTGAGTATCATATGCTTGACTATATGTATGTGGGACCTCTGGTTTTTGAAATAAAGATGATGGTGATTCAGGTACCATATGTGGTCCTCTATTGTCTCCACTATTAGGTCTCCTTTGATCCATGTTGGAGTGAGGTTGTTGCAAAGGCCGATTTTCCATTATTTGAGACATGTCAAAATCATGAGGTATCTTGGCTCCACTTTGTGCCATCATTTGTAAGAAGTATTGTTTATCCCTCCTCATTATTTCCTCAACCAATCGATTGAAATGGGGATTCATAATGGATTCTTCCACATCTGCTGAATGTACTAAAAAGTTGTCCATATTGTCATTGTGTGTAGCATTGTTGTTTGTAGTGTCCATGTTCTCAACATCTGGAATGTTTCTATAGGCATCCATGTCAAGTAACGTAGTATGATCAGAATTGAAAAAGATATCATTGTCATACTCATAAGAACTCATGTTTGCAAACTCTTGAGCCTCTTTAGTTTCTCTCCTAGATTTTTGAAGACGGGTTTCAACCATGAACTAGGTATTGACCAAGATGTGTGAGACTAGATGAAAATGGAAAAAGTATGGAATACTAAAAGTTGGATGGAATGTAAATGAATCTGAGGTGTACTTGCAATGTCCAAAGTGTAAGACCAAGTATGTATGTAGTAAAGTAGGTGTGACTTCCAAAGAGAGGATAGTTTCTCTTGATGAGGTAAGCTAACCTTGACTCTAAGTAAGACCAAATGAGACCCAAAGGTAAGAAACCTTGATGAGGGACCACTAAGCAAAGTGTTGTTATATGTAGTGTGTTGACAAAGTATGATGAGGACAAGCAAGTGACCTTTTGACTCAAGTTTAGATAATTGTGAATGTAATGAGAGATGTAAAGCAATGATGGACTTTGTGAGACCCAAGGACAGGTTGACTGCTAAATGAAACCCTGGAGAAATGACCTAGGAAGCTCAAGAATTCTGAAACTGACTATGTTTGTTTGCTGGACTGTAACAGTTTTTCAATTCTGGACATAGACGCGCCTATATACTTCACAGACATGGTTTCCTGACGCAAACGTGGCTTTGTTCAACATAGACGCATTTCTGAGATTTTTTTTGCAAAGTGTAATGTTTATTCTGGGAACACAGACGCGATTCTGCCCTTCACAGATGCGATTATACAACACAGACGCTATTATGTCAGACACAGATGCGTTTATGAGATTTTTGCAAAGTGTAATGTTTATTCTGGGAACACAGACGTGATTTTGTCCTTCACAGACGCGGTTATACAACACATACGCTATTATGTCAGACACAGACGCGTTTCTACAAAATTTGTGCAATTTTTTCCAATCTCTGAAGTTGTTTTGTTGTGACCAAATCTGATTGTTTGACTATTTTTCGTGACAAGAGGACACAGTGTTGATGAGGACTCAATGTTTGCAAGTGTCTAGACTCAAAATGACTCCAATGAAAGTGTGTTGTTTGATGGAAAAAATGTTTTGCATACACTTGAAGACAAAAAAGACACAATGTTTTGCTGTTTGGTCTTGAATGTTTTGAATGTTTAACATAAGTCAAGCACAATTCTTATGGCTGGCCAAGACAATAGTTGTTGATCCCACATGGGGTTTTACCCCCGAGGCTACGCTATTCAAAGCGGATACTTAGATGCTTGACCTCACTGGCTCCACCCTCGGCACTCACTTCTCGGGTCAACCAAGCATCAGTCCCCATGAAAACTCCCCGTGGTGAACTTTGTATCTCTACTAAGAACCGTATGTGTGTGGGCCACTACTAGAGGTCCGACCTCCTTCCCCAACAACTAGAAGGATTCGGGCTTCTAAAACAAAAAGGTGCTAGTAAGGGCATCCGCTCGTGTGGCCATACATGTGGCACTTTCAGCTCTGTAAATACAGAAGGCTCCCAGTCGGTAGGGGTTACGCCCTACAACTGATCAAATAAATTTGATCAAACGGGTTTATGGAGAGACATAGTGTCGGTATGAACTAATCAGCACATGTTATCCATAGTTTTCACCATGAATAGATTTGTTTATAGTGGTTCGGAAGAGGTGGGTTTCCCTTGCTACCACTTGGGTCGTTCTCTTCTTACTAGTAGTCCTAATGACCACACGGGAAGACAGGCCCTCTAAAGATTAAACAAAAAGAGCCTATTGCTCAAGACACAAAAGACAATGATTCAATTTTAGTGCACCAATTGAAGTGTTTGCTAGTCTATGAAAACAAGGCACACAATAAAATCCAAAAACCCTTGCCAAGGACCTGCAACAAAGATTTATTAGTAGTTTGGATTTGTTTGAAATAATCACCCCTTCCTGCAAGCACACAAGCTAGGTAAATTTTAAACCCAAAAGACTTTGTGAAAATAGAGGCCTTCGACCAAACGATTTTGCTTTCAAGACAAGCTGCACCAATTTCGTTAGCTAGATCTGAAAATGTTAGCTCAAAATAAACCAGATCTAAAACCCTAAATGCAAAATCCGAAAACTGAATCAATAAAAACCCAAAATTTGAAATTGGTGAACACAGACGTGGTTACCCTCAACATAGACGCAACTTTGTTACACAGACGCAGTTCTGTGAGACGCAGACGCGACTACGGAACGCAGACGCGGCTTCTGGACATAGACACGGCTAAAAACAACGCAGACGCGACTTTATAACACAAATGCACTTTCCTGGAACCTGCAAAATAAAATACTACCAGTAACACAAACGCGATTCCAGAAGTCGCAGACGTGCCAAAAAAACAAAAACGCGATCCGAAAGTGCGCAGACGTGGGAATATCAAAATGCTACCAAAAATGTCAGATCTGCAACTTCAAAATACAAAATCTGCAACAAGGATGTTAAATGCAAAAGGGACAAGAGTCCCACCGGGCGTGCCAAAATGTATATGGTGAAAATGGATACAAATAATAACGATATTGAAAGGCTAAATGAATTCAACCACAAAACCCTAGCCTAACAACAACAAAGATCCACCATAACATATGAAGATTACCTAAGACAATGCAAATCAAATGAAATCACAAAAATTATACCATCACATGTCCAATAGGGTTTGGATCTCCATTCTTCCTATCTCCATTGATCTTGCTTGATATATTTGCTCTCAGATTTTATGTGCACAAGAGCTCAACAAAGAACAGAATGTGGTTGCTAGTAGGATCGTAGTGTAGTCAAGTGCATAAAAGATTATTAGAATGCATAGAACGATTAGGGTCATTAGGGTCTGATAATGAAGGAAGCATCTCCTTATATAGAAGACACTATATGAAATGGAGGGATAAGATTGAGAGGTGTAAAAGGAGGTCGACTATGATTAGAGGGTAGGTAAAAGAAATAATAAAATAATGAAAGGGGTAGGTAGTGTATGAATTAAGAGATGAATGACATGTGTCATGGGTAGAAAAGGTTAATGAATTAATTAAATAAATAAAGATTTATTTAATTATTAGAAGAAGTGGGATAATTAAATAAATAAGATATTTATTTAATTTAGGAAAAGGATAATTTAAATAAATAAATGTATTTATTTAAGTGAGAAATAAGGCTAGAAGAGGTTAAATGAATTAATTAAATAAATAAAGATTTATTTAATTAATAGAAGAATTAAGCTTAGATAATTAAATAAATAAAATATTTATTTAATTAGACATGACAATTTTGGGTGTCTACACATCCATTTCCTAAGGGATTGAACAAGTGCATACAACTCCAAATCATAATAGGAATACCATTTCTTTGCATCATTGAGCTTCTCATTGAAAAATTCAACCGATCTATTATCTTGGCTTAAAACTGCTCCAACCACTATGTTACTTGCATCACATTCAATGGTGAAGAGCTTGTCAAATCTTGGAAGAATGAGTACCGGTTGAGTACCCACCTTTGTCTTCAAGAGATAAAATCCTCTTTGTGCTTCCTTTGTCCATTGAAACTTGGTTTTCACACCACCCTTGATTGTCTCAAGCATGGGTGCACATATTTCACTAAATCCTCTGATGAACTTTCTAAAGAATTGAGCCAAGCCATGAAAACTTCTTACTTCACATGCTGTCTTAGGTGTAGGCCAATTGATTATAGCTTCCACTTTAGAGGTATCCATCTTCAAATCACCTCTTGAGATTACAAACCCAAGATACACCAACTCCTGTTTCATAAACTCATATTTCTCCAAATTGATGGTTAGTTGCTCATCACATAATTTCCTCAATACAATCTCTATATGCTTAGGATGTTCATCTTTAAACTTGCTAAAAATCAAGATGTCATCTAAGTAAACAACAACAAATTTACCAATATAGTCCTTGATTACTTCAATCATAAGTCTCATGAATGTGCTAGGAGCATTTGTGATTCCAAATAACATAACAAGCCATTCATAAAGTCCCTATGTGGTCTTGAATGTTGTCTTCCATTCATCACCCTCCTTGATTTTGATTTTGTGGTAGCCACTCTTTAGGTATATCTTGGTGAAGTATTCAGCACCTCCTAAACAATCCATCAAATCTTCAATTCTTGGAATGGGAAATCTATATGGTAATCTGGTTTATGGCTCTAGAATCAGTGCAAAGTCTCCAAGTATCTCCCTTCTCTGGGGCCAAAATGGTGGGTACTACACATGGGCTAATGCTCTTTCTTATTAGTCCATTATCTAAGAGTTCTTGTATTTTCTTGGCTATCTCCTTGTTCTAATCTGGTGTCATTTGGTAAGTTGCCTTATTGGGCAATGAAGCTCCGGGCATGAAATCAATTTGGTGAGTTATGGCACGTTGAGGAGGCAATGTTGTTGGTGTTCCATCACTGACAATGTCCTTAAACTAATTTAATACCTGTTGCACTTCTTTGGGAATGCATAATTTCTTCTCTTTGTTGTCTTCTTTTGGCTTTACAACAATGGCAAACCCCACTCCTTCTCCTTTCTTGAGTGTGTTGATGAACTCTTTCTCACCAACTAGCAGCACATTAGAACCTTTTAATCTTCCCTCTACTTGGTCTCTTATGGACTGAATTTTTTAGGTGATTCCATCCTTTTGAAAGGTATAAGCATTCTTCTCTCCATGGTGTATTGCTTTTCTATCAAATTGCCATGTCCTACCTAGGAGTAGGTGGTAAGCATCCATGGGCAAGCTGTCACACAAGATTCTATCCTTGTAGCCTCCTACAGTGAACTCCACCCAAGTTTGTTCTTTCACAAGAACATGTTGCCCCTTGTTGAGCTATGTAACCCTATAAGGATCACTATGTGGTATTCTTGGTAAATTGAGCTTACTCATTGCTTCTTTTGACACCATGTTATCTGTGGATCCTGAATCCACCACCACTCTACATACCTTTCCCATGATCTTGAATTTTATCCTAAACAAGGATCTCCTTTGGCTAGGTTCCTCCTTAACTGGTTAACCGGTTCTTTAATCAAGACTCTTCTTATCATAAGATTCTCTCCAACCTCCGAATCCAAACTCACTTCTGATGCCTTCATGTTTGTTGCATCCTCTTGAGCATAATTTACTCTCCTCTCACCTCCTTGGGATGAAGAAGACTTCTCATGACATCTATAGGCCAGGTGTCCAACTTGATGGCAATTATAGCACTTCATTGTGGCGAAATAGGACCCTCTTCCTGATCCACTAGACCTTCCTCTACTAGAGTTGCTAGATCTCCTTCCTCTATAGCTTCTTTTTCTATCAAAATCCCCACTTTGCTCAACCAACTTGGATTCCCCTTGGGATCTTTGGTCTACACTTCTTCCACCAAAGCTACCTCTCTAACCTCTGCCATCTCTCCCCCCTACCTCTGCCTCTGTTTCTTTGCTCTTGTTTCTCTTTAATCTTTTCTTCCACCTTGAGTGCCAATTGATAGCACTTATGAACAATATTAGGACATAAAAAAATCAATTCTTCTTGAATATTCCATCTCAAGCCATTCAAGTATTTGGCTAACTTGATGCTTTCATCTTCCGGCACCTTGGATCTAAGACACAACTTCTGAAATTCCTTAGTGTAGTTGCTCACATCCAAGTCTCTTTGTCTCAAGTTTTGTCTCTTCTTGTGCAATTGTATCTCATAATCTTCAGGGATATATGCTTCTTTCACCTTGGCTAGCATTCCTTTCCAAGTAGCTATTGGGTTCTTACCCTCCTTTTGCCTCTCTTCTTGGATGAATTTCCACCAACTCAAGGCTGCTCCTCTCAATCTAGATTTGGCTACCTTCACCTTTTGTGCCTCACTGATCCCATCACATTCAAAGTGATTCTCCAATCCTTCAATCCATTCCATGACTACTTTTGGTTCCATTTTTCCACAAAAAAAGTGGCACTCCTTCCAAGGATTTTCCTCCTAAGGCTTTGATTGCTCTAAGGAAAGGTTCTTCAAGTAAAATAGGAAGTTCTTTACCCTTCCCTTCATTGACCTTGATTGTCACTTTCTCAGTCTTGTCTTCAACTATGTCTAGTTTTCTCTCCAATTGTAGAAATATTTCCCTGAGGAGTTTATTCTCTTACTCTTGATCTTCTACCTTCTTGGATAACTCTGCATTGGTCACCATCCTTAGACTATTTTATCCTACTAATTCAGTGTCTGTCATGTACTGGCTTAATTCCCAAATCTTGGTTGCTCTGATATCACTATGATGGGGAGGGATACTCAAAGAGAGTCAAGCCTGTTCTAATAGGAAGTTGAGTGATGTCTTAGTGGGCTCCCTTCACTCTACACTGGTCTATCAACCAATCAAAACTTTGTAACTCTTTAGGAGTGCTCCCAATCAAAATGTGCTCACTGACTACTCAAGCATGGTCGAGATTCACAAGGGTAAATCCAACCTTACTCTATCAAAATTTTAACATATGCTTGCAGGGGTTGTAGCAGGTGTCCTTAAGGTTTTTCCAAGCCAATCCACTAGTTTTTTTATTGGGTTTCTAGTGCAGGAGCACCTAGGACTTAGGCTTACAGTCCTTTCATAATTTTGGCTTGTACTGACCTTAGCCAAGTCAGGTTCCGAATAAGGACTCCAGGAGGGTCCAAGGAGTGAGTGTGATGTTTGTTTTGAGTCAAGTGTAGGCCTAGTTGAGTTGGTTTTCTTCCTAGGCTTGCACTTTGTGAGTAGGTGATAGTTTGAGTAGTTGAAATGACCTTCTTGATGGTCAAAGTGGTAAAAATTAGTGTGAGCATGAGAGAGGTTAGGTATGGTCTTAGGAATGCTTTAAAAGTCATGAATAATGACTTAAAATAGGTTTTATAGGCTGGCAAAGCAAAAAATGAAAAGTTGTAAAAGTTGTCATGACAACTTTTGTCCTAAAATGCTTAGCTATGGAGTTAGGGATAGCACAATTCCCTAGAATGCCTCCACACATGGGTAAAACTATAAGAACCTCCTCTTTCACGGTTACCAAGGTTGGAAGATTGATTTTGTTTGATTAACATTCTGAAACTACTCATTTTCAGACTATTTTTGGCTTATTTTTCTTACAATGTGAATACAAATGGATTGAATCCATTGATCCAGCTATGGAATAAGTTTCTTTGGTGTGTTTCAGAGTCATTTCTTTCATTTCAAGCTTTGTAGTTATTGTGTGTTGGTGTTTTCATAGTTTTGTTTTCAATTAGCTAGTTTTGGCTTGTAAATAGCAATTTTATTTAAAATGGTTGCCCCATAGAATCCCTCTGTGCTACCATCACGACCTATTGGGACATGGAAGTAAACCACTTGTATAGTGTACATATGCAGGGAGAATTTTAGGAAGTGGTGTTTGATATGGCTACCACCTTGTTCTAGGCGAGTCCAGGAGCAACCCGGCTAGAGAAGACAGGGTGAAATTTGAGTGCTTATTGCAGAGGTGAACATAAAACCCCAACCAAATCATTTGGAGAGGTCCATGAAGTCCATACATAGTTTCCATTGCAATCAGATGCCTTAAAAAGACTTGTAAATGCCCATTTCACTAATTTGATCAGTCACTGCCGGTTAGGAGGCCTAGAAACCCTTCAAAACCCTCATTTTTGGGTTAGGGCATTGTACGACGAGTTGGGAAACCAAAACCACCAAAATCACTTGGGGTTAGGTGACATGTACCAAATCAGAAAAGGTAAGCAACCGAATGTCACTAAGTCCAATGGTTATTGTTATAATTGCAATAAATATGGTCACACGTCTAATCAATGTAGGACAAAGTCTATTAACAATTATCAGAAGGCAAAATTCAAAGGGTTTTGTAAAAACTGCAATAGATATGGACATAGTACCTTGGTTTAAGGAAAAGAACTATATGTGGTCTGCACACTGAGCAAAAGCTAGAGGTTACCGAACTCACACAGATCCTTACCAACAATATTCTATAGTACCATGGGATTACAATACAAGGATATGGTGTGAATGTTGTGGAAGATATGGACATATAAGTGCCAACTACTTTATAAGGTTTGGGATGTACAACCGAAGATCATGGAGAAATCCTGGTATAGCATGTTTTCATTGTCACAAAGTTGGACACTTAGCTGGAGATTGCAGAGATCAAGCTAGAAAAGACAGTGAAGAAATAAAAGACAAATTAAAGATAATTTGGAAAAAGAAGGAAATTGTGTCAAATGAAGAAAGCACCTTACCTACCGAGTTAGGTGCTCCTATTCCAAATTAGTCGGTAAAGGTATGAAGGGACTACATTCTCTCAAGGTTAAATCTTAATAGTTCCTATTTTATTATGTACTTAATTCAAAATCTTCATAGTTAAGATGTATTAGTAAGTTTGAAATTCTACAAAAGTCTTTTGAAGCACTATACAGGAAGCCTGTCAAGTCGGTAAATAAAGGAAGTTTGGTTACCCGGTTAAAATGGAAAAAGGAGAGTAAATCGGTTAAAGAGGAACCGAGTGCATTTAATGCTTTTGACCTAACCTGCACGGAGCTCGATAAGGCATATTGTGTACTTAAAAGCATTTTCGCGGTCATTTTCAACTCACAAAGTTTTTGAGAGAGCAGAGCAAGCAAATCTAATGCAATCAAACCTCCTATAAAGCAAATTCAAGGTATTTACATCAATCTCGATGCATTGTTAAGCTGGTTTACCGATCTTATCAAATTGCTATTATCTACTAATTGTGAAGCGTTAGTCGTTTGAAAATCTTGAAACCCTTAGGATCTTTTGTTAGTTTTTATCAGAAATCTACAAATGGCACCTAAGATCCAAGATCCCATTGTTGTTAAGAATGTTGAGAAGCCCTCACTAAAATAATCTTTGACTCCCAAATTTGCATCTGAACTGGATGACAAAACCGCTTTTTCACTCATCCCGGACAAAGTGTTATTAGTCGAGGATGTGAGATTCTTCACCAAATGTCGTGTTGAAGAACTTGGTCATGTTGAAATCAAAGACACCTATGATGAGTTGTGCACCTATGGTAAATTGAATAGCAAGTATGAACACATTAAGATCAAGGGATTAACCGAAGCCCTAACCTATCCCCGTGTGTTCAAACCCCAGTGGGTCAAGTTTGTTCTGAGCAGAGTTCACGATGATTTCATGTGGCTAGAAGAGCAACCATTTAAGATTACCAAGGAAATCATTCATTTGATTACCGGTTACCCTATTTATGATCATGCCCGAGCTCAAAAGATGCTATCACAGAAGGAATTGATCAATCTAACCGGAGTGGAATTAGATTGCAGAGGATTGAAATTGAACAATGTCACAGATGAAGAATTAAAATTTTCCATTAGAGTATTAGGTCACTGTTTCTTCCAATCAGCAAGGGAAAATAGTGTACCCTGTGCAGCAATAGACTTGGCTTACAAAATTGTGAAAAAGGGAATGAAAATTGACCTATGTGAGGTGTTGCTGAAGAACATGTTTGAGAATCTGAACACCATCAAGAAGCCGAAGAAGAACAACTCGGCTAATAAACTAAAGTTTGGATCATTACTTGTATGCATGTTTTTCTATTTTGAAAAATTCTTTCCATCAGTCGGTAAAGTTGTTTGGGAACTACACCAACCAATCACCCATCAGATCAATGACTTCATCAAGAAGTTAGGTGATAATTTGAATGATATTATGGATGATTACTTCAGTAAATTTCAAGAGAAAATGCATAACAGGTACCGGATTCCACCAAAGCTAGTGGAGAAATACAAAAATGACATATATTTTGAAGTAGACACTGATTACTGTTATGTGAATGTTGTGGAACCAAGAACTCAATCTTTGTCATTGATGGGTTATGAGATTGATTTTGTCATCACACAACAACAAATTGATGCATTCCTTACATTGCCTAGACATGCAACTGAGCTGAGGTATGGAACCTATGAAGAAGTGAAAGAAAAAGTAAAAATGAGCATTGTAGTACCCAAAGCTACAAGAAAGGCAACAAAGATGATAAAGGCATTGTCAGAGAAATTCGGAGAAGACTCCTCCTCCACACCTGTGAAATGCACTATTGCCATTACCAAAGAGGAATCTGAAGCCCAAGAGGCAGCTATAACACTGAGCACCGAATTGCCGAAGGGAAAAGTGTTGAAGAGAAAGAAACATGACACTTCAAAGGCCTCACCAACTCCACCTCCAAAGCAACCTAACACTGGAGCATCTGCAGCTTCATCGAGTAAGAAAACAAAGAGTGTTACTATTCCCAAGGTAACAAAAACATACAAGAAATCTACTCGGAGACTCATTTTGGCAAAAGAGTCTAGTGATACCAAATCTGAAGATGCAAGCAAATTTCAGATTGTCAAGAGCAAGAAGGTAAATATACATAGTGTTGAAAATTTTTGTGCTAATCTGAAAGAATATGGAGGATTTGGAGGATTCAGGTATGTAAAGTATGAAACCAGAAATAATGATGAAAAGAGACAAATTGAAGAAGCTGTCATCTGCACACTTCTAAAATTCTGGTTAGCTCCATTGGAACTATCTAAGTCACTTCCGAATGAACTTTATTTGCATATTGATAATAGGTGGAAGTATGCAATGGAATCAGAGAAATAGATCAGAGAAAGAAGTCTGGTACATCTCTTTCCTCACATGTCAATAGCTGAAATAAAACAACATCTGACAACCTACAACTCAAAGTTTCTCGTCAAACAAAGAGCCTTAAAACTAATGAATGGGCTATATATTGAATTTGAAAATGAGACAAAAGCAAAGTGGCAGGAAATCTTTAAAATCAAGGATGCCAGTGAGCAAGCTACAGTTGAAATTGTTGATGTCACCGAGCAAGATCCTGATGACACCGAGCAAGACCCTACTGACACCATTCAAATAGATGAAGATATCATGGATACAGAGGCTCTGGAACAGGAAATGATAGAAGGCAATGCATATGCAAAACTTGTATCTAGTGAATCAGTCTTGGAACAAGTTCAGCCTTATCCACCGGTCAATCAACCTATCTCAACCGAAACCCCTCAGGATACAGATCAAGGCACTGAAGGTCACAAGTCTACAGCATGAGAAGGTACTACTCAAGAACAGACATCTCAAGCACCTTCTAGCATTGCAAATTTTGCAATTGAGACACCGAGTACCGAGACACCAAAGGACTCTATAGAGGCTAAAGAAATCGATCAAAGTGTTGCCTCTACTGAACAACCTACCGAGGGTCATCAAGTCTGATAAGCCATTGTCTTAGTTCAATCAGTGAAAGGTAAAGAAAAGAAGATGAAAAAGCATAGTTTTAAAGTTGATTTGTCAAAACCAATAGTGTTTCCCAATGTTGATATATCAAAATTAAAGGGCTAAGCACTCATTGATTTTGGTGAACTATGCAAAGCAAAGGCCGAACAAGAGAAGCAAATGGCGATTCAAAAGAAAAGTAAAGTACTTCAGAAGGTGAAAGCACTCTTAATAGATATGCTACCTGAAGCTACAGTGTCAACTGATGTAGCCATCCACATTCAATTGGATGAACTCCTAACAAAGAGAGAGACATCTGGAGTAGATGCATCAGAATATTTGAGCAAGCTAAAAGACAAAGAGCTCAGTGCAAAAATGATAGAAGAGGTACAGAAAGCTATAGCTATTGGAAAAGTTAAACTTGTCAAATTTATTGCTGAGTTGACCCCTCAACTCAAGCACATTCATTATTTATTTCAGAAACTCTACACATTTTCTTTATTCATTAAAGACATCAAAAATAAAACAGAGGCAATTGAGAAAGAGATCACCAATCTCTCAAATAAGTTGACCACAGAGCCAAATTCAGTTCAGAATTTCTATACAAAGCTACAACAGCTCATGGCTCAACAATTGGACCTAAGAAATGAAGAACACAAGATCAGGATGGACATAATGACACTTCAAACATTATTCCTTCCTCATCTTTCATCCATCCAAGAACAGATCAACTGGGCCACATCCCTATCTACTACACAAGAGGGAAGCACTCTAGATGGCTTAATATCGTTATTGGCTGATATTCAAGCGCAGAATTCTTTAATGGACAGTGTAAAGGATGCATTCTTTGTCACTCTCACCGAAGCCCAGACCAAGTACAAATCCATTTTTGACCAGTTACCACCCCCGAATGATAATTAAGTTTTGATGTTTGTCAAAAAGGGGGAGTGATACAGTATTGGGGGAGTGATATAGTATTCAAAGTGTAGTATACAGGGGGAGTATACCGAGCAGAGTAAGTAGGGTATCCAAGAGCAGTGTACAGAATAGTAAGCAAAGAACAAGAACTGAACAACATGCAAAATTAGAGTTATGTACAGTATATTGATAAGGGGAGTATATCTGGATATATTATTTCATTGACTATTGTACATACTGTCAGTTTAGTCAAATTTTGCAAGTATATAGATTATTGAGTTATAACTTTGAAAGTAATTTTTGTCAAACATCTCAACTAATGTCAAAAGGGGACATTGTTACTACTTATCAAGTTGCCATTAGTTTTATGTTCAAAGTTATTCTATATACTCTAGTCGGTTACTACTACCGAAATATTCAGTCGGTATGAACAGTCCAGTCGGTTATAGAAGAAAGTAGTCTCAGAGCCAGTATGCACTGAGCTGTCTACCGAGTATCATTCCATGTCTACTGAGCAGCAAAGATAACACACTGAGTTGATATACACCGAGTGAAACGTGTTACCAGATTCATTGAACCTGGACATACATATGAAAACGTGTTACAAGATCGAGGTACATAGAACCATTATCACATTAGAAATTGCACTTCAAGATTGTGTATGATTTTGAGGTCATCTAACCAATGAAATATTTTGCATGGTTATTCATTCAATAAATCATGTTTGTAAGATCAAAGCAATGAATTAGATCATTGTCATAAAAGATATATTTATACAACATGAATTGAGATCAGACATATACATGTAGCATGATAGAAAGGAAGATATAGAAATATATGAAGCAAGACATGTGAAAGCACTAAGTGTTGTGACTGTTACAGAGACACAGACGTCACTGAGAAGGATTTCAGAGAATAGTCAAAGAACAGAGTAAACAGAAGGGTTTACCGAGTTACTATATGGGTTACCAAGGTATGCTATAAGCAAGGTAATCTTATTCTGAGTACATAGAATCTGCTATAACATTCCAGATGTAAAGTTGCAGATATTTGTAATAATTTATTGTAATATTTTGAATTTGTAAGAGAAACCTTTAACAGGGTAAAAGACTTTAATCAAGTCTATAAATTGTAAAGCCTCTAACCAGGTACAACATTTAGATTAAGTGTTGTAAAATCCTTTAGCAAGGTAGATCTAATAGATCTTATTACTCCTAACAGGGTAAGCTATCAAAAATAGCTAAACATGTAGCTCTAACCGAGCACTCTTTGTTATTGCAGTAGTGCAATTGTGGGTGCCATCCCCACCGCAGTTTTTCTCTCTAACCAAGAGTTTCTGCGTAACCAAAATATATGTGTTATGGAGTGAATCATGTATGATTTTTATCTATTTGTTTTAGCTTTATATTATGTTACTGCACTATTCGGTTTATGCATAACAGTAAATTTATTGTTGAAGAAATGTTTTGAAGTACTGATTCACCCCTCCCCTCTCAGTACATTAGCTTTCCATATTGGGCCTAACATTTCCACACTTCCAAACTTCCACAAAGGATCTTCCACATCCCACTTACTCATGCCAAACAATTGGCATGTTCAAACCTGATCATCCCTGCAAGCACTTGCAAAATTTCAATCATTTCCTAACTAGGCTATGACTGAGCTTGCCTAGGAAATGATGTCCAATGGCCTTTCAATGACCTCCAAATAAAAATAAATATTATGTACACTATACAAAGGTTCCATGGCTTGAGTTCCAAGGGTTATTGAGGGAAACTCAAAGGACTTCAAGATGGAACCATGTTTGGGCCTCTAGAACCCTTGCTCAGGCTGAGAGCAATATAAAATCAAACTCAATTAAAACCTGCAACAAAGACTAACTCAAATGCTTCCTGAGCACTACAAGAACATTTACAAATAAATTATCAAAGAACAAAAATGAAATCAATCCATGAAGTACGGACTGCTGCTCCAAATTTGAGAAAATACAAGGTAAAAATTGGAAAATGGTCTTCAAAATGTATTGTGATTTTCTCCACACGTTCACCAACCTGATTACATTCATACTCTGGGAATTTATATGCCATTTATATCCTAACCAACTCTCCATTGGGTTCCTAACCACCGATATGTTCCAACTTTCAAAAAGTTACTCAAGGTTGTAAAATGTTGTCAAGCAACATTGACAACTTTTGCCAAAAAGTGCATTTTTGCATTTAATGCATTGTTACTCAGCCTAAACCCCCTAGAATTATTTAAAAACACTAACATCACATGCCTCAATTCCAAATAAGGCTTTTCAAGATGTTTGACACCAAAATGCACGTTTATGCCATTTTAGGCTTACAAGGGCTTATAAGCCAAAATTGAGTAAATACATGATCCCATTGACATTCAAACTCCAAATGCATATCAAACACACATGTGGACCTATGAGTAGTCCATTATTCAAAAACCAAAACCAACCTAAATACTAACACACCAAAATGTAGAAAATGCACTCAAAACTAGGTCCTCCTACACCACTTCCTTGCTTCAAAAATTGAAAATGATTGAACAAAAAGAGGAGAGAGAAAATTATTTTCTTGAAGGTATGCACATTCCTGATGAGATGTCTCGTGATCCAATTTTTGAAAAAGATCCATCACATTATGCATGTGTTGAGTAAGATGAAGCCATATCGATTCACAAGGATACATGTCAAAAGAAAGGTCAAAAGAAAGTGTGTGAAGAAGAAAAAGAAGATGGTGTTGGAGCATGCCATAAGTATTGTACTGAAGAAATATTCTATCAACCTAAGAATGAGGAACTTGAAGAAGAGGTATCAAGTGATTTCAAGTCTTGTTTTCAGCCCCAACTTGAAAGTAATGATGAAGACATGCATGAAGAAGAATCCCCTATAGTTTTCATTCTAGCTTGGTGTCTCAATTCTTCTGACGATGACTTTCTATGTGGAGAAGATATTCTTATTCCTCCATCACTAGAAGTTGAAGATGAAAACTTTTTCAAGGAAATAAAAGGTATGATACCTAATGGACAACCTTGTATGGATATGACCAATGAAGAAGCAACAATAAGTAAAGTTTTGTAGACATATTCTTTATCTTAAAAAATGGAGGCCTTTACTAAACTTCTAGATCAGCCTCGAGTGAAAGAACATGAACCATCCAGCATCCACTCTTTATAATGAATGCCACCTAAGTATGAAGATTTCAAATATCGTGAAGAGTGTGATGAAGAGGAATGATTGGGACATGAGAACACAAAAAGTAATGCAGATGTCTATGAGCAAGTTGAAAATGAAATCTATGAAGGTATATCAACAAATGTCCCTATCTTGATAGAATTACAATCTAAGTCTTATGGATTATTCCATGTTCAAATAAATCCTCTTTTTCAATTTTTAGATCAAGAAGACACCCCTATACAAGAGGATCATTTTGAGAACTATACCAAAAATGCAGAGATAAATGAGGTAATGGATGATCTAATGAAAGAACCCAATGAAGTCACCCCTCACAATGTTTGTATCCTAGATTGGTGTTTAAAGGCTTCAAATGATGACTTCTCCTATGATGAAAGTGTGTACCTCAATCCTTTTCTTTCAGATGAGTGTATTTCTATAGGTGATTTTCAAGTTGATACTCAAGAACAAGATTCGATGGTTGTGCCTTCACAAGTTTCTTCATGTCACAAGCTATATGAAGGTTGTCTGATTTGTGGGTTAATGTTTTTAAATCTAAATCATCAAAAGGATCTTCAAATAGAGGAGGTTGATATGCTTAACATGTTGCCAGAACACATAATCAATATCACAAAAAGTGGTACCCAAATCTCTCAAGAGAGCCTGCATATTTATGATGAGAGATGGTTGTTTGGTTCATTGCTCAAAGATATTTCTCATCTTATACATGTTGATCTTTCCAACCTACTGAGGTTACAGGTGTCACATGGATGTACGCCACTTTTTCGCAAAGGTGACTTTTTCTCTCAACTTGTGAAAGGTTTTTTATGACAATCCTGGAGAAGTTTGAGGTGAGCTTTGCCACCATGTACATATTTAGTTAGATTTTTTGTTGTGTTTGTCCCATTTTTGGTTTGTGTCTGGTTTCTCCAACTATTCCCTATGTTGTTTCCTCTTTGACTTTGTTTCCCAATGGATAGTACACTAGCCTACGAATCAGAGATTTTGGGTTCATCCTGCGTTCTTTGCAATCCTTGTCCCCAGTCAGAGCCAGTTGTTGCCCCATATTTGACATACCCAAAATTTGAACTTCAAATTGGTCCCAATGTTGAATGAAGGCCCAAATATGTGTCTATGTGTAATGAGTGAGCACGTGATCCAAGGTTGTTGTCAGTCAAAATATGAAAAATGGATGAGTTTTAAAAATTACAAAGAATTGAGGAAAAAAGATTTTTGAACATGTCCTAAGTATCATTTTATACCATATGACCAATTTTTGCCTGAACCCAGTTCACAATTTGCCATATTTTAAACTTTCAAATTTTGATGTCCCTTGCTCAAACATAATTAAAATCCCTCATCCTAGGTATCGTCATGAGGAATACGTGATAGGATTTTCTCATTTCCATACCATCAACATGTGTTTCAAATTTTAGAGCCTAAATCCTTACCATTTAAAAGTTATGGCTGTTTTTCCTAAATTTGGGTATTAAATTTTAATGGGAAATATTTAAATTATTTTTCAAAAATAATTTAATATTTTAAATTCATTTCAATATTGTGATCATTTTGGGGGAAAATTTATTTAAAAATACCATTATTTTTATTTCTCCTTTCTCCCACTTTGTGGTCAACAACTCCTAAAAGTCAAAATCATAACCCTTGAGAGATTAAGGATAGGAATGCTCCATTTTCGAGCATTCTTAATCCAAATTTATAACCTCTCACAAAATAGGTTAGGATTGCTCCAAAATGGAGCATCTCTAACCTTATTTTCTAACCTTGTGTGGGCCCGCTTTACGAGTTACATAAAAAGGTTATAAATGCTCTGTTTTGGAGCATCCTTAACCTTTTTCATAGATAAATAAAAGAATCTCAAGGGATAAGCCTATACAAAGAGAAGTAAATGAAGGGTAGTGGTGATAGCAAAGGCATATGAGTTATTTGGTAGGGTTTTCAAAAGAGATGCAATCTGGTGTAAATGGCTTTCCAAACTCAATAGCGCATGCAAAATGTGGAATCATAAGAATTGTTTGACAAAATGCCTCAAGAGATTTCATCTCACGGAATGTGTAACTGATATGCATAAAATGGACATGTTGAAAGGGCTTCAGATACTTTCAAATATATGCAACCGGTAGGCATTGAAACCAATTCCAATAACCTTTGCATCCATCCTCCTTGTCCGTGTGAGAGAATTTTGGTTTGAAAATATAATTAAAAGTGTTTAGGTGACATACATGTTAATGTGGAACCACTGATAAGGCATTTGAATTGTTTTACCAAATTCAATCAACAGGCATCAAGTTGAGTTGTACAAACATTGCCTCTCCCTCCGGTACCAATATGAAAGTGCTTACCTCAAAAGGAATATAGTCTTGTGGCATGATATGTTTGCAGGAGATGCTCAAAATAGAGCTTTTGAAAGGACTTTAGGAACTTTCAAGAAAATGAAAATACGATTGGTTGGTGTCAATTCAAAATTCCACAACCTTCATCATCGATCTCCCACACCCAATAAAATAGAAGCTTTACAGCAGAGTATTGGCATCCATCAAAACATTGATTGAAAGTGGGTTTTAGTCAGATGTTGTAGGTGCAAACACTCTTGTAGACATGCATGTAAAAAGTGGAAGCACACACGCAATACACACAAAGCGTTTAATAGATTATCTTAAAGAGAAATGTTGGAGGCATAGCCAAGGCAAGAGAACTGTCTGACAAAATGCTTCAAAGAAGGTGGCCGCATAGGCAATGCACGTTACTATTTGATAGAATACCTCAGAAATGTCATTTCATGAAATGCAATGGATGCAAATATAGAAGATAAGACATGCTAAATAAACTATTAGGCAAGGTCCCTCAATGTACCAAATTTGTGGCCTTTGGAAGAGAAGTGCCATGCACGTGAAGTGTTTCACAGAATGCTACAAATCGTGAGAGCATAGACAATGTGATGAATGTAAAACCTTAGACAAGGCAAGCAAATTGTTTGATAGAATGCTTCAAAGAAGGTGTCATCTCATGTAATGCAATGATTGCAGGATATGCACGAAATGGATTTCCTGAAAAAGCTTTTGAATCTTTCCAGCTAATGCAATCGGCAGGTGTAAGGTCGAATTCCACAACCATTGCAAGCATCCTTTCAGTCTGTATCAAAATGGGAGCTTTTGATCAAGGTATGGACATTCATCAAATCATAAAAGGATAGAGGAGTTTAGTTAGATGTTGTAGTTGCAACTACTCTAGTAGACATGAATGCAGATTGTGGAAGCATAGCCATGTCATGAAGCATTTGACAAATGTGGATCGTGGTAGCATAGACAATGCTACAAAATGTGGAAGTATAGCCAATGTCATAAACTATTTGATATAATGTCATTTTTACAAAATGAAGATTGTGGAAGCATAGACTAGGCAGATGAAGGTTTGAATGTCATCTCATGGAGTGAATTACATACACAGTTTGATCATTATGCGTGTCGGATTGACCTTCAGATCATGGTAGCTATTTTAAAAATGTCCCCAACTTCACTTTATGATGCCAATGATAGTGCAGTAGCAATTTGTCGGAAAGACATTATATGGTATATGATTTTCGTATAGGAGACAAGTCATACCTACAAAGATACATAGTCTTTCAGAGATGATTAAAATGTGAGGTACCTAAGGCTCCTATGATAATGGTATGAAGAATGTCAAGTTGTCTTTGATACCCAAGATAGGAGCCAAGGAAGATGACTTCAAGATCTATTTACTCTCAATGGTAGAGGTGAAACAGAAACAAAAGGGAATAAACACTCATCTTTGAAATCTTAATGTTCTTAAAAGGCGAACAAACATTGCATTTCATAACCAATCATGATATGAGAAGAATGAATCATCAAAAGTACTTAGACTAATGCAGATGGTGAGTCAAGGAATACACGTGCCACATGGAATACGATGGTTGCAAATCACATCTAAGAAGAATAAGTAGAAGATGCCTTAAAACTTTTTTTATCAGATGTTTTTCATTGGTCTAGAGCCTTACTCTATCACCATGGTTGTTGTTATTACAACATGTTCTTGTTTATTAGAACTCCAAGGCAACAATGAAATGTATTAGACAAGAATATATCATATCATCATAAAATCTTTCTCATTATTTAAGGAACATTATGAATTTGAAAGAAAAGAAAGCTTATTAGACATCGGTGCAATTGGAGAGCATGTTCTTGAAGTCAATATATTTGTGGGAAAGTATTTCTTTTAAGTCAATGGTCAAAAACATTAATGTGTTAGTATACTGCAATAGTTGATACTTTGGGATAATTACAAATGCACATGAAGCAAATGAAAATGGAGGCCACCTCAACAAAATCGACAAGAAGTTATTTCTTCAATGTAATGGGTTTGAAATTATTTCTGTAAAAAGTGACTCATGTCACTTATTGTAGGGTTAGTGCAGGATCATGGGGGGGCAAAAAATGGCGATGTGAAAAAAATAGCCTTCTCCACTCGCCTAAAAATGCAAAAATTCGTGTTGACTTTTGGCTTGGCCTGGGTTTCGATACACCTTGGCATGGTAAACACCTAAGCAAATCGGATATCCGATTTTTATAGGTAATTTTAATTTAAAAATTAAATTATATAATATATAATGTAATATAATAATATATTATATATTACATATTATATAATATATAATATATTATTATATTATATATAATATAATATAATACATAATATATAATATATAATATAATATTTTATAATCTAATATTATATAATATATATAATATAATAGTATATTATATTATATATATTATATAATATATATGTATATATATATATATATATATATATATATATATATATATATATATATTCAATATTCAATATAAGGCAAAAAATTGTTACAAAAGATAGGAACAAAATGCAGAGTTATGTATACATGGACTACAGATCCAGTAACCAACTACCTACAACTGAATGTAAAACTAGGTCGCAGATCCAGAAGACTACTTAGGACTAAATACAAAAATGCACAGAGTTGTGTATACATGAACCACAAACTCGGATGAGTACATAAGTTTCAATACAAAATTACATAATGCTCATGCTCGAGGTACTGTAGAGCTAAGGCTAGATCATGTCTGCGTCTGCTCTTGACATGCTTCCATCTAGATCCTCCACCCTAGGGGGCCTTCCATCCACACAACTTGTTTGCCTTCAAGCAATTGTGATAGCATCTAAATCTGATCTTTAACTGGGTCTCTGATTTTGTTAACCACTAATCCAAGGCTCTCCATTGCTAGATCAACATCTTGCTTTCCTCCTGCTGCCTGCATCCACTTGTATCCATTCTCCATCTCATGAAGGTACATCTTTGTGTTTCCATCCTTAATGAATCTAAGGAATTTGTGCTTCTCAATGTTCATTGTCACAGAGACTTGCAAAAAAATGCGGTGAAGGGTGAGTCCACGAAATGACTTAGTAAGGGCCCTAGCTATGCCTTGGAATTTGTCTTCATTTCTAATTTTCCATATATACCATAAAATTTTAGTGCAAAGAATATGCCAAAATAAGTTAGTGTCCTTTTTCAAACCCTTAATATACCCAATGAGAACATCTAACATAGTAATCTAGTTAGGAATAGAAATACCAAATAGCAACCAAATTTCTCTAGCAATACTACATTCAAAGAAAATGTGCCTAACGAACTCAGGCACCCTGCACACATTACAAATATCACAATTACTATGATCTTTTCTGAATGGCAGCCTGTTGATTATCATCAGCCATTTAAAGCATTTTTCCTTGGGCGTGATAGGACTACTCCATAGTCGTGAGAATACCTTTTGCCACTGTTTCACTGAAAATTCTGCAAACCATAGCTTGCTAACATATAATATAATGGATTCATCATATGTTAGAGTATTATAAATATTAATAGCTTTGATATTAGTCACAAGGATAGTGTTATTCCACATAAAATCTTTACAATTTTCATTACTACTCTTGCATTTCTTGGGCAACTGAAGGTTTGCGCATGCTTTTTTCATGTTATAGGTTCACTTGTGGGAATTTTGCAAATCGAATCTACCTCTAAGGGTTTCCCAACTAAGTTGCCTGTCATCCTCAATAATGTCTTTAAAACAGCAAATGCCTTTAGCGGCCCAGGATTTAGTAGAGCACCCTTGCGTAAGAGCAAGAGGTCTAGAAGAGTGAAGGAGGTTCCACCAGATGGATCTTTCCTTATGGATGAGGTCATTATTGTTGGCCCTATTATTGTTGATGAAAGGTCTAATAGTCTCCCAAGCTTTCCAGATAGACTTAAAGACACTCGAGCCTTGCACTGAGACTGCAAAACCTCCAGCCACTAGGTCACAAAAGGGTAGAGATTTCCAAGATTTAGCCTTTTTAGGGACAACTCTCAGGATGTTGTTTCTTACCAAAATTTTCCATGGTTCATTGCCATCAAATGCCTGGAAGATCCATTTTTTTTGCAAGTGCAGTCCCTTGAATTCTCAATTCTTTTAACCCAAGTCCTCCCAGACTCTTCTCCATGTGGCACCACTCCCATTTTACAGAGTGAATCTTTTTTATTTCATTTCTCATCGGACCATAGGAGGTTTCTAATGGCTTTTTCTATTTCCTGGATTTGATAGTTGGAGAACATCAACACCGAGGAGTAATAAATGTTGTAAGAGGATAAGATTTTTTGGCACACCTGCACTCTTCCAGTGAGTGAAAGATACCTATTATTCCACTTATTGAGCTTCTTGTCTATTTTTCTTCTAACCCATAACCACATCTCCTTGAGAGATGGGGAGATGGAAAAAGGTATTCCCAAATATTTGACAATCCTATTAGGCCCCCCCCCCATTCGACCCCAAACTGCTGCAACCACTCTAGAGGTTGTTCCTTCCAACCAAGCATGGTGGATTTGGCCAAAGATATTTTAGCCCCTGAAATCTCTCCTAAGAACATAATTTTGCACTCCAATGCCTCCATATTTTGTTTGGTGAGTTCAATAAAGAGTGTGGTGCCATCAGCAAATTGTGAATTAATTAGCTCTGGTCCATTAGAAAGTTTAACACCTTCTACTTTAGGGGAAATCGTGAAATCTCTTAAGATATAGTATAGGGCATCCACAACAATAACAAAGAGAGCAGGGGCCAGAGGGCAACCTTGTCTAATAGACCTGCTGAGTTTGATAGTCTGAGAGAGGGAACCATTAATTTCTACTTGAGTCGATGCATCTTTGAAGAGAATCTTCACCCATTTACATAATTCCACTGGAAAACCAAAGGTTTCTAGAATCATCAAAATAAACTCCCATTCCACCCTATCATATGCCTTCTCAAAGTTTAGGAGGAACATGGCCGCATTCTGACCTGATACCTTTTCCCAGTCCATTGCCTCCCAGCTGGTGATTAATTTTTTTAGGATGAATCTTCCCTTAATGAACCTTGTTTGTGTGGGACAAATGAACTTGGGTAGTAAATTCTCTAACCTAATAGCAAGAGTTTTAGCCAGAATTTTATAGGAAACATTGAGGAGCGTTATTGGTCTCCAATTTTTAATAAGAGAATTGTCCCCTTCTTTGGGTAACAACTTAATAGTCCCTTTATTGATAAGTTCACTTAGAGAACCAATCTCAAAGGCCTTTGAATAAAGTTCATGTAGATCTTGACAAATCCACTCCTCATTAGCTCTATAAAATTTGACAGGTAGACCATCTGGTCCCAGGGTTTTGTCATTTCTCAGGTTCCTAATAGCAGTTTTCAGCTCTTCCATCGAGATAGAACCCCTTAATGCTTGAGCTTCCTCTGTGGTAATATTAGTGGGAATAATAGCTCTGCACTTCTCTCTAGCTTCCCGAGAATTAAGGGAATCTTCCGACAAGAAGAGGCCTCTATAAAACTGATAAAAAACCTCCTTAATATCATCCACTGCCACTACCTCTTTATTATCCATCCATATCCTATCAATTTTCTCTCTAGATTTTTTTTGCTTCAACATATTGAAGAAAAATTTAGATCCTTTGTCACCGAATTGCATCCACTAAGTTTGAGCCCTGATCATTGCCCCTCTAATCTTAGTTTGTTGGTGCTTCCTCAGAGTATCCCTTGCCTGGGCTACTTTGTCTAGTTCTACCCTACTTGGACTATAATGGACCTCTGCCTCACATTGGTGTAGTTCATCAGAAAGTGATTTCTCCTTCCACCTATAGTCTTTATCTTTCTTCTGCCCTACAGTTTGCAGAAGAGCCCACCATCTTTTGACATTTTGGTTCCATCTTCTTATGTTAGAGCTCAACTCTTTATTACCTTTGTTGAACAGTCTAACAATTTTTAATGTTATCAACACATCCGGATCCTTAAGTAAATTGGTATTGAGGAAGAATTTATCTCCTTCATTTCCTTGCCTATTTGATGAGTCTCTGAGTCTAATCTGTGAGATAATCGGATGATGATCCAAGAGTGAGGTCGGTCAAACTGTCACAATATTACCCTTCTTATCTAGTTCAAAGGATAATTGCTCTCTATCAACGTAGAACCTGTCCAACCTATAGTAAATTCTATGTTTCCCTCTCTGGTAGTTGCACCATGTGAACCAAATTCCTTTGGCATCCTTCTTATTACTTAGTAGGGGGTCAAAAAGTTTTTTACGACTCTTCATTCTCTCCCAATGTAGTTTCTCTGATCTTTTCCACTCCATAGGAGCACCACCACATTTATCCTCATCACTTTCAGTCATATTGAAATCTCCCCCAATTATCCATGGTATATCAGGGAGGGATGCAATCCAATCCCACAAATTTGTCCTTTACCTGTAATCATTGGCAGCATAGATTGAGCAAATGTCGATGATGGTTTTGTTAATGTCCAGTGAGGCCCATACCGCTCTGTTACATGGTGAGAACCCTTGGTTCACTATATGATCCTTTCATTTGGGTTGATGAGTATCTCAACTCCCCCTCTACCTTTATCATGATCTGGACAAACCTTAATAGAGTCTTTCCAGATAAACTCTAAATTGACTTCCAAAGTAAACTTAACTGCTTTGAGTTCTTGTAACATGACAACATCCGCATCCTTATGTTGATTGACAAACTTCCTAACTATCTGCTTCCTGTCTAGTGACTCCAAACCTCTAATATTTCATGAGATGCACTTCATCATGACAAAATGTGATTTCTTTACTCTTTAGAGGCCTTAAACTTGTTAAAGCACATAGGGAGCTCTTTCTTTTCTTCATTGTTCCTTCTATTAGTTGAGCCCTTGTTTTTTGAACCCAGTGGTCTACCTCTTCTTCTTCTGGGTAAAGCCTCAAGGTTCTCACTATCCATCATCCATTCCCCTTCTTCCCCCATGTAGTCATCATTCTGAGATTCCTCCTCTAGATCAAGGACCTTCTTGAGGACATACTGACTCAGGGCCTCACCACTCTTAGAATAGGGTTTGAGTGCCTTCAAGCTATTGGAATAGTCTAGGGTTTCTTCCTCAAATGCTAGGGTTTTACTACACCTAGCATCACAACACTTAGGGTCAGCAACAATGACCTCAATCACACAATTGTCCTCGATTTCTACAAACTTCTTAGGTGGAAGGGCAACGACCGTTTCAGGAGTGAATTCTATATGAGAGTCTTCTGTAGTGTCCAAGACACATGTTGAGGCAAATTCAAAGGAGATATCCATGTCTGTCGAGTTCTTATGAGAAGCCTCTAAACTCACAGTCCCACCGGGACTCCCTTCCTTACCCAACTCACTACTGACACCGTCTCTCCCTTCGAGACTCTAATTAACAGGTTTATCTGAGACAGAGGTTAAAATCGACAATCTCATTTCTGGGGGAATCTCTTGCACATCGTCATCCATAGGCGATGTCAAGTTTTTTCTCCACTGAGGATTTATCCTTTCTAAACTTTAAATTATTAGGGTTATTCACTCTAATCTTCTCCAGAGCCAACTATTGGGCATTTTTTCTTCTCCTTTTTCTAGGGTTTTTTCCAACCACTTGAAAACCATCCTGCGGTTCTTCACCCATCTATTTTAGGGCATTCGATATAGAAGAATGAGTTGTGGAGACAATATCGAAGATTCCAGTGTTAGATTTTTTACAAAACTTCGTGGTTTTATTATTTTCTCCATTTATAACACTATTGATTTTTTTACTAATGGAGTTAAGATTGTCCATGATCGAGACGTGATTTCTGTGAACATGAGGTTGGTTGCTCGGTTCACTGCGGGCTTTCTCCACACCCTTATATCGATTAACAATGGGGTAATTATTCTGGATATGACCCTCTTTTTTGCAAAGGAAGCACACATTAATCCCTTTGAGGATTTCAATAGGGCAAGAAACAAGTTTAGTTCCTAGATTAATGTTTACTGTATTGGGGAGGTCACGGCCAGGGTTGATCGAAACCAAAACCCTAGCGTCCAGATGAGGTATAAGAGAGGCCGAGTTATCCAACCGGATAGTCTTGCCAATCAGTTCAATTATTTGTGGTATAAATCTCCATAACAATGGAGGAACATTTTTAACCAAAATCCATCTAGGGCATGAAAGTGCCAAAATTTCCTCATTGACCGCTTCAGGCGACCACCCTAAGCCACGAAAGGTGCATTTTCCCACTGTCCAATATTGTATGTTAACAACTTCCATTTGCATTTTATGATCTTTAAAGAAAATTACAAATAAATTTTTTTGAATTAATTTATAGATTGACACATGATAACCTAATTTAGTATTCCATACATTTCTGAACCAATCATCAAGAAATTTTCATGCTGGACATTTATCGACATCAACGGCTGCAAAGAAAATAGCAGTATCTCTTAACCTATCCTTTTCCATATTAATTTCATTGCACATTAACTCATTGGGGTAAATGGAGATGGATCTCAGTGCATAGTTAGGGTCCTTACCTTCTCCACGGGTACTGCCATTATCACTAGACATAAACGTAGCACCCTCTGCGACGGAGAAAAGCGGTTGATGAACAACTTCCTTGAAGGTTTTTTTCCTCACTTCATATGCTTTTAATTTTTCGCTTGGCTTTCTAATGCCTCCAAAAGAGCCTTCCATCAAAGAACATTAACTACTCCTGTAGAAAGGAGTGCGGTCGATGGCGGGGAAGGACAAGGAGCAATAACGCTTGCACGCAAAACAAGGAATAGCGAGATACAAACAAGCCACAATGCAAAAAGAAATTTACCTGCGTGGAGGAGGTCGAATGCACTCCCCCACGTCAGTGACTATGACCCTTGCAGCCTCATGCCAACCCTGAAGGTGATCCCTAATTGCAAGCGAAGTTGCAAAGCCCTCCGAGTCTCATATAATAATATATTATATAATATATTATTATATTATATTATGTATTATATAATATAATAATATATTATATTATATATTATTATATTATATTATATAATGTTATTTTAAAATAATTTAAGTATAAATACCGGATATCCGATTTTAATGTATAAATTTGTGGTCCCAAAAAAATTTCCCGTTGCTGCCTTTTTTTTTACTGTTGCCACATTAATGGCAATGACAGGAATCAGATATCCGATAAAATCCGATATCTGATTTTATTACTCATATTTTAGAGAGAGAGAGAGAGAGAGATTATGGGAGAGAGAGAGAGGGGGGGGGAGAGGAAGAGAGGGGGGAGAGACAGACAGACATCAAGGGAGGGGGAAGAGAGAGATTAGGGGAGAGAGGGGGAGTGGAGAGAGAGAGAGAGGGGGGAGAGAGAGAGAGAGAGTGTGTGTGTGACCATAAGGGGCCATATGTTGTCCTTAGGGGTCGAATGGTGTCCCATGACCCCTTAGGACACCATATGACCTATAACGACACAATTTGGTGTCTTAAGGGGTCGTATGGTGTCCTAAGGGGTCGTAGGACACAATATAACCCCTTAGGACACCATAGGACCCATAACGACCCAATATGGTGTCTTAAGGGGTCATATGGTGTCCTAAGGGGTCGTAGGACACAATATGACCCCTATGGATACCATATGACTCATAACGACCCAATATGGTGTCATAAGGGGTCGTATGTTATCCTTAGGGGTCATATGGTGTCCTAAGGGGTCATAGGACATAATCTGACTCCTTAGGACACCATAAAACCCATAACAACCCAATATGGTCTCTTAATGGGTCATATGGTGTCCTAAGGGGTCGTAGGACACAATATGACCCCTTAAGACACCATAGGACCCATAACGACCCAATATGGTGTCATAAGGGGTCGTATGTTGACCTTTAGGGTCATATGGTGTCCCATGACCCCTTAGGACATAATATGACCCATAACGACACAATTTGGTGTCTTAAGGGGTCATATGGTGTCCTAAGGGGTCGTAGGACACAATATGACCCCTATGGACACCATATCACTCATAACAACCCAATATGGTGTCATAAGGGCTCGTATGTTGTCCTTAGGGGTCATATGGTGTCCTATGACCCCTTAGGACACCATATGACCCATAACGACATAATTTGGTGTCTTAAGGGTTCATATGCTGTCCTACGGGGTCATAGGACACAATATGATCCCTTAAGACACCATATAACTCATAACGATCCAATATGGTATCATAAGGGGTCATATGTTGTCCTTAGGGGTCATATGGTGTCCCGTGACCCCTTAGGACACAATATGACCCCTTAGGACAGAATATGTCCCATAACGATAGAATTTAGTGTCTTAAGGGGTCATGTGGTGTCCCAAGGGGTCGTAGAACACAATATGACCCCTATGGACACCATATGACTCATAACAAGCCAATATGGTGTCATAAGGGGTCATATGTTGTCCTTAGGGGTTATATGGTGTCTCATGACCCCTTAAGATACCATATGACCCATAACGATACAATTTGGTGTCTTAAGGGGTCATATGGTGTCCTAAGGGGTCAGAGGACACAATATGACCCCTATGAACACCATATGACTCATAACGACCCAATATGGTGTCATAAGGGGTCGTATGTTATCCCCAGGGGTCATATGGTGTCCCATGACCCCTTAGGACACAATATGAACCATAACGACACAATTTGGTGTCTTAAGGGGTCATATGGTGTCCTACGGGGTCGTAGGACACAATAGGACCCCTTAGGACACCATATGACTCATAACGACCCAATATGGTGTCATAAGGGGTCGTATGTTGTCCTTAGGGGTCATATGGTGTCCCATGACCCCCTTGGACACAATATGACCCATAATGACATAATTTGGTGTCTTAAGGGGTCATATGGTGTCCTAAGGGGTCGTAGGACACAATATGACCCCTATGGACACCATATGACTCATAACGACTCAATATGGTGTCATAAGGGCTTGTATGTTGTCCTTAAGGGTCATATGGTGTCTCATGACCCCTTAGGACACCATATGACCTATAATGACACAATTTTATGTCTTAAGGGGTCATATGGTGTCCTAAGGGGTCGTAGGACACAATATGACCCCTTAGGACACCATATGACTCATAATGACCCAATATGGTGTCATGAGGGGTTGTATGTTTTCCTTAGGGGTCATATGGTGTCCCATGACCCCTTAGGACACTATATGACCCATAACGACACAATTTAGTGTCTTAAGGGGTCATACGGTGTCCTAAGTGGTTGTAGGACACAATATCACCCTTTAGGACACCATAGGACCCATAACAACCCAATATGGTGTCTTAAGGGGTCATATGGTGTCCTAAGGGGTCGTAGGACACAATATGACCCCTATGGACACCATATGACTCATAACGACCCAATATGGTGTCATAAGGGGTCATATGTTGTCTCCAGGGGTCATATGGTCTCCCATGACCCCTTAAGACACAATATGAACCATAACGACACAATTTTGTGTCTTAAGGGGTCATATGGTGTCCTAAGGGGTCGTAGGACATAATATGACCCCTATGGACACCATATGACTCATAACGACCCAATATGGTTTCATAAGGGGCCGTATGTTGTCCTTAGTGGTCATATGGTGTCCCATGACCCCTTAGGACACAATATGACCCCTTAGAACACAATATGACCCATAACGACAAAATTTGTTGTCTTAAGGGGTCATATGGTGTCCTAAGGGGTCATAGGACACAATATGACCCCTATGGACACCATATGACTCATAATGACCCAATATGGTGTCATAAGGGCTCGTATGTTGTCCTTAGGGGTCATATGGTATCCCATCACCCCTTAGGACACCATATGACCCATAACAACATAATTCAGTGTCTTAAGGAGTCATCTGGTGTCCTAAGGGGTCATAGGACACAATATGACCCGTTAGGACACCATATGACCCATAACAACCCAATATGGTGTCTTAAGGGGTCATATGGTGTCCTAAGGGGTCGTAGGACACAATATGACCCCTTAGGACACCATAGGACCCATAACAACCCAATATAATATCATAATGGGTCGTATGTTGACCTTAGGGGTCATATGGTGTCCCATGACCTCTTAGGACACAATATGACCCATAACGACACAATTTGGTGTCTTAAGGGGTCATATAGTGTCCTAAGGGGTCATAGGACACAATATGACCCCTATGGACACCATATGACTCATAACGACCTAATATGGTATCATAAGGGCTCATATGTTGTCCTTAGGGGTCATATGGTGTCCCATGATCCCTTAGGACACCATATGACCCATAACGACATAATTTGGTGTCTTAAAGGACCATATGGTGTCCTAAGGGGTCATAGGACACAATATGATCCCTTAGGACACCATAGGACCCATAACGACCCAATATGGTGTCTTAAGGGGTCATATGGTGTCCTAAGGGGTCATAGAACACAATATGACCCCTTAGGACACCATAGGACCCAGAACGACCCAATATGGTGTCATAAGGGCTCGTATGTTGTCCTTAGGGATCATATGGTTTCCCATGACACATTAGGACACCATATGACCCCTAACAACATAATTTGGTGTCTTAAGGGGTCATATGGTGTCCTAAGGGGTCATAAGATACAATATGACCCCTTAGGACACCATAGGACCCATAATGATCCAATATGGTGTCATAAGGGGTTGTATGTTGTCCTTAGGGGTCATATGGTGTCCCATGACCCCTTAGGACACAATATAACCCATAACGACACAATTTGGTGTCTTAAGGGGTCATATGGAGTCCTAAGGGGTCGTAGGACACCATAGGACCCATAACGACCCAATATGGTGTCTTAAGGGGTCATATGGTGTCCTAAGGGGTCGTAGGACACAATATGACCCCTAACGACACCATAAGGTGTCATAAGGGGTCATATGACCCATAATGACACCGTATAGTGTCGTAAAGGGTCATATTGTGTCTTAAGAGGTCATATGTTGTCTTAAAGGGGTCATATGACACAATATGACCCCTTAGAATACAATATGACCCATAACGACACAATTTGGTGTCTTAAGGGGTTATATGGTGTCCTAAGGGGTTGTAGGACACAATATGACCCCTTAGGACACCATAAGACCCATAATCTCTCTCTCCCTTCCCTCTCCCCATCTCTCTCCCTTCACCCTCCCTATCTCTCTATCTCTCTCTCTCTCTCTATCTCTCTATATCCCCCAGTCTCTCTCCCCTAATCTCTCTCTCTCTCTCTAATATCATATACTAATTTATTTATAAATTAATATATTAAAATATTAATAAACAATAGATTAATTATGTGCAACTTTAGTTAGTGAATTTACTTATTAAAATCAGATATTCGATTGTACCCGATATCCGATTTCATCAGATATACAATTTTTGTTGTATAAATTTCAAATTTTGGCTCGGGAATGCTTTGGGATTTGGCTTGGAAGTGACAAGCCTAGAAAGTCAACTGAAAAAATATGTTTTTTAGTATTCCTTGATTTTCCAGACTTTACACAGGTGGCTGACGACTTTTTTTGTAGCCAAAATTGATAAAACAAAAAGGGTTTTTTAAGGACGTTCTCAGCTTTCCAACAATATAAGGCTTGTCTTATTTTGGTTTTAATAAATAATTATTATTTATTTTCTAATTGAATTCCGACAATAGTCCTGATTGGTAGACTGATTGAAAAACACTCATAACTTTCAAACGGTATAACATTTTTTGAATCCGAAATATGCATCACATCCTATGCTTTGTCTACTATAGGGAAAAAAAATTTAAAATTAAATTTCATAAGGTTTTGACCAAGTTAAGGTGGTCAGACGTAGGAGTTTCTGAATTTTTGAAAATCTGTAGTAAAAAATTCATAAATAATTATTTACTTTATAAAAAATTGTAAAAAAATATGTCACATTCAGACATGAATCTAATACTTATATTATAAATATTATAAAAAAATATTATGATTTGATTGTGATTAGGGTGGTCAGACATACGTCTACTTCTTATCTTTTTCTTGAAATTTTAGTACCACTGCATTGAAATTTGAAATTTTCATCAAATATGAATTTTTTTTTTCAAAAAACAACTAGTAGCTTAGAAACTACATTCAATTTTCTATAGATTCTCTTCTTACATATTTTAAAAATAATGTTCACAACTTATTCAAATTTTCATGTCAAGTTGCATAACTCTGATTTTCTAAAATTCCATTGCCACTTAAGGGCATGTTTTGGCACACCATGATTCTGCACATACCCTGTAACCAAAGGTTAGAAAGTTGACTTCTTCTGCGTATAAAGGTGTAAGTTATTAACTCATTGAAATTTATGCAGAAAAGAGTTAGTTATTAACCCAGGATTGAAGTTGGTTATAAGGGTAGTTATTCTGAGTAGTTAGGCTAGGTGGTTACAAGTAGTTATTCTCTCAAGCCTATATATACAAGGCTTTTGCATTGTAAAAAGGGGGGAGAACTTTTGACAGAGGGGAAACTCTACAGAAATTGTTAGAGAATCTTGTAATGAATTTTAATTTTACACTATGTACAAAGAGGTTTATGAGATTGTATAATCTCACAAAGACAATAAAGAATGCTTTCAAGTTTGTATGTTTTTTATGTTCTTCTAAGTTGTCATTGCTGATTTTTCGTATGTTAAATTAGTAATTCCTTTTTGTGCTCACGTGAATTATCAACAATATATGCAATTGATGTAATGAAACACAATCACTTCCTAGTATCTTGAGTTAGATGTGTCAAGATAACTTCTCTTTCCGTATGTCAAGATTTGTTATCTTTATTTCTTCATTATTGCATATCAACACTTATTTTGTGCTCAAACCCCCTTTGTAATCATTATCAGTTGTGGAATCTCAATTGGTTTTCGCATGTCTATCATTGGGGTTCCTGTTAGTCATATTTCTCTAGTTTTGTGTTTTCTCCTTTATGTACTTTTAGGTTTAAAGTACACAAAATCTCAAATATCCCATCATACGAGGGAGCTACCCCTCTTAAACGCAGAGGAAGATTGTGGCTTTACCATAATCTCTCCAAATGTTGGAACATTCGTCACTGCTCATCGGGCAAACAGGGTTAGTTTCAGATAAACGACCGCAATGACAAATCTATTTACCAACACATATATACATTTTTTGGAAAAAATAGTCTGTCGATACATACGGTCCACTAATATTATTAGTTGTAATATACGGTCTAAAAGTGCAAAAACGGCCATATAGCCTGTCAACAGAACCCAACGACTGATAAGAAAATCAGACAACACAAGGGATTGATCAACACACAAATTACATCACCTCTGTACTTACAGTAATAGAAAGACAATTTGCAAACTTGTAGCACACAACAAGATAAAAACTTTGCTTGTACTGACGACAATGAGAATTCTTTGTATAATCCAAGTGCTTAGTTAGAGTAACTTAGGCTGGGGTGGCTTTAAATGCAATAATCGACGTATCTGTTTAGTGCCCAAATTAAAGAATTGAGCGAGAGATTGGGATTTGATCCAAGAATTAATCTCTTTGATGAGGCCATCCTTAAAGAGCACACATTAAGCTTTGACTAGTGTGTGTTGTGTTACGTGGGCCCCACTTCCAAATTCTTCATTATGTTTCGTTCAGCTATTTTTGTTGTGTGTAGTATTGTCCTTTCACTACATTTTGACCGTGGCTTCCAATTTCTATGTACGCCTTTATTTTATCTTTCGAGAGAAATCTTCCTTTTTTTTAGTTTTCAATTGTCACCTTTGTGTAAAATTTTAATAACACATGCAATGTTTAAAATCCGTGAGAATAATTTTACCAATGTTAATTTTTTAATATATTAAAGGATGTACTAGTTTTTAAAATTATTTATTTAATATATAATTTATTTATTAATAAAATATAAAATATAAAATATAAAATATAAAATATAAAATATAAAATATAAAATATAAATTTAATTTAAAATATATAATTTTATATAAAATATTTAATTTAATTTAATTTTAAATGTAGTGAATTTTAAATATTATACATAATAAATGTTAAAATATAAAATATTATATAAAATGTAAAATAAAAAAATTAAGATTTAATGTTATATATACAAAATAGTATTATACTCATCAAATTATTTAAAATATAAAGTTTAATTTAAAATAGATATTTAAATAGTCAAATCTACAAGAACTTAATTATTAAGTATAAAATATGCACTTCAACATAGAAAATACAATTCTTTCAATATATAGTTTTAAAATATATTTTGCACATAATTTTAAAATATATTTTACATATAGTTTTTTTTAAGATATATTACTCAATATAAATTGGTTCAATATATTTATAAAATATAGAATATAATAAAAAATTATAATATAAAATTCTAACATAAAAAATAAAAAACATTAATATATTTAAAATTTGTATAAAGTGATGGGTAATGAGATGGTGGTGTTGCGTGCGATGGGAGCCAAGTGCAGGCTAGGGCACACAACCCTAGCACATAGGCGGGCATGTTGGCTGGTGCAGCGGCGTGTGGGTGGAGGCTGCGGACAAGGGTGCTGATGTGGGAAGGGTCAGTGTCGGCGCTGCGGGGGAAGGTGGTGTGGTGGCTGCGGGGGGAGGTAGGTGCTGCGGGGGTAGGGGCTCGAGGTCCCTGCGGATCTGCAGTCTGTGCATGGGGTAGGGCTGGGGGAGGCTCAAGTTTCACGGTGGGGTGAGGGTGTTTGCTACATGTAGGGTTCAGAGTCTTTGGCCAGCTCCCTTCTGAGGGTGGGCTCTCCAAGCGGTGAGATGCATAGATCTGGTGGTGAGGCCTCGAAGGCACCTCATGATATGGAGCTTCGGGCTACGGGGGGTTTGAAACCCCCATCCCATAATTTAAAGACCTATGATAATAACCTTTATACCTCAGAGTCTGGGGCTGGAAACGTCGGGGTTTGCGGATTTTGAAGATTAATGGCTTCCTGGAGAAGTGCAACGAGAGACCTAGGGTGAGTATTCCTCTAGAGATGATAGTGGAAGATGTTGATTACTTTTCCAAACATTCATTATACTGCAAGTTTTTGGGGATGAGGGTCTCTCTGCAGTTTTTGGAAAACTGGGCTCAGAGAACTTGGGCTCCGAAAGAGGAGATGGAGATCATGTTACTGGCGAACAACTATTTCATGGTTACCTTCAATTGCATGGAGGATCGGAGTAGGGTTTTTGAAGGAGGGTCATATTTTTACAACCAAGTGGGATTGTTTATCAAACCCTAGAATGCAGGGTTCAACCCTTTGGAGGAACTCCGAAATAGGGTCCCAGTGTGGGTCCGCTTACCGCGACTTCTGGTGGAATGTTGTCGGGAGGATGTGCTTAAGATGCTCGCTTCAGTGCTTGGGAGGCCAGTTGGAGCATCCTCGCAAACCCTAGGGAGAAGGGTAATGAACTTCGCTCGCATCTGTGTTGAGATTGATCTTAGTAAGCCTTTGCCAGATGCTATTGATATGTGTGCAGGTTCTTATTCCTGGGTTCAACAACTGGATTATGAGACTTTACCTTTCTGGTGTTGCCTATGTCATGAGTACAGTCACTTGTAGCGCAAGTGCCCTAGGTATAAACCGATGGTGCAACAATCTCAACAGCCGACCCGTAACACAGATGGGGTTGATAAAGGAAAAGCCACCGTGACTGGGGAAGCTATGGGTACTCATGGTTTTGTCCCAGTTAAGACAAAGAACAGGAATCGGGAACAACAGAGGCCCTTACAGGTGAGAAAGGAGGAGGATACTTTCAACAGGTTTGAAGCCCTGGACGACCTCACCCAGCAGGAGGTAAACTCTGGGCTGACTCCTTTGGATCAAGGTGCTCCAGGGTTGAAAGATGATAGTGTTATTAGGGACTCAACCTAGGCTTTGCAAATTGTGGGGAGAAAACAAATGGAGATCGATCAACCAGATGTAGCCCAGTTGGGATCCATACCTAGTGATGTAGTGGAGTTGGTTGGGGGGGAGGTTTCTCCTTCTGCTCAAAAAATGGAACCTGCTGGGGCCAAAAGTAACAAGATGGGTGTACACTTGGGTCTCCACCAGAAGGACATTGAGAAAGGATCATCAGAGAAGAGTTCTAAGTCTAGAAGAAAAAAAGACTTAGAGAAGATCAAATTGATGGGGGAGAATTTGGTTGAGTTAGGGTTAGTAAAGACTCTGGACTCACACTTTTCTAATCCCCCTAAATGATTATTTAATCATGGAATGTGAGGGGCTTGAATAGTGGCCCTAGACAAAAAGTTGTTTGAGAGTTGATAAGGAGCCATGCTCCTGATATCCTTTTTCTATAGGAGACAAAACTTTTTGTGGAAAGTATGATGGATCTAGTACCAAAGATTTGGGGGAGAAGCCAGTGTCAGTGTATTGGTGCTATGGGCTCCTTGGGAGGGGTGGCCTATCTTTGGAACCCTTTAAGGATTCATCGTGACTTGTGGGTGGTCTCCAGATCTTCGTTATCCGGGGTTGTCTCTAGTCTTGAGACTGAGTAATATATCTTGGTTACTAACATCTATGCCCCCACTGATCTTCAGGGTAAGCAGAATTTATGGGCCCATATCTCAGATATGCGGAGGCTGGCCCCTTTGCATCCTTGGATTATGGTGGGCGATTTCAATGCCATCCTTGAGTTGAGTGAGAAGAAGGGGGGTGTTATGTGGTTAGAACCTTTGTCTCTCCTTTTTCGAGATAATATAGCTTCGTTGCATCTTGTTGATATTAATCCTGGTAATGGTTTGTGTACATGGAACAATAGGAGGATAGGGGAGTATTGGATTGCGGAAAGGTTGGATCATTTTCTAGTTTCTCATTTTTGGATTGGTGGGGAGTTGATGCAAAGCATGTATCACAAACCATAAAACCTTCATTCAAGGGTAGACTTTAAACTTGAATCAAGAGGCATATAAAAAGATGCAACATTCCTCTCAACTCCAAACCAATTTAAAAGGTTTTATTACATCTCTAAAAACCTTCATTCAAAATTTCAAATCATAACATTCACCATAACATGAGAGAAAAAATTCTTTATTGCCATGGAATACCCTAGTTCACCAAAATAACCACACAATATTCAATTCTCAACCAACTTAAGTAAGACAAAAAGAACTAGAAAGAATCTTTAGAGACCTTTCCAATATATATAGCCTTTCTTCATTAATATTCCTCATGTGACCACACCAAAGGTTGCAACCGGACTGTTGTTGCCTTCACCAGTCTACCTTTCACCATGAACTCTAACAAACAGTCATCAATAACATTTTACATATTTCTCATAAAGCAAATCGCTTCGGTCCAAATTTATAATACTGAGTTAAACAATTTCTCTCCAAATTTCAGCCAGATCCAATGGTTAAATCAAAAGTTCATGATCATTTTCCCAAAAACGGGTAACCCTTGGCAGGGTTTTGACAATTATTGACAAAAAACAAACATATCTTGCCAAATACTCCACAAAAATGCACAAGAAAGGATTCATCTGAAATATATTTCATCAATATATCATTAAATAATATCTACATATAAAAATTACATCAAATGTGATCCTCCATGGATCTATGACAGTCACAGATTCCTTAAAACCTCATGACAGTTTGAGGGTTTGATGGATAATCTTTGTCAAATCCCCTCCAAACTGATCTACCTTCTTGATTTCAACCAAACATGGTTTTATAAACCATTTCCAACTCTTTTCTAACTACTCCAACCACCTCATAACCAATGGATTTCATTTTTACACTTTTGTTGCACTTTTTGGCAATATTGCAACTTTGCAATTTTTACAATTTTTGACATAAATGACTCTAACTCTTACATGGACACTTTTAAAACTTCAATATGGACCAAATATGATATCTTTGAAAAAATGGCTCATTTAGCCTTACATATTATGATTCAATTGACTCAAATAACCTTCATACATTATGAATGACTCAAATACAATAAATTGTTCATATTATGACTTTTGACCTCCTGGTATGCTTGTGTGCTTAGGTGCCTCTGCATTAGGAGTGGTCTACAAGCTCGGAGATTCTTGATTGGAGAGGATCCGATCACTGGCCCATCAAGTTGGTTTCTTCTTCTACTTAGGTCGCTCGCTCTCCTTCTTTCAAATTCCAACTTATGTGGCTTCGGGATCCTGCTTTGCAGACTCTTGTTGCAGAATGGTGGAGACAAGGGAGGTCGGCCTTCGGCACTGCTATGTATACTTTTGCCAAGCAATTGCAATTTGTTAAGTTTCAGCTTAAAAAGTGGAACCGTTAGGGTTTCGAAAATATTTTCCATGCTAAGAAAGCTGCTCAGATTGTGTTAAATGCAATCACTAGTGACATCAGAGAGCATGGTTTGTCTGAAGCCTTGCTTAGGGAGGAAGACAGGGTTGTCAAGGCTCTAGAGGAATGGGAGCTTAGGGAGGAAATATTCTAGAAACAGAGAGCTCATATTGATTGGCTACAAGAGGGTGATAAGAACACGACTTTCTTCTTCAACTCGGTGAAAGATAGAAGACATGGAAATGCCATTCCAGTTCTGGTTAATGATAGAGGTGAGCAACTCTTATCATTACATGAGATCTCTAGGGAGTCTTTACTTTATTTTCGGGCCCTCTTCAAGGAGGAGGCTCAGGGCGAACCGGTGGAGGAGAATCAAGTTCTTGATTGCATCCTTTCTTTAGTTACTAGGGAGATGAATGAGTAGCTTATGGGTCCCATTTTGTTGGAGGAACTTGAGAGGATTGTTTTTCACATGAGAAAGGGAAAGGCCCCTAGTCCGGATGGGTTCCCGGTTGAATTCTTTCAAGACTTCTGGGATTTATCAAATTGGACTTATGGGAAGTAGTTCAAGAGTCCCAGAGGAATAAGCAGATGCTTCGGGCGTTGAATGCAAATTTCATCACACTCATCCCCAAGTGTGATGGGGTTGACCGGTTAGGCCAATTCCGACCCATCTCTCTCTGCAATGTGATTTACAAGATTATATCTAAGCCGATAGTGGATAGGCTGAAAAAGTGTCTGGGGGATGTTATCTCTGAGGAACATAGTGGGTTTGTGGAAGGGCGCCAAATCTTGGACGGGGTGGTCATAGCTACGAAGACTATTCACTCTATGGTAAATTCCAAGGAAAAAGCTATGTTCATTAAGTTGGATATGGCTAAGGCTTATGATAGAGTTCGTTGGTCCTTCCTTCAGAAGATTCTCAAGGCGTTTGGCTTTGCTGATGAATGGATCCAATGGGTAATGAGTTGTGTGATGTCTACATCTTTCTCGGTGTTAATCAATGGCAACCATACTGAGTTGTTTGGTGCGTCTAGGGGTCTTCACCAAGGGGACCCCCTATCGCCATACCTATTCATTCTTTTGGCTGAGGGCCTAGGGAGGTTGATTAAACATAATGTGGGTCAGGGATTTATTCAGGGATGGAGCTGGGGTAATGACTTGCAACCGCAGTCTCACTTGCAGTTTGTTGATGACATGGCCCTGATGGGTCTTGCTCGGATCAGAGAGGCCACTAATCTGAGAAAGGTTTTGGATATTTATCTTGCAGCTTTGGGCCAGATGATTAATGAGGATAAATCTTCTATACTCTTTTCAACACTCTGGATCCTATTCAAAGGAGGATTGCTCTTACCTTGAGATTCCAAGTTGGCTCCTTGCCCTTAACTTATTTGGGTATTCCTATTTCTCCTGGTAACCCTCCTAAGGAATCCTGGCAGGGCATCTTGGATAAATTTCGCAAGAAGGTTGATCACTGGACTAATAGATGGTTATCCTTTGCTGGGAGGGTTCAGCTGATTCAGTCGGTGGTTTAGGCTCTTCCAAATTTTCGATGTATGCTTCAAGTGGCTCCTAAGTGGTTCTTGAAGGGATTGGACTCTCTAGCTAGGCAATTCTTATGGGCAGGTAGCCTCTCCTCCTCCAAATGGAGTCTTGTCAATTAGGAGTTGGTGTGTAGCCCGAAACAGTCAGAGGGGGGCTTGGTCTAAGGCAGTCTATCTTATTTGGGGAGGCTCTAGCGGCTAAATTGTACTGGAGGTGGTGTGTTGAGCAGGATCGTGGCTGGGCTAGGATTTTGGCCTACAAATATATGCACAGGATCCCGATGGAGGAAATTCCAAGATATTCGATTGAGGGTAAAGGTTCAATGATTTGGAGTACTCTTAAGAAAGGGGCCTCCCTTATTAAGGAAGGTCTCTTTTGGATTTTAAGGAGGGGGGAAGAGGTCCTATTCTGGAACGACTCTTGGGATGGTTACCCCCCATCCTGGATCAGTTTCCCAACCTTGGGACTCTCTGCAAGAGGTTTTTGGAGGTGGGGTGGTCTAGGGTGAGTGACTTCAAGGCTGTGTATAGGTGTGGGCGGCTGGAGATGGAGCGGTGGAAGGCCCCTAATGAGTGGCTGGTTGCTGGGATGGAGGAAGAGTGTGCGGAGTTGTATGGCATTCTGGAGAATAGACATTGTAGTTCTCTCAAGGGTAGGGATGGACTTGCTTGGCTCTCAAATCCTAAGGGCGTCTTTACTGTTGCCCGTGGATATCGAGTATTGTTGAACTGGAGACTTGAGGGAAGAGAGGTGCCTTGGTGGAAACAGGTGTGGAATACTCTTTCTTGGCCAAAGTGTAATTGCTTCGCCTGGACTTTGGCCTTGAACAGATGCCTAACCTGGGACAATATCCGCAAGTGAGGATTTTTGGGGCCTTCCATTTGTGCCTTGTGTCGTAATGGGGAGGAAAACTCCTCACACCTGTTTTTCAGATGCCCCTTCTCTATGCTTATATGGCACTATTGGTGGGGTGTGTGGAAGCATTCTTGTGTTCACGTGGATTCACTGGTGGAGTTTTGGAGCAGCTTGGGCAGACCTCCTATCTTCTCCTCCTTCCTCCAGACTATCTGGTACATTGGGCCCATCTTCATTTTGTGGCAGATCTAGCTCGAGAGGAATAGGAGGATCTTTCGTGAGGTCAGACTGATGGTTCAATAGGTGTGGAATAGAATCATAGTTATGATCAGGGAGACAGTGGAAGCTAAATGTGAGGTGCATTTTCCTCTGAATAAAGACGAGGCAGATATTGTGAGCAGGTTGGGGCTGCAAGAATTGTCCCCTGCCTCTGCTTGTGTCGGGAGAGGTAGACGTTCTTTGAAGAAGGTTCAAAGGATCAGAAGATGGATCCCTCCTCAGGATGAGATTATCAAAATTAATATCGATGGCTCCTCTAGGGGTAACCCAGGCCCTACTGGGATTGGTGTTGTGGGTAGGAATTGTATGGGAGAGGTGGTCCTCTTATTTTCAGTTCATAAAGGGTGGCATTCTAATAATTTTATGGAGGGCTTTGCTATTCTCTATGCCTTGGAGTGTGCCTGGGAGTTGGGTTGTAGAAAGGTTATCTGTGAATCGGATTCACAAATTGTGGTGAACTTGTTGACAGAGTAGAAGGTGAGTGGGGTGTATTGGCAGTTGACTGAGATTGTTCATTAGATTCTTCATATTAGCTCGGCTATGGAGCAGATGTCTTTCATCCATATTCCTCGTGAGTGGAATAGAGCAATAGATTGTTTGGCCAAGTGGGCCTCGGAACATGGTAGTGACTGGAAAGTTGAAGGGTGGGATCATCTTTCCCCGGATTATTGTCAAGACCTGCAGAAGATTCTGGCTGAGGACTTGGATGGGTATGGGATTGGCTGATTTTGGGTTGGGCTTGTGGTTATTTTCTAGGGCCTTGGGGCCTTGGGTCTCTTTGTAATTCTTGTGTCTGATTTTCAAAAAAGTTTTTACCCCTTTTTTTTCAAAAATTTGTATAAAGTCCACTATAATATAAAGTGTAGAAAAATAAATTTAATAAAAATATAGAATTTAATGTTCAATTATGAAATATATAATATAATTTTTAATGTAAAATGTAAAGATTAATGTAAGAGAATACATTAAATTAATAATGTAAGAGAATACATTAGATTAATATCAAATATTAATATAAAAATAAAAATTATGAAAAATAGAGATTATATATTTTAATTTTTATTAAAAATTAATTAAATATTATAGGACTTAATTTTGTATAAGTAGAGACAAAATTTTGGAGAAAAAGAATAAGATAAAATAATTATCCAAATAATGAATCTTATAAAATTGCAAAAAAAATAAATAAGATAGCAAAATCTAAGAATAAATAAATGAGCATAATTTGAAAGTTTTTTTTTTATAAAATAAAAAAATAGCAATCTCTAAGAATAAATAAATCACCAAAAATTGAATGTATTGATGAAAAGAGGAGAAAGATAAATAGAATGAAAAACATAAATAACTATTGAATATTGAATATAAAACAATAGAAATGGTGGAACCCCTAAATTAGAAATAATTACCAATTACTAGTTGAAAAAAGAAGTAATGTATGTGGTAGAGATATTATAGGAAAATAATTACTAGTTGAAAAAAGAAGTTGTGTGGTAGAGGTATTATAGGAAAATAATTACTAGTTGAAGAAAGAAGTTGTGTGGTAGAGGTATTATAGGAAAATGATTATCTTCTCTCAAGAACTTTATATATAAAACATATCAAAGTTCTATAAATACATCAAATTATTCAAAACATTTTCATATTAAAATAATTTTAAAAAATGAATGAATAAAAAAATAATTTTTTTTTAAAATTATATGTAAAATATATTTGAAATCTATAGTATTTGTAAACTTGTAGTATTCTATAATTTTTACTTTAGATTTAAGATTTAATAGTGAGCTTTATATTATCTATTTTATAATTAACTTCATATTTTGTATTTTACATCAAGGTTTGCATTATTATAGATTTGATATTTTGTTTGTTTAATTTTTATTTTTTTTCAATTATAAATTTTTTCTTTGCACTATATAATATATTTTATATTAATATCATGTTTAATATTTAAAATTTAATTTTACATTTTAAATTGAACTAAATATTTAATATTTTATTTAAATAATATATTTTAAGTTAAAAAATTATTTTATGTTTCATGAAATATGTAAAATAACAAATTAAAATCATTATATTAAATTATTTTTTAAAATTAAAAAATTATATTATAATATTATTTATATAAATTAATGAAAAAATATAAATTCATAAATATTATAAATTGTACATCATGAAATTCAATGAAAAATATTTAATTATAATTATATTATAAAAAATTAATCTTTAATGTATTAATAAAAAATATTACAATTATACAAAGTTGAGATAATTTTTTTAAATAAATTTCTATGTTTTCATTGTTACAAATAAATTTTTTATTAATATAACTCAACATTTTTTAAGTCTTTGAAATATTATAACAATTATACAAGTAATTATGTCGTGAGGCATCTACAATGACATCAAAATGTCTATAAACAAAAATCTATTTCTGAAAAAATTTGACATGTACATGACAGGCAATGCATGAAATATGCCATGTTATAAGATATCTCTCGGCATATTTTACATATATTTTTTAAATATAAGTATACTAGTATAATACAATATGTTATTAAATTGTAAAATTGTTATTCGTGATTTTATGAAAGGGCATGACTATCGACTTACAATAATTGAAAATGTTTCGGGCTTTGTGTCACAACGGGATCTAAACGAAACTCTAACAGAAATCTAAAATTGGGACCCACATGAGACAACACACACTAAGCCACTCGCTTTGGGCAACATTGTTGCTTCTTGCAATATCCCTAGAGTGCATAGTAATCACAAATGTTGAAAGAGATTCACAACCCAAGGAAGATCTTGACAATCTTCCTATCAACACGTTTCCCAACAAATATGAACACAATTATCAAATGCTTTTATTATTTGCAATTATCCTCAAGTTTCATTTTATCCACACATCAAGCACGTGCAAAACTATCTGTCAAACTTTTCTGACGTTAGAAATTGTAATCAGGTGTGAGACATTACATTCCGGTGGGACGTTTCTCCCAAATAATAGTCTATCACCTAAATATATTAATATAATCATATCTTAATAATAATTCAATGTTAAGAAAGTCAATCTAACAATGAAAGAGCTTGTTGATGGGGATTACTTAATTAATCTTGACTCTATCCTAGAATGGGTGATCCCTCAGACAGGAATTCGCATCCGGGAAGGTGAAGCAGAGGAGGAGATACTACCGTTTGTCAAGGGACCAGAGAGTCGTTTAAAGGAGCAATGCATGGAATGAGCTCGCATTGGCTGGGAAGCCATGAAGCTCTGTGTCAAGTTGATACGAACAGATGAGGTCCTTAAGGCACTTAAAGTGGTGGCGCGCATGGAGGTGGGAAGAGAGCTTCGGGACTGATTCGAGGAGGGGAGAGCGGTACAGTTTCTAGCTAGCCTAGAAGGTGACCCAGACTTCGGGAACTTGGATTGTATTCCGAAGATGAAGATTGAAGCGGCCAAAGGGAAAGCCTTGGTGGATATCGATGATGAGGAGAGGAAGATGCCGAACCAGAGCGACTCGGATTAAGCGGTCATGGTGCCAAAATCTGTGTTTTTTGCTTTCTGCCTTTGTGGGTTTTTTTTTTTTAAAAAAAACTTTTATGGATTACTATAATATGTCGTGCATGAATGCACAGTACTGTGCTATGTCTTTTTCTATTTTCGTTGGAACTCTGCATTGTAGTTTTGAACTGATTTGGAGCTGATGTTGATATTTGTTTGGCCCTGTAGATTGTAACTTTTTTCTTGAAAATTAATATATCCAAAATTACCGATTAAAAAATAAATAAAAAAATTCAATGTTAATTATAATATCATAATTTAATATTAATTACAATATAGTAATATAACTACTATACATATCTTTAGAGTAATATAGGTAAAGTACGTCGAAAGATATCATATTTGTTTATTATTTCACGAATTGATTAATAGTTAAACTCAGAGTGAGTGGTAGTTGAGAGGAGAAAATAAATTAAATAAAAAAATTAGTTTTTAATGCATTTATTTTAATTTAAGATATTTAAAGTAATTTAAATTATTTTTATTTAAGTAATAGTAAAACTAATTATAATTATAAACAAATATAATTATAAAAAAATTCTTAGCAAAACTGCATGAATGATCTAGATATTATTTTTTCCCAACAATTATAACATAATAAATCAATATTAATCTAAATTAAGAAACATATCTTTATCTTCATTATATGTCAACAAGAAGATATTTCAACACATTAATCTTAATGGAAAACGATTTAGCTTTGTTACGTAGAATATAGTGGACTAACTATTTGGGGCGCATAGACATGCGTGTGGAGATAATTTGTTTTATTCGTAATTTTATTTATATTATACTTTTATAATTTTCTAATTTTTGAGGAGAAGGGTAAGATAAAGAAAGCAGCCAGATTGGATCCTCCCATTGGCTGTGCTTAAATGTACGGCTACATTTCGTGGAAAGAATAGGAACGGATGTTTAAGGAGTTGAGGGTTTGTTGCAGACAATTTGCTGAGACTACATAATTTTCTTCATACATTACACAGACACATGTTATTGTGGAAAGTGTCAAAGAATGGAAGTTGTCCGAGAGGTAGAAGGGCAGTTGAAGATCTTCTCAGATGGCTCTGTGCTGCGCCTTCCACATCCCATACTGCCTGCATCTTCACATTTTACACACGGCGTTGCATCTGAGGACGTCATTATTAATCCGGAAACCGCCGTCTGGGCTCGCATATTCAATCCGGAAACCGCTTCTGAAAAACCGCATTTACTGATCTATTTTCACGGAGGGTTCTTACTGGTTCCACAGCCTGGGTAGAATACCACACTTTTTTTCACAATTTGTGCAAGACCTCCGGCGTAATAATGGTGTCGGAGGGTTACAGGCTGGCGCCGGAGCACCGGCTCCCGGCGGCGTACGATGACTGTACGGAGCAGTCGAATGGATGGCAAGGCAGGCTACGGGGCGCGCAGAGTCGCCGGGGTAGTGGCTGTCGCCGTCCGTCGTGGATTTTAACCGGTGTTTTCTGGCCGGAGAGAACGCCGGAGGGAATATCGTTTACCACGTCGGACTGCGGATTGCTGACGTGGACGTGAGGCCGTTGGTGGTGAAGGGAGTGATTCCCATCCACCCCTTCTTTGGGAGTGAGGAAAGGGTCGAGTCTGAGGGGTTAATGTTTTTTGAAACGTGCAAAATCATCTGGAGTATATGTCTCCCGGTGGGGTCCACCAGAGACCATCCATTCTGTAATCCGGCGGTTTCGCCCCTGAAGCCTCGTTTGAAATCACCGCCGGTTTTGGTGGCCCTTGCAGGAAAGGATGAACTTAAAAGTGAGAAGGGAGATGTTTTATGAACATGTGAAGAGTTGCGGGAAGGAGGCGGAATTGATGGTGGAGGAAAGTGGAATCCATGCTTATCATATTTTCCTTCCGCAGTATGAAGGAACTCTGCGTCTGATACACACTATTTCCGACTTCATTAATGGCCGTTAAAATCACTTTTCACGATGTTATATTTTGTGGAGCATGGTATAGTTGTTTCACCCACCACAATTCGTGTTCTAGCTCATAATTGTTCGATCGAACTGTCTTGTTTGCTTGCAAGACTTTTTGTCCTTGTTCAATCAATTATTCAGGAAACTCTATTGACAGATTTTACTTGGTAGTAAAATTTAGAATAAATAGTTTACAAAGTGAATCAAAGATTAACTATCCCTTAATTTCATTAGGGGAGGAGTAGCCCTAGTCTTATAGTTCTAATAATTGTTCATTCTTTGTGTACTCAATTTCTTAATTATTAATTTTTAAAAAAATAAAAAATGATAACTAAAAGCTCATTAATAAATTTCATATGTAGTAATAGCTGTTCATCTTTTTAGCAATTTTTTGAACATAATTGATCCATTTGTGTATGAGGGCATTTGTACATAATTATTAGCAATTTTAGGTGCACAATTATTGGGGCATCTTTAAGTAGGCATAAAGCGACACTTTGAAATGTGTATTTTTTTACCCTTGCACACATTATGGATACAAACCAAAATAATAACTATGAGCTATTAATTTGTCGAAATCTGATGTACAATTTAAGATTTTGGGTGTGTGAAGTTAGTTATAACAACTACTAGTATGCTTCTCCTAATGAATAATAAAATATATTTAATTTATGATAATATTTGTAATTTCTTTTTTCCTTTTTTTTTTCCTTTTGATATATTCAAATTGTTATCGAGGAATGTAAAATTTCTTGATAATTAAATCTTATTATTATTTATTATTTTAATATCTTAAAAAAAAAGTAAAATCTATCATTTTTAAGAATAAATAAAGCTCATTAATGAAAATTAATAATATGAATAATAGGATCAATGTTGAGCACAAACAACACAATAACCTTGCTATTATAATTCTATATTATGAGGAAAATAAGATATATTATGATACACAAACCATTTCTTATTCAATAAAGCCAACAATGTGATATTATTATACTCTTTCTTTCAATAGAAATAAATGCAATATATATCTATAAAAAGAACCAAAAGAAGATGAATGTGAATTACAAGTGAATGAAAAGTAGGTGAAGTTGTCTTATGTAAATTGTATAGCTAAAAACGAAAATATGAATTTTGTAGTTCCTATTTATCCATACTAATTAATTATTTGTCGTGTGTAAGTATAATCATTTAAGAGAAGTAGCTATAATTTAAAGTAGCTATCAAATGGTTGGGTTTATGAGTGTCAAAGGTTCACTTTCATTTTTGTGATAGTTTGTCTTTCTAGTGAACACTACACATACTTGAATGTTGATGTTATACAAACTATAGAGGTGTGACATAACATGGCATGAAAGTCCAATGTGCAATGAGAGTCATTCAAAATCTTAATGTTATGTGTCAACTTTTAAGGGTTTAAATGAATTGTGTTTAGGATGTAAAAGTATGATACATGACATTGATTTTCAAATGCTATGGTGCTAAGATTGAACAACAAACAATATAATGTAACATAATCTATCTCATAGGGCATTTCTCAAACCTTATGGGGTACTTCCTAAGTCATGGAGCTTTGTCCCTTCAAGGATGAAGACAACAATACTAATGACAATTAGTTCTACTAGGCATTCTAATTGGACCTTAGCAGTTTGTCCTACAAGTGTCTGAGACCCTAACAAAGTCAATGAAGAAAACTATGCGAGGTTATGCACAATCTTGGATGGCCCAATGTGGAGCAAAGGATTGGTTCAAAGTTTTTTTAACTTGTGTTGTAGAATCCTTAACATGACATTCCATGTTAGGTTCGACCAATCAAATTGGGTACCATTTGAGGTGTTGTCAAAGATGGAGCTAAGATCAATGATAAATCTCAACTATCTTGAGCCTTATGCGGCATGCAATAACCAAGGGAACACCAATCCAATCTATGTGTTGACAATGATGTAGTTAATTAAAGTTGTGCATTGGTCTTAGATAAGCAAATAGATAGCACCAATCTATTAGGTGTTCTTTTTAGTAACTCCCTTGCACTTGGATCAACTAAAATATATTGATGGTGGTAGAAATATTCATTGTAAGAGATTTATAGTTATAGAAGTCTAAGTTTGAGATGTTTGTCGTAAAAAGTCATCAGTTGTAGTCAACAAACGAAGGTTGAGATATTTTTCAATTAAGTACAAACACAAAAGAAAGCATATAAAATTTACCCATTTAATATCAACCAAAAAACTCAGAGTTCAAAATATATTTTTAGAAACACTAGAGATTGTCGCACATGTTTGGAATAAAAAGTCTACACATCTTTAAATCGACATTATAAAAATTAATAGATTAAAATTTAGAATGTAATTTAAATATTCTTTATGTGGGAATTATGTGTAATAATGTGTGTGTGTGTGTATGAAACCATATATTTTATAAAATTATTACTGAAAAATAGGGCTATATCTAATTTTTCTCAATAAATTGTAAAGAAAATGACAACTTCTATGTTGCATTATGTGATTAAGAATGTCTTATCTAGAGACATTGAAACACAAACATCTTATAACATATTGAATAAAAAATGAACATATATGGTCAAATGCCAAAAACTCGTACCTATTTATCTAGGTTTCTAAACAAAACAAAAGCCATGAAAATTAATTTGTATTTGATACCTATTGTGAGAATTTGCCAAGATCTAGAGTCCAATTGATAGCACAAACAAGAGAGAATAAAATGTGACAAGAATAAACCCTATTCCTATAAATGATGCAAACTACCCAACTGTCTGAGTTGATTGAAACTGAATTGTTGTTGTTGTTTTTACATACAATGTAGATGAGCCTGCTTATAAAGGCAAGGCCATATGGATATGTGAGCACACAATCATGACATGTGGCTTAATGACATACAAGGGTAGGTAGGGTTAGGTAGGAGAAATAGTAAAATATTCCACAAGAGGTGGATCACCCATTGAACGTGGAATGTAACAACAAGATAAGACCACAAAAAGTGGAATTTCTCCTACATACATCATCCCTATGTGCACACTTCCCTAAGTGTCTCACATCCAAACTACTATGAAATGCATTACCCTAAGTCAACTTAAGTAAAGTGTAATTATGAGACATAATTTACACCAACACCTATCAAACTTTAAAAAATTCTATGTTATGGTGTCAATTACAGTTGTTAATGGATAAAATTCACTATATTTTACTTCCAAATTGATGTATAAATAGGGAGCTTATGCCTCTATACTATACGTAAACATATAATTTGTGTAAACAACTCCAACATACCCTTAAAGTTAACTAATAACCACCTAAAAATGGATGTCACACACACAATGATGCATGCATTTTAAACATATAGATTACTTCATACTCATATATGCAAAAATATCAATAAAAAACACATACAAATTGATCACGTATAATTTTTTCTAAAGAAAATCCAATACAATGTGAACAACTCTAGCTCTAGAGAGAAGATATACATATAGCATCAACAAACTCACTTTACAATTGTGAAATCTCTAGTTACACTTGCACATACTCTTGATGTGATTCAATCTACTACAACACACCTTCAATAGTCAAAGATGGACTACAATAAATTGTTACTATGAAAGCCAATGACTCCAACACGGAAAACAACATAATACCCTCCTACAATCTCCCAATCTTGAAAAGATAGAAAAATGAACAAATTGAAGACCAAACACTTAAATCCTTCAAATTCTTCTAGTCGCTAGTAGTAGGATTTGTTCATAATTTTTAATTATTAGTGTAAATATTGACACTATCAAACTAGTTAGATTTAGCCTACATAAGAGAGTCTTATTCACACTAGTTAAGTCTCCACTTAGATATTTTTTTCTTTATGTCTCATTTCATGTGGTTGAGACACATGTACTCACTCTTTGAGACATCTAGTCCATGTACACTTGACACATACTCAACACTAGTCACTTGAGCATACATTATTGCACCTTTGGAGAAATAGTTATTCATTCAATCCTACCTTCCTACCACCTCTACCTTATATATGCAAGGTTCTCATTGTACATTTATACAATCTCATTTTATATGATAGACATCCTATTGTGCTTATTTTATTTTTGTAGTGGAAGGTTATTTTGTGCTTTCAGATCTTGGCTTCTCCAACATGGTATCAAACAATGCAATTACTTAACATTTGTGGCTCAATTGATAATGGCATTCCATGCAAATATTTTGGATAATCAATCATTTATACTATGTGTTTATCATGAAAAAGAGTATGTTCACTTCTTGTTGCAAGAATAAGATTCCAAAGTTGGTTTCGGAATTATTTTTCATCTTCAACCATCATCACAACTTTTTCTCACTAATACAACGATAAATTCACTCTCCAAAAAAAATGAAACATTAAGACACTTGTGATCATCCACACTTAGACCTTATTTTTATCATTCTACCTAACTAGGGTGTTTTGGTCCCCAAACACTATAAGTATCAATGGGAAAAAAATTGATGGAAACTCCATCCTACTAAGGAACTAAGAAGTGTAAACCTCATACGAGTGGAAAATCCCACTTGAGAGAAGGCTCCTAAAATAAAGAAATAAGAAGTGACAATAATTTTGATGGAACTATCATCAAAGAAGATATGGATGTCCTTAAAGGTTTCCTCCAAATATATATGAAGGGACTTGCAAAGTAAACCTACAAGATCTATCAAGTGCTCATCCTTACAAACTATATTTAGAAGACAATAAATATGATATTACTAAAAAGAATCACTAGATGCCTAGATGTAGTAATATAAGGCTCAAAAGGAGCATTAGAAGAGGGATATGGAATGGTAGTAATCTTAGTATCATTCACATGTGCAAAGTTCTCCAAGGAAGCATGACTTTCAAATGGAGATTCAAGGTATCCATGCAATTATTGATGATGATCTATGTAGTGAAATAAAAAGTTAATGTAATTTATGTGTCATATTTAATATCAAAAAAATTAAAATATATTAGTCTATAAACCATTTCATCATGTTAAACCGTGTATTCTTTTGTTTATAGTCACTAAAAGTATGAGGAGATAGGGTAATAAATCATGCATAAAGAAATCATTCTATAGATGTAGAAATAGTAGGCTTAGAAGAAGCACTAGAAGGAGGATATGGAATCGTAGTAGTCTAAGTATCATCCACATGTGCAAGTTTCTCCAAGAAAACATGACTTTCAAATGGAGATTCAAGATGTCCATGCAATTATTGATGATGATCCATGCAGTGAAAGGGAAGTCAAAATACTTTATGTGACATATTACATCCTCAAATTATCAAAATATATTAGTCTATAAACCATACTATTGTGTTAAACCATGCATTCCTTTGTTTATAGTCACATATCTTATGAAAAAGTATGTGGATATAGGGTAATAAATCATGCATAAATAAATCATTCTTCAACTCTTATTTGTAGGACGATTTGTTTTCTAAAATTTAATTTAATAATAAAATGGTAGAATTGAATATAAAAAACAACTATGAAATTCCCCAAAATTACTCAATTATAAAATCCCCCAAGAAAAATACGATCTTGACACTTTATATTTAATGCAATTGTAATTGTCACTTGTCAAAATGTGTAAAGTGGTACTGATCTTGATTTGTTATAGATGAAATCAATGTATAACTTACTATAAATAATCCCTCTCCAAAACTTGTACTTTTTCTATATTTACAAATTTTTAAAAATGGTGATACAAGAATTTAGAATGTATAATTTGATAGGGAAAAAATTAAATCTTTTAAAAGTAAAAAAAATGATCAAAAATAAATTCTCAAATGATCCATACAAAATTTATAAAAACATTTTCTTAAGTAACATGTAACAAAATCTAACAATTTTTGTGAAAGTCACAATAAATAAATAATAATAAATTAGAATAGTAGGTCAACTTTCGAACATCATATCTTACTGAATGCAACTCCAAACATTACTTATGACCAATTGATAGATATATCTTAAAGTATTATTTATATTGAGCCTAAAATCACTTTTTTTGAGACTTGTATGAAGCATAAAACCTTCTACAAATAGGCATATTTTTATATTAAAAACCTAGCAAACAATATTTTGTAGGGGCTCTAGGAAAAATATTTTGATTATAATAAAACTAAAGTTAATATTTAGTTTCTTAGGCCTTTTATATGATATGGTAGGGTTATATTTTATCTTTTGAAGGATCAAGTACTTGTTGGATCTGGCATACAACTTCCAAATTCAAATCTTTACGAATATGACTTCCAATGTTCAAGTTGGATCCAAGAAAAAAAAAATCTGATATTTCTTGAACTTAATGGTGTGCTCTTATTTTCTCCAAAAAATTTCCTAAGTAAACTATATATCCTTTCAACTCCTCTGATTGCCTAGATCATCAAAGAATGCAAGAGAATATCATACTCAATATTGAGAAGACACGCCTCTAGAAACTTTCCACTTTGATATCATATAATATTTGGTATAGAATCCAACCAAGACTAAGAGACTAAAGGAAACAATTATATTAGAAGATCAATAAAATATATTAAGCATGATCAATGTGTATACACAAGAATGCTTAACAATGAGCTATACGTGGGTATATATAGGACACACCACTAAGGTATGCGAATGTATAACCAATAAGGGATAATAACAGATGTAGTCAAATGCATGCACAACATCTCCACTATAATAGGAAATTGTAAATCAATATGATACAAGAAAAATGTACCTAAGTAGATGTCTCCCTAATATAACCTATTATTGTTACAAGTGTGGTTGTCGTTGCACCAAAAGATTGACCTGTTAATGCCCGATACAACCACTAGACTTATAGAATCCACGAGAGGCAGTTAATCCATGTCACAAACCCGAGAGTTGTGTTGCACAACACAAGGAGACCAAGGGCGCATACCTTGCAACAATCCCCCCAAGTGCAAGTGACGAGTTTGAACCTATGACCAAGCTCTGATACCACTTGTTACAAGTGGGGTTGTCGTTGCACCAAAAGATAGACCTATTACTGCTCGATACAACCACTAGACTTATAGAATCCACAAGAGGTGGTTAAGCCATGTCACAAACCTGAGTGTCGCGTTGCACAACACAAGGAGACCAAGGGCGCACACCTTGCAACAATTATATACAAGATGCCTAATCTACAATAAAATAATTAAACTAATTAAAAAAGAAAACTAATACACTAGCATGTTGCACTCTTTCATACTTCTCATTTTGAGAATAAGGCCTCCTTTTACTCCTAATATTTCGAGGGAAAAAACCTTCTATGTGCATTAATTAAGTATTTCCCTTGTAATGTACTAGCCAAACCAATCTTATATTTTCCACTGTGAGAGTTCAAAATATATTCCTTTTAGTTCAAGAATGATATATATTGGTTCTTCCATGATAAATACACTACAACCATCTCATAAATATGGGCTCCCAAAGATTAGACTGCATATCTCTAAAGGAACCAAATCAAACATTACATTATCCACAAAATCCAAAGTAACCTAAAACTAAGGCTTACATTGATTTAGGGCTTCGTCCTTGTGACTTGTCTTTGGTGATTTTGGTGTGTTTGCAGGGCCTAGAAAGGAGCACAAACAATGGATTCCCCTACCAGTGTCCTCTTGTCAAGAAGGAAGATGGCTTTTATTGGCAAAATCAAAGAAAAAAGAATGAAGGAGGTGCTCAATGAGTCTCATTTTGTCACAACTAGAATAGTCAAAAATAATTTGGGTGAAGAATTCATAAGAACTAATCATAAATATAGGGTTAACATGGAGATCCCAGTAGTGTTCATTGCCACCCTCCTCCATTTCGGGCTGCCAAAGAATAAAACAAAGACAATATTATGCAGGAAAGTCTTCAAGGCAGATTTGCTAGGAGGTTTGAGTAATTCCCTGAAGAACATTGATGAGAACTTGACAATTTTGATGCCTCTGAACTACAATGTCAGGATCAGAAATGGAAAACCACCACCTAGGTTTTCCATTTTATACTTTCAGGATGAGAAACGTTTCAAAGAAAGGGAATTCATAATAAAGGAGAATGCTAATTTCCTTTGGGCCTTGTTCCGGTTGACAAAAACTACTGAAGAAAATTGGATAATGAAATATCTTGGTTTTAATGGTTTATTGGAATTCGTTCATGCAGAAAGGTTGGTAGATTGGGAATCATAACTTAAAGATGTCTTGGCTTGTGAGAGTCCAGAACCACAAGAAGTGATCGATTGCTTCCCAAAACCAGAAAAACTTGTTTGGGGGAAGCAGATTCCAATGATCGTTGAATGGGTGGACACCTCGAATGCTCCTGGACCTTCTTCACCTGCTCAATGATTCTCCAACATAACGGAAGCAATACATGGCCGAGTTAGGTTATAATGTTTTTTCTTTTAATATTTTCAATCAAGTTGGAAATAGGTTTATGGTTAAGCCAAAAACTCTTTTTTTAAGACTTTTTTGGTTTATGCCCTAAATCTCTAGGATAAATCGAATATGTTTTTATTTAGGGCATGTTTCTTCAAACTGGTTAAATCTCTAAGATAAATCGAATATGTTTTTATTTAGGCCCTTTGATGATTAAAAAAGAGGCTTGCATTGCTTTGTAACCTTGACACTTGCATTTTTCTTCAACCATCCCAAAGAATAAGGGTGTTAATGGTCTTCTACTTTGAAACTAATCTTTTTAACTATCATGTAATAAATTATATTTTATTGGGAGCATCAGTTATAATGCATCAATTTTTTTATCATCGACTTAAATCTTGATGTGGAATAACTTAGTGAGATCTTATTTATTTGAAGTTCTAACATTCACCATAATAGCAACCTCGCTCCATCTAAGGCACTCATCAATAATTAAGTTACCACTTTAACTCTTTTCATTTTCCATATAAATAGTGTTTTTACCTTTCCCCTTCTTCAAACAAAAGGCATTGACTCTAGAAGAAAATTTTAACAATTTTCATCCGCATACTTGAATTCATCACAATGAATATAATGAGACTTTCCCTTACCTCTACCCTTTATCGTTTTAGTAGCATCATTTTTCACTTATCATCTTGGTTCTTCTAGTCACCATGATTGTGTTCACAACCCTTGTTCTTATCAAAAGAGACCCCCTTCATGATTTTCTCATACTCTTGTTTCAAATGATTCCATTGCATCACTCTTTCTTATACAAGGAAAATAGGGTATAATTACTTTCTCAACAACATTTAAAGTCATTCCACTTGGACAAAATATTAAAAGAGTGTATGTAACTTCCATACCATGTGAGAGCATTCCCAAAAGAATTCAACCTTGAAAAAGAGATTTTTAATGTGGTGAAAGCCAAAGTAGACTTTGTTGACACTTCAAACTATATATCTCGCAAACCTAAATATTGGAACTCAAGATCTAGATCTAGGAATCAAATCTATTAAATACAATGAAACAAAATCATAATTAGAATGTACGTAGTTAAGGGTCAATTGACAAGAGAGGGTGGCTTTTCTTCACTTTAGGCTCTTCACGACCTAGGATTGCATTCCTATTAGTTATGGTAACTAAAGAGAAACAAAATCAATATAGTTGATCTCTCAAAAGACATATCTTATGCATAGAAGTACCCCAAGAATTATTCACTACTACACTAGTTTTACTAATATGATAACTAAAAATATTCTCCAAGTATATTAAAATAATACACTTTTTCTTTTATTGAATCAAAGAAATTAATACATGGTGTATAGATATTTTTAATATTTTTTCTATATTTTTTATTATTCCACATGTTGAATAAGGACCATGATGTTTGTGAAAAACTCTTGTTTACTAGAAAATAAAAAATTGTTATGATAATAAAATTAAATACATTTGAAATTATACTTTTTGGAAAGATTAATCTAAGTGTTATGATCCTACAAATTATTCTATTATGTTCATTCCATTTATTCGTCCAACCTAAGGTTTGAAACAAAAAGAGTTTAAGAAAAATATGAGAACAATATGAAAAGGTCCATCCAAGGAACTTAATTCAAAGATACCTTCAAACAAAGGTCCCTTTTGTGAAGTAAAAAATATTGAAGTATCAAAAATCTATATGACCTTTGAACAAAGGTGTTTTCTGAAAATGAATCACCCTAACCATGCAAAACACCTTTGTTCAAAGATAATTTAATAGACTTTTTAATACTTTAATATTTTTTAATGACCTTTGAACAAAGGTGTTTTCCAAAAAAAAATCTCCCTAACTATTGTGGGTCTACCCTACCAACCATCTCAATGGGCACATGTTGTTGCGGTTCTACAACAACACTCTGCAGCTACTTCTGATCATAACTCTGTTGAATCACTTCCACCTGATCTCTCTCTTGGTCCTAATGATTGTATCACCTAGACTGTGGTTCGTCGTAGGTGGAAGGGGAGGTCCTCCCCCCTTGTCCTAACCTCTCCCTCGCAAGGCTTGAGTGTCTCTTCCCCTCCTTGAGTTGGGTCTAGTTTGTTTTTTTATCAACTAGTTGTAAAGGGGCTTGCTCCCTTGGTTTGGTTTGTCTTTTTTATAGTCTCTGACTATGTTAAGGGTTGGTGCCCTAATTAAAACTGTTTTTTTAATAAAAAACAATGTAATTTTGACACTAAAGCAACTTGCTATGAAAAAATTGCTAATATAATTGGACACTTCATCACTAACTACACCATTTTACGTATTTTGATATTTGCATGCTAATTAGTAATATTATAAAGAAACCAACTAATCTAACCCATTTCTATCATTTGTAGGTTATATTTTTCACTAACAAAATAGAAGGGTGATAGTTAAGATATATATACTCAATAATATCAAGTCATATTTCAAGTAGGTATAAAATATAGGTGTAAAATATTAATTGAAGTGCCATGAAAATTACTGTGTTCCAAATAGGGTTTATGATTTAATCACGCAAGAAACTATGACTACTAAATATAAGCTCAATTAGGAAACAAGGCTGGAAAACAATGTACAAGACCAAAAACATTGACACATAACATAAATTAGATGCAAAGGGCAAGGAAAAATAGGAAGAAACACAACTAAAAAGAGAACACACAAGAAGCCCTAAATTTACATTCATTAAGTCTATTATCATTGATGAGGGCTATACTCATGAAGCCATAAAGCATACAAAGAGAAAATTAAAAATAATGTCAAAATGGATTTAGTTATGGATGTATGCCTAATTTATGTACAAAATAATAGAGAAACATCTCCTAGGTAAACCAAAATAATATAGTAGGGGACAATGAAAAAACATACAAGACAAATAAATCAAATAAAAACTAACACTATCTAGGACACACGCTTTTTTTGATCTATACATAATTTATCAATTAAATATGGTATTTTTATTCATTGTTGTATCTTGGTGTTATTTGTGTCATATCTTAGTTGTGGTGTTGTTTTTTTATTGTTATGTCATCCCACTCCCCTTCCCTTTCTTTCTAGTACATTGTTCCTCATTGTGGCATTCCTCAAAGTTTAATTCTAACCCAATACCAATATTTCTTAGTATTAATACTACACACATTGACCATTCATTCATTCTCACTAAAAAGGTGTTTCATCTATTGGGGAAAGGTGTATCAACCTTGCATTCATAATGTTCAATTTTAATACTTTTATGTGCACTCACTATTTTGTCTTCTTGCGGAAGAGTTGGGCTCCTACTCATAGATGACATGGAATTCATCTTAGGTAGTGTTTTGGCCTCAAATGAGGAGGTAGGTGTTATGCCCCTAATCCTATAATGTGTATTGGTTTATGAGGAGCTAGCATGTGGCTACCTTATCTCCTAAATAAGTTACGCAATCATTATTATAATCATATATAGGTATTTAAGTCATCTTAGAGATTATAGTTAAAAATATAGGTGTACCTAAGTGGCAACTAACGCACAATTAGGTATATAGAAGAGTTAGTGGCTAGTTATTCTCATCAATTTTAGTATTTCATTCTTATTGAAGACTATTAGAGGTATCCCCCTCAAAGTGGGTTGATATGTTTCCCCCTTGGCATAATATTATAAAGTATTTTTGACATATTTTTTGTTATATTATGCTATTATGCATTTTATTTCATTATAGTAGGCATCCCACTTTGAGGTGGCATGGTTTATCCATGAACCAACATCATGTGGTATTTGCAAGGTTGTCGTGAAGGGAGTTACAAATGCTAAATTCTATGACATAAAAGAGAATGTAAGAGGGAGGTTAAGTTAGACTCTTTATTAGCACCATGACTAGACAGTTACCATGCATCTTTTTTGAATATTTAAATGAGAAAAAATTGGGAAGTTTGGGTGATCAAATATGATAAATTATGATAATGTAAGTTAAAGGAATATGCTAAAAATAATTGATGAGGGTTGTTGTAATTTGAACCTATATATTTGGGCACTATAACTCTCATGGGTTTTTTAGTGGTTTCCAATTTGTACTTCATCTATTTACCAGTTCTAGGATTTTTAGTCATGCTATCATATTTACTCTAGATTTGTATGGTTGTGATACTCAATGTGAAGGCTTACTCGGTAAGTGTATTATAATCCATTAGCTTACTAAATAATATATTAGGTTTCTTTGGAGTGAGCTTATTCTCATGTAATGGTCTTCGCCACATACACTTGTGCATGGTATATTACTTATTTTATGCTTATATGTGCTTCAACTTTGTGTGGTAAAGATTAAAATTTACACATTGCTCTACTCATTAGATTAGAGAAAAAAGTATTTTCTCATAGCTTTTTTCCTTTCAATTGAAATCAAATATTGATCACCTTTGATCCTAGTTGTTGACTAGATGAATTTTTGTAATAATATTTAATTGAGTGGAAGCTTGCATAAAGGATTTATTTAGGTCTTATTACAAGAAGAGGTGGAAGGCACATCAAGAATTGAAATGAAGAAGTTTAATTGCAATATTTTTGAGTTTTGAAAACTAAATATGTATGATATGCTCATTATAGAACTATATGGGTTACATTATTTGGTACCAATACATTGGATATAAAACAAGACTAATACTTGATGGTAAAAAAGACAATGGTCATGTGAGACCTTGTTTAGTAGGTTTAGGTCTACTAGATGTTCGTGAAGAGAATTTTGAAGAAAAACTATGAAAAAAGCTTGGCGAAATTTATCTGGATGAATACTTAGTAAATAAGTTATTCCTAGGAAAGAAGTTATATTTTCTTAGAATTGAGGATGGTGGATCTATAGTCAATCATTTGAATGCCTTCAATATGATAGTTTCCTAGCTAATCTCCACTAGAGTTAATTGCAGTACAAGAATTGGTGTAACAACTTTATTATGCTATTTTATAAATTCATATGACCACCTTATACTCACCATTGGGAACTTTCACTAAACTCAAGATGGATGAGGTGATTGTACCATTGCTTTTTGAAGAAATGCAAAGGAAAACAATTAAAATGACTAAGGAAGCTCTTACAGTCCATGGTAGATCCAAAGAAAAAACAAGAAAAATAATGGAAAGAAAGACAAATCAAGATCCAAATCCCTTGGGATATCTGATTTTCTTGGTAAGTCCAAGGAATCATGTTGGAATTACAAAAATTATAGTCATTGTTTGAAGGATTGTAAAGAGGAGAAAAAAAGAAAAAGAATGATTCAAATGATGAATCTAACATATCCTCTGAAAATTATGTTGGTGCATTTATTGTATCCTTGGCTACACATGCATAACAAGGTGGGTGGATTATTAATTCTAGTGCATCTTTTTACATGAATTCACATTGTGGGTAGTTAACTAAGTATAAATAATGTGATGATGGGAAGGTGTACTTGGGTAATTATTTCCATCTAAATATTGTCGATCATGGAAGAGTTTTGATTAGATTTCTTTATGGGCAAGCGAAGTAGATTAAGAGTGGAAAGATTCTTTTTTTTTAAATTATGGTATCACTTGATTTAACAAGACTACTAGTACAAGGAGATATTCCCTCAAAGAAGGCTATCAAAAACACCGAGGTCACGAAGCTCACTAGGCAATCTTCAATGCGAGGAGCTTGGACATCTAAAAATCACCAACCCAACTATCAAATATGCCATAAAGATGATTGCATATAAAATCTATTTCACCAAATGGGAAGATGTTGCCACTGCTACTACTATCCCCACAACCTATCAAATGGTGATCCAGGGGAAAGGTTTTGACCTATGCAAAATTCTATGAATGGAGCTACTAGGAGAACACAACCCAGACAAAGAAAATACATTATAACTTCTGGTATGGTACTATGTTAATGTGTCTTGCTTTCTATTTCATGAACGAGTTGCCCTCATATGCTAGAAAAGTGTGGGATTCAAATACACTAGTTGCAACCTAATTGCAAGATCATGTTAAGCACTTCCTAGATGCCAATGCCTTCACACAAGTATTTTGGGGATTCTCTGAGTCATTTCAAAAGAGAACATAGGGTAGGTGGAGAATTTCAAACGCTATGGTCCAAAAGTATCTAGATAGTCTTGTGTTTCAAGTGGACAAAGACTACACCGTAATGGAGGCAATTGAACCCTAACTTATTTTATACCACCATTACCTTATGAGGTCACCGACATAGAGATAGAGTTCTGTGCAGCCAATTTGTTAAGCCTCCCAAAGGACCCTAAGATAGAAAGACCCTCTAAAAAAAGGAATACATGGACTTAGTTACTAAAAGATACCCCTTTCTCCACAAAGCCTACAATCAACTGACCGAGGAAAAGGAGATTGTCAACCACACTAGTAAACAAAAGAAACATCTTTAGAAGAAGCCACAAAGGCCCTACTAAAAATGAGTGCAGAAAAGAAGGGGCCAAGGAGGAAAGGAAAGGCATAGAGAGAAGTAGAACCACAAACAACAAACTGAAGTAAGTAATACCGAAGGAAACTCCCAAATCGGAGGATGCATCAACCCCTATAGTCACTCTGGTGGATGAGGACTAGTAATAGAGTGGCCTATTCCAAAAGGACATTTTGGAAAAGACACTACACCCCGATATGACTATGCCAAACAAATAGACAACTAAAAAAGCAATAATAAGATATATGGTAGCTTCTAATACCACAATAGAGGACCTCTTGTACAGACTTTCAAACCCTTTGTCTACTACACTCAAGCTCCGATGAGAGAAAGCAGTTGAAGAAAAAGACAAGTCGAAAGAGTTGGCCATTCAAACAGTCGCCCCTGCCATCATACGTCCATAGAAGCAAAAGCTCAAGGAGATACAAACAAAGGAGCTCCAGTCAAAGAAAAGGATAAATAAACTACTGATGGAGAAATTGGAGATAACCCAGATAGTCAAAGTGGAGATTACAGAAGCAACAACAAAAGCCTACTAGCAATTGCACGAGGAAGAAGCAAAATATAAAACTTCTTTAGAACAGTCCTCATAGCCCCCTCAGTCCGACACACCTTCCTCCTCTGTAACATCTCCTATGCAGCCTATAAAGAACTTCTTGGCCTGATAGAAAATATTCAACCTGTGTCATCCTCATAACTACTCTAGTTGCCGACTGTAGGGACACGAGTGGATATGATAAGCATCTCCCATTTGCAAAAAAAATTTACTAGGGGATATTTTCCACAAATAGCCCAAGATGAACTTCTAAAGAAACATGTAGAGAACTTAGATCAGATAAAAGAAATGGTGAAAGATATATAGGGCAAGTTTCATCATCTTAAAGAGGACCCAATACAACTATTTCTGGTATAGCTGAGGATGTTAATAGATGAAGTGCTTCAAGATACTACCCTACAAAAGAACACCATAAAAAAAGTGACATTAGATCTATAAAAAGCCAAAATGGATGAAGAAAGAAAAAGGCGTGTTCCCCGATCTACACTGGAGAATCACATCAACATAGTGAAAACTATACAAGGAGAAATCAATAGTTTATACCAATATTGCTTATAATGGCCTAATATTGATGCACAAACAAAGGCTCAAATGGACACCTTGGAGGTAAAGATTATCCAAAGATCCCAAGACTATGATGCCATGAAGGATATGGATGGACAAGAAAGAGTAGACATTGAGGACCTACATGATCAATAACAATAGCTACAGGAGCAAAGGGACAAAACCTAGAACCGGTTCCACTAGTTAACAGAGTTTGTCAACCTGAGGTTAGCTCACATTATTGATATCATATAGGAGGCCCAACACTTCCCACAGAACATTCATATACCTACCACAATTCCAGAAGCAAAAAAATAGATGGCACAACTCCAATTTCACATCAATCAGCTTCAATTCGTGAAAAAGCAATGGGATGATAATTTTGATACCCTTCAAGATATCTACAAAAACATCCTTCGAGCACGACAAGCTTGAATTGACGACAAGTCAAGGTTTTGAAGGGGGGATGCTGTTGGCAAGGAAAAGAGCATAGACAAAGATCTGGAGATCTTGCCGCATCTTACTACATAGGTTCGTGAAGCGTGAGCTTTGTGACATAATGTAGGCTAGGGATACTTCGTAAGGGTCACATCTTGTGTTGTAATATATCAAGAAATCTATTCACTAAGGGTGGGTAGTGAGGATAATAGTAAGGCAGAAAGGCAATTAGTAAATAGAAGCATATAAGGAGATATAAGGAATGTATACATGAGTATATGGAGATTATAAGGATTTATATTGTACCAATTCAATATAAAGAAATCAAATGCTTTTAAGTTCTGATGTATAATGTTGTGTATGTCCTTCCTGTTTTGATTAACAATTAACCTTCCATCCAGATCTAATTACATGTTCCCTCAATAGAACCGAGTCTAGGTTATAAAGACTACAACACTAGAAAATTGTTCCCTTAGATTTCTTGCTAACAATCAATTTTACTAAATTGTAAGTTATACAAATAAAATAAAATCACCATTACCATGATCAAAAATCATTCAAAGATAGATAATCAATATCCTTATATTAAAAATTTTCAACCTCTGTACAATATCCGGTAGAAGTTCAATGCTAAAAATTGCAAAAAAAAATTATTTACCTATCATAGAAAAAATGACTTTCTAACCCATAAAATGATTGTTGAAAGAAAAATAAATAGTCTTCCATCCCAAAAATTGTGGATCTTGAATGTTTTGAACCAAAGCTAAACTAGGGTGATAAAAAAAAAGAGAAATGGAAGTGACTACAATTTCTAGTTGACTTCACAAAAAATTATCAACATTTAATCGATTTATTAAAAAAAAAAAAAATTAAAAGCTAACATCTACTTTTCCTTGTCTTTTGGGAATGCATCGATGAAATATCTAACTACATCTACGAGATCATTGAAATTAGACCCCTTGTGATACCTCAATTTAACTTGTTGCAAAAAATATTGACTTCTCTAACCTGCTCTTGTAGCTCTTGAAAATCAACCAACTCATCCTAAAAGCCTATATCTTCAACTTGTTATTCATCATTTCATCTGAGTTCCTCTATGATAGGTAGATGTAGATAATTTCATCTATGAGTTCCTCTATGATAGGTAGATGTAGATAAAATGAGAACCCCTTGAAAAAAAATTATGACAATCTAACCAAAGAAGACTTTTCTCAAAATGTGCAACAAAGGCCATCAACAACCTTTTCAATTTTAGTTAATGCTAATGTTTTGAAACTAAGATGACTAGCTTGTAGCAACTCTTTTGGTTTATCTAGTTCCTCTTGCTCAAACACTATTTCTTTGAGAAATTCATCAAAATTGGTGAATTTCATCTATTGCAAAATTGAGATGTAATCCCCCTACATCATCAAGCTTCATCAATTTAAGACGCCATTTGATAAGCCAACCATGCTTTATCACTAATTGAGTGGTAAGCCTTTGTTTCTTTTCTGATTACATGACTTCCTAGAGCCTGTAGAGTCTCCCTACATTCCTTTGTAGCTAAATTGAGGCCTTTTGGGTCTAGATGCTAACATCCTCATTTAGTGCTACTTGTAAAGCTGAAGAAAGAGCAGCAAATTCAACTAGTCCAACCAAGTGATGGCATAAAAAGTGAGTTCTGCAACATGTTCTTTCAACTCTTTCTTTGTGTTTTTGTCCTACAATATGTTCAAGATTGTTGTTACAACTTGTTGCAATGATTGTTCTCTTCTATCCTAGCTTGGAATAAGAAAATACACTTGTTAGTTCCTGCTAGAACTATAACAATCATGTTGTTCTTAACATGTTATTAATGCATATGTTTTTACCAATCATATTACAGAAAATTTTCATATACAAGAATATATTAACTTTCCCTAAAATATAGATACAATTTTTTTAAATAAACATATTTGAAAATTATTTATTTTTAATTTCATTGGCCGAAAGCATTTGAATCAATATGGGCGATTAATGCGCTAATCAGATAATTGTTTCTTGAAAATGAGAATTGAATATCATTTTAAGTCCACCCAAAGAAAAACTAATTCTTAAAATTAATCATAATGGAAAACAAAACATTGGTACAATGAAGACTAGTTACAGAAATAGCAGCACAGACATATGGTATCTATTTCAATCTTTCTATGAAATGTTCAGGTATGCTTTTTCCTTTTTGAATATCATTTTAAGTCCACCCAAAGAAAAATTAATTCTTAAAATTAATCATAATGGAAAAGAAAACATTGGTACAATGAAGACTAGTTACAAAAATAGCAGCACAGACATATGGTATCTATTTCAATCTTTCTATGAAATGTTCAGGTATGCTTTTTCCTTTTTCCTTTGTCTCCATTATATTTTTTTGTTTGAAACGCTATATTTATATTTTAACTTTTTAATCTATTTGAAATGGCATGGTACAGCTACAGGTACAGTTACATGAGTGAAACTAATAGTAGTCCATCATGTTGGTTTTTGTTTATAAAATGTATGGTCTTGATGAAGAAGTACCAAATAGAAATAGCAATGACTCATGAAGAGACTAATTTTAGTGCAAAATCAGACAAGCTAGACGCAGATTAGTGTTGAGAAAGAATGAATTTCCAAGTAAGATTGAGAATCCATGACCTCAAAGGAGTAGCAGATACCCATTTACGTATGGATTCTTATATTGTGGTAAATTGGTAATCATAGGCTGATATAAATAGGTCAGCATGTCTTCTGCAGAAGTATCTGAACTATGAATCAACATCATGATTTTTTAACAAGTTTTATAATACTCTTTAAATTTATCTTTTAGGTGTTCAGTAACTTTGTTCTTTGAGATTGGTACTGATATGCATCATTTTCAAGTGGAACCCTCTCTTGCATATTTATCATAAAAATTCCATTCTTTAATTTTTGTTATGATAGGCAAAAATTAAAATTATACAGCCATATTTCAATAGATAGGCAGTGAAGTAATGCATGTTGCTTAAGTTTCAGACTATCCGTATTATCAGTATAAATATACAGCTGACATCCTTCTAGTATGCATGGGTACCTCTATAGCTTGGTATAATTCAGAGTTTCAAATGAAATAAGAATTCAACTTAAAATATTCAATCAGATCAAAGAATGGCAATATTTAGGCAGACATTGAATTAGTTGCATACATCATGCCTTGATAAAATTCAAATTTAGATCTGACTATTCTGCTAAAAGTTTATTCCAATCAGTTTTAAAACTTATAAGATTCATGCACTCAAGAATCCAAAAGGCCAAACAAAAAGTTTGAATAAAGCATTATCACATTGCCTTCAAATAATAGATAAAATAGACTTGCGGTGCTCAGAACTGGAAAAATTTGTACAAATCATGTAGATGGATAGCAATAAACAGAAGAATTCCCCTCCACAGCTACCCATATAAATTAAATGCATTATTTGGAAACCATATGTAAAGATGAAAGCCTCATATGCACCTTATAAAAAGTCCTTGTTCACATCATAAATCCGTCAATCACTCATTAACACAGGTAATTTCTGTATATTTATTTCATTACAATCATTTCTGCACCGCCTCTTTTTATGATGGACGAAGTCACATTAGCCCTACGCAGTAGTGGAAAACATATTAAAATGTAAATATATATACTTAACGGAAGTGATTAAAACTTAGTAATCCTTTGGTGCCCCGTGAGGATAATAGACAACTTACTGCAGCAAAATAATTCACACTACACAACATTTTTCAGCCTAAACTATATCATACAACATATTGGATTCAATGCACGTTGTTTTGAGAGCTTGGAGCTTTGAAAAAGATAAACTTGGTATTCCAGTTCCAGCATTCCTTATATATTGAGATATTACTGATAGACCCCAGACCAGCCACTGCTGATTCCCTCCTTGTGTACATATTTCTTAATCTTTCTTTCATGCTCTGCCATGCACTTCATCACCTTGTGTCTACAATCAAATTTTATGTTTAAGGATCTTCTTGATTCTGAGAAGGAACTTTTCTCCTTAAATTCTCTTTCTCAATAAAACTTGTAAGACAGCCATTAATGATACGAGGTGCAGCACCATCACAAAATCGTTTGGCCAAGTCAACTGCCTGCGATTTCAAAATATGTGTTCTTACTCCTCAGAGCCTGTTGACATGATCTAAGCAAAAGCAAAAAGTGAAAGAAAATTTGGTGACCATTTCTGACCCATACTTGATACCTCATTAATGACAACTTGGTGCTTTGTTCCTAGAACTAACATCTCTGCCATGGCTATGTGTAGAAGACATAGATCTAAAATCCTCCCAGCTGATTCGTCCTTTGCAAGTGACATTTTTTTGTAGCAAAAAATTAGTTAGAAAAAATTAGTATTTAATTTTAGACTAAGATTCACTTATTAAAATATTCATGCCTGTTATTCTGCTTTTTCAATCCCATATATTTTAACTAATAAAAACCAACATGTCGACCTTAGGGATAGTTAAAAATATATTGACAAATACAACCTATCAGCATGATTACCACAACTTGTCTTTAGTATTTATGATGCATGCAATTGATATATACCACAGGTATCACCTGACCAAATGATTTTCACAAAAAGTGCAATAAGCCATCATGATAAAGTAGGTGGCCCCAAACAATATAGAATGAAAGAAATACAATATAAACTACAAATTGTTACGAGTTACAATAAATTGAGAAAAGACAGAAATGCTTGTGCACACTTGTATGATGGAATGCTTTTGGTGGAAGCCGGTGGAATCAACATGGTAGCAAACCGTTATTTGGTAAACCTAAATTCTGAAGTATCAACGGGTTCATAACTATCTCTTTATGGCTTTTACTACAATGACAACTATTCTCAGAAAAGAGGCAACGATATATGACTGCTACCACTCAATACATGGACTAACACTACGCATTTCAGTGATTCTCATTTCAACATTACCAAAGCTCTTAGATTTACATTTAGAAATGTCATTTATGAGTTGCATCTTGCCTTTGGCTCTCCTCTCAGAAGCTACCTCTTTCTGTTCTAGGTCTATCCACTCTGCATATCAAATGTGCTTCAACTTAGGAGCTACTACTCATGCCTCCCAGTCTCATACTGTCATACAACTTTTCAATTCCAAGATATGGATTAGCTGGTACTATACATCACAATGAAGCCTTTTCTAAGGAGTTCTTTTGTAGTGTACGTTTTCTTGTGCATTTGATTCCTATTTTGCATCACCAAAGGTTTGGATCCCCAGCTATATTGCACATATCAAATTGCCTAGGGTTTCTATTTTTGTACTACACCCATTTGAATGTTCATGCAAGGCTAAAGAAAAAAGAAAAATTGCATTCTCTAAGCTCACTCATTTCCTTTTAGAAAAATTAGTAAAAGATAATTATCAGAAAAGAGATTAGATTGGGAATATCGCAATCTTTATTAAACTGCATATCGTTATTTCTATTTATTTGCAATTAGTATTTAGTAGTATATATTGCACTCGGTTGTTACCTACACCTAGCCAGCATATTGTTTTCGTGTTGGAGGAAAAATGACTGCTACCACTAACACTATGCATTTCAGCGATTCTCGTGGCTACATTACCAAAGCTCTTAAACTTTCAGTGATCTCATTTAGGAGTTGTACCTTGCTCCTCTCAGCTACCTCTTTCTGCTCTAGGTCTATCCACTCCGCATACCAAATGTGCTTCAATTGAGGAGCTGCTACTAATGCCTCCCAATCTCATGCTGTTATACAACCTTAATTTTCAAGATATGGGTTATTTGGTAATTAATACTATACATCACATTGGGCCCATTTCTACGGGGCTCTTTTGCAGGGTACATTTTCTTATGCATTTTATTCCTATCTTGCATCACCTACGGTCTGGATCACTGACTATATCATGCATTTTAGATTGCATTAGGGTTTCTATTTCTATACTACACCAATTTGAATGGTTATGCAAGCAGAAAGAGTAAAGAAAAATGAAAAATAAATTCTCAAAACTTACTCATTTATTTTTAGAAAATTTATACAAAGATGTAGCGCTTTGCGATGTAGAGCAATTTGAGGTACATAATGCTTTACTTGGGCAACCATATATTTCCAATGCCAGCAATCTACAGAGCAAATCTCAGGAATTTTGTCATAGATGTTGGAGATAATAGATACTACATATTGGAAGTAATCCTCAAGCTTTCACTCATCAACACCAAGCACTCGGGTAGACCTAAATATCAGAAAGACATCCTCACAAAGCAAGCTAAGACTGCACCTCCCTCAACGAAAAAGCAGTTGCCAAACCAAGTATTGGAGTCTTTATTATTGGATTCTACCAGAGCCCTAGTCAAACCAAAAGTGGGAACACACCTTGGTCCAAGTCTTGATTGGGTTTGCCCAAAGAGAACCCATCTGATAAATAATTTTTTTAAAAACCAATCTTAAATTAGAAAAAAGGAAAAACAATAACAAAGACCCAAACTATCCCAAAAAATTGACTTAGAAGTCACTAACAATACAACTAAAGCAACTCATGGAAGTGGGACCGGCAGCACAAACCAGTTAATCATATTAATGATTTTGATGAAGAGCAATATTTTGATTCATATTGACTTTCAAGGCTGCATTAATATAAATCATTTTGGTTTATCTTCAACATTTACCAATTGACATTAAATTAGCAATTATCATATATCTCCTAAATTTTATTTTGTACATTTTATGCAAATTATGATTATTTTCAATGTGTGTTGAACAGATGAACCTAGCCATACCAACTCAGAAAAACAATTGCTAAACCCGAACCAACAACTTAGACTAGAGAAATACAAGGATCTTTTTCAGTCCCCAAATAGAGTGCCTAAGAAGTGGGAGTAAACCATATTATGAGTCTGATTAAAGGATTATCTCTTACTAATGCCGCAGTATTCTACCAATCATTCTTAAAAATTGGAAAGATCTAATAGCAAAACCATGAGCTTGTGGAAAAATGGCACATCAAGCTTACCTCTTCATTTTATAGAACCCCAAACATACTAGTGCCAAATAAGGATGGCACATGAGGCTATCTATTGACTATACAACCTTGAACAAATTCATTGTGAAGAACCACTATCCTCTTCCTCAAATAGAAGACCTACCAGATTGGCTCCATAGTGCCAAGTTGTTAACAAAGACAAATATCAAGTCAGGGTACCATCAAATTCCTGGTGAACCTTAGTTTTCTAGAAGACACACTTCGAAGCAATGGAAGGTTTGTTTGAATAATTGGTTATCCATTTTGTCTTAACCATGCTCCTAGGACACTCATGTAGATGATGAATGACCTTACTTAGCCATTCACTGCTTCATTTGGTTTTATCTTAATGGGATATATATCTTCAACAAAATATGGGAAGAACATTTATCACACATTCAACAAGTTCTCAACATCTTACAACAACACAACTTGTATGGGTACTAAGAGAAATTGTTGATGCTCATGGAATACATGTGGATCCATCCAAGATCTGCATCATTCACTAATGGCCTACACCAATGACCTCTAGAGAACTTCATAGTTTCTTTGGGCCAGCAAATTTCTATAAGAATTTCTACTTTGTTTCTCTCACATCATTGACCCTTGAATCCAGCTACCAAAGGCTATGCCAAAGAAACTTCAACTAGTTCGTTGCAAATAAAAAGCATTCAAGGAATTGAAATGCAAAACTAGTTCTCTGTGTCATGCCCCCTTTTTAGAACCAAAGAATTAATAATATTTTTGAAGGACCAATCACTTTTGTCCACTTAAATATTATTTAGATCCCATATTATTTCATTTAAAGGTGATTTAACACTTTATTTAAATGCAATTCAAAAATTAAGACCTATGGCCGTAATTTAAAAAAACATTTTTAATAATTGGAGGGAAATATAATTTTAAGTAAAAATAAAGGTAGGGCCTAAAAAAGGCAACTATATAAAGAGGCCAAGGGCACAAAACAAAACATTCTATTTGTCATTTCACTATTCCTTTCAAATCAAAGTTTAAAGCATTCAAGGACAAAAACCCTTGGTTGTGGCTTATCAAAGGATGAAAACCCTTCAGTTTCCATTACGAACTTGAGAACAAAAACCCTCTCATTCATTGAAGGCAATTCTACTAAAGGATTGCATTTGAGCTTAATGATCGCAAATGTCCGATTGGTATTTGCAAGTAAATCATTTGAAGATCTTTAAGGCATTTTCATGAATTTTAATATTTGCTGATCAATTTTCCAATTTAAAAAATTAGAGATATTAATATAATTAGTGAGCAGAAAAGACTATTATTTCCAAGTGTTCAGATTGTTGTTCAATTTCCAACCAGCCTACTAAGGAATTTCAGCATATATAAGGAATGCCTTACCAAATAATTCCCAGCGCAGCAATTGGATACTAGTTTAGAGGAAATAGCAGCTTTTTATTGGTGTTTAAAATCTGCTGTACACCTTCCAATGAGGATCGCAGCTCTTAGGTGGAGTGTCATGATATTTAATGGGGTCTAGCCCCCTATTCCTTCAGAAATAACTATGCCGCACCTACTACTTCTAAATCCTGCACAGCTTTAGTAAGTTTGTTTTAGGAGGTTAGGGCTTTGTGGGGACCACAATACAGCAAGCCAAAATTCTAATAATATTCCAGACTTGTTTATGCATTAAAGGTTATTTAAAATTACAAATATTTTTGTTATTGGTTGCATAAAATAAGGCATAATGTTACAAAAAATTTAATTTATCAGTTGTATGAGCTAGATCCGTGCATGATAATCATTCTAAGGTTTACATCAGCTGTTGCAATTAATTAATATTGCTTTGAGGGTTTATATATCAGTTTGTGAAGGCTGTATGTGCTGTTTATGTTAAACTGAATCAGTAATAATGAAGATCTTAGTAGTAATTTCCTGCCAATCGTATGGTGATCAGAATTTATAGTTGCTGTTTAGGGCATATTATTTGTGCAAATTTGGTATTTGTTCACCATTCCAGTTTGCTGTTTTAGTTGTTTATTTGCTCAGAAAACTCAGAAAAAAATAAAAAATCAGAAAATTTCAAAATTACAAAAAAAAAATAGATTGGGGATATTATGATATGCCACTACCTGTGTTGCCTGGTCTTTGGCAACCATTTGATATTGAGACTAATGTATCCTAAACTGCACTCAGTGCCGTCCTCACCCACTTTGGTCACCAAGTTTCTTAACACTGAAACATCTACTAACATAGAAATAAAATATCCCACATATGACCAAGAGCTCCATGCAATTGTTCAAGCATGAAAGCATTCAAAGTACCATATATTGGTAAAGAGACCATCATTCATAATGAATTACAAACTGCTGAATTTTTTGCAAATGTAAAGCAAATTGCAGTAAGAACAATATAAAAAATGATCTTAATATTTTTAGCAATTCCAGTTAAACATCAAGCAAAAGAAGGTAAGTCTCAATCCTAAAGCAAACTATTTAAACAGACCCCGCCTGAGTTGTCCTCCCCACTATCAGCCAAATTGCAGGGCAATAGGTCAGTTCCATATTACTACTTGCAAAACAGACTCTTCTATCACTTGGAACACTTGTGCGTACTGCATGAATCAAATCAATGGAATTTGATATGAAGCACTCACTTCAACAAGGTTGCTGATCATTTTGCAATTGAGAATGACCTCACAGTATTGAGAAAGTATTTCTTCTGGCTACATATTAGATTAGATGTTGCAAAAACACTAAATCCTATATGCCTGTGTTATAGCCACAATGGCTAACAAGAATTAGGGAATGTATATTTTCTTTGTTGGTACTCACCAAACCTTGGGAATCAATTTCCATGGATTTACTTTCAAGTTCACCTATTACCAAGCAGGGTCATAATTGTGCATATTTAGTAGTAGATGGTTCCTCAACTATGGCCATTATCGTTCTTCGTAAACAGACTATCTCAGTTCTAGATTAACTGAATTATACTTTCAGAATGTAAGGGCTAACTTGACAGTATTATCCACCATCATATCTCATAAAGATACAAAAGTTTTGTGCAATTTCTGGAAAGAAATTTAGTTGCTGATGGATATGAAGTTCACCAAGTCCACCACATTCAATTCTCAAACTGATGGGCAAACCTAAGTGGCAGAACAGGATGATTATGCTCTTCCCTAGAATATACAATTCCAACAAAGGTCGGACTTAAAACAAAAGTCTAACTTTATTTCAACATAGATATAACAAAGCTCTACATAGCACATTCAAAGTTTGTTTGAGTTTCCAACCATTGGCACCCAACAAAGTAGCTTATCCTATGCCATTATCAATAGCAGCAACTCATTTAGCTCAAAGGAAGTTAAAGCTGCAAATTCATTCAGCACATCCAATACATGCAGCTAGTAAAAACTTAAACCACCCTACGAAAGGCCAATGCTAAATACAAGCAATGCCATGAGCGCTCGAACAATTCAAAGTTGCTGATAGAGTATGGCTTCACTTGCAAAAGGAAAGGCTCATTGGATTTTACCACAAGATCTATCTTCCGATGGCACATACACTATAACCACAAAGTTTGGCAGTGCCACTTTCGAGCACAATCTTCTAATCCTGCTTTCACTATGGAACACTTGAGTCACTGTTTTCCACATTGCGGATATTGTAGAAAAAACTTAACCAGAAGAGATCAGTCTTGTTTGCAGCATGCTAGCCAAAGTATATCAAGTCATTAATGCCAAGGTCAAAAGCATTAGATAGAGAAACCAAATAGTCAAGATAAGTCCCAATGGAATCAATTCACTAAAGCTCTGATGGCCAACAACTTTTGAAATCTTTTGCAACTTCCACAACAGGGACAGTTGCTTCCCAAGGAAGATCAACTGATCCATGAGGATCTGGCACTTACAATTATTTTAGGGGTACAAAGGCAATAGTCCAAGCCACATGCCATCTTCGCCACCAGCTTCAAGACCACCCCCAAGCACATGTGGCCATACCCTTAACTCCTAACACCTCATATCGTATGCCACTCAACTAAATTAGTGTCAACCTTGTTCCAAGCAGCAATTCTGCAGCAAATGCAAAAAGCAACAAAACATAAAAAAAGAATCCATTTAGTGTTTTGTCAGCCTTGGGCCACAAATCATTACTACATTGATGGCTTCTCCCATTATGATGAATAAATTATTCCTTAAAGAATCTCCTTATATGAGGTTTCAAGTAGAAGCAAATGATTCTCTAATATTGCCGTTAATGGTGATGCTACAGGCAGCATTATCATGTAACTATTGATCCACCCTATCGTTTTGCTAAAGTTGAAACCACAGAAAGCTTGGGTTAATAGTTTCCAGTTACATCTATCAAAATGCTTTAGATATATCAATTTTTATTGGTACCCCCTAGGATTTTCTGTCTCTTAGGAAAATATCACCTTTTGTACCTCTGTGATCTTATCTATGACTTGCCTTTTTAGAACAACTATTGGTTGGATTGGTGATAGCATCTTATCAAAGGGTTGTTTAATTCTACTAGCTATAACATTTACAAGAACGTTTGAGACTATATTACATAGTGCAATTTTGATGTGCTAAGTGTTCCTATGCTACTTTCAGTATCAACACCAATATGGTGACACTGATACTTTTGATCACTCGTTTGTTCCTTTTGAATTCCTCTATGACAGCTAGAAAATCCATTCTGATTAGGTGCCAAAAGGCTTGATAGAACTGCATTCCAAAGCCATTTGGCGCTAGGACATTTTCCTTTTGAAAAGAGAAGACTATATTTTTAACTTATTTTTCTATTGCCACTTGCATCATCCCAGTATTATTTATTTCACTAATCAGCCTTGACATGTTTTTTTGTGTTGCTATTTTGTGTTCTTAGCATTTATAGGCTGATTTGTTCTTGCTAGAGATGTTCTTTGACAAAATCCATCAAAAATTTTATTTCTTTCTATAGATAAATTCAAATTGCTATCATTTTCTACACTGAATTTATTTGCTATTGTAATTTTCTCACGATAATGCCCCTATGTTGTAATCGCTTTGTGTTAACCACACCTTTTATAACTGACCTGAGATAATCTAACTGAGATTTCAATGAGTCAAAATTTTGCCTGATTATTGCCATGTGTTGTTCCCCATGTGCTTATTATATATTAAGGTTTGCAAAAATCAAAAAAATCTTAAGTGTTGGGTCTGTTTTGGACATTTCCTTGAGTTTTTGCCTTTTTGGAAGTTGCCGGAGTTTCAAACTTTTGTGGTTGTCCATCCCAATATGCCATCTCATCCATCTCCACCTTCCCCTTTGTCCTTATTGGGTTGTGAATCTTCAACCTCCTGTCATAACTTTCCACCTGATCCCAACATCCTAATCCTAACCTGTAAAATTTCTCTAACAATGGTTGTTGGAGTATCAACCTCTCCTGTACCTTCATACCATCCATTTAAACCCCAACCCAATGCCTTGGAATATTTTAAGCACCGAAGTTTTGGATTTGTGCTTTCCCCAATACCATTTCTCCAACATCCCCAGGTTCTGATTGTAATAACCACCCTGACAAAATTTATTTTTAAACAATGCATAAGCTCAACATACAAACTGAAACAATAAAATCTCTGCTTTCACTAAGTGCTGTTACAATATACAATGCTAATACCAAATGGCACTCATAAAATCATTCCCAAAAGCCAAATTAAATTAAACCAGCACCCAACATACAAACAATCCTTTTTACCTCGATATTATGTGTTGGTGTAAACCTTAACAGGTCTGAAGTTCATCAAATTAACCGTAGTATGAGCTGTAGCAGACCTGATATGATTAGAGAGCTGTTGCAGGTCTGATTAAAGGCTGTTGTGGGTCAAAAACAGCCACAAAGAACACTCAGAAAACACCCAAACTGGCAAAATTGCCTTCCAGAGCTGTCAAACAATGATATTCATTTCTAGCATCTCTCTAATACACCCAAATAAACACTGTTGCAGGTCTGATGAAATGCTATTGCAGGTCAAAAACAGCCACAAAGAAAACTCAGAAAACACCCAAACTGGCAAAAATGCCTTCCAGAGCTGTCAAACAATGGTATTCATTTCCAGCACCTCTCTAATACACCCAAATGGACTGAAAATGACAGTTTGCAGGTCTGAGAATGCAATCAGCAGCCAATGCAGCAAAACATAAGGTATTGTACAGCCTCTAAGTCTATATGATCAAACAACATTATGGTTCACCTCCAAACAACTAGGCGCTACCAAACAGCAACAAAGGAACAACAGAGAGGGCAAATCACACCCAGCTACAGGTCTGTAAACCCTTGGTACAGCAGATTCAGAGTCTGTACAGCCTCTCTTAGAAGCACTCAAACATCAAAATGCAACCCTCACTCAAGTGTTAATGGCAACCAATGGCCTCAATGCCCCTGTCCAACAATAGCAGCCCCTTCAAAATGCAGCGCTTTGCGTCCAATTTCTCATACCGTGCTCCAAGTGCATTATGCAAGTGCTTTGGCCCTTCTAGAAATTCATGCAACCTGCAAACAACTTCAAAATCACCTCAAAGGGGGTTAACCTACTATGAAAATCTCAGTATACAAAGTCTCAAGTATACAAAATCTCCGTATACAAATCGTGAGGTCGTTGACAACCAACATGATGTTCAATCACAAGATCAATTTTCCATGTGTACAGGTGCATCTTCGGGTCCCAAGAGGATGATTTCGATGCAAGAGCATTGAAGACCATTATGTCACAAACATGAAAACTCTCTATGAATTCAAGATGGTCACTTCTCTTTCTTGATTGTGTCCCATAGTTGCAGATCTATATATGATTTTGCGTTTTTCATGTAAGTGGTTGGTCTTTGGTCAAACTGAGCAAGTTCATCTAGATCAAGCTATAGGTTTTCTTTGTACCAATGTATATGAATCTAAAGCGGTTAAGTTTTTATGAAATATGAGGTGACTTTGTAAACTATTTTTTTTAAATCAATATAAGACACTAATTTTGTTCCATTGTTACATTTTGTCTCCATAATTGTTTAAGAGTTTTAGGGGATTCAAGGAATCCCTAAGTTCACATTTATTGTTCTTTCTTTTGGGTCCTTGTTAGTTTGCATCTAAAGGATGTTGTAAAACTATTTCACTTTGTGCACTAGAGTGCCAAGGTAAAAGCCTTTCAAGACTGATATGTGAAGCTTTTAAATTAGTCATGGTTTATTAAGTAAAGGTGTATCTTTGATATAGAAGGGCATTTCAGGGTTCAAGCTTCGCAAGAAAGATCCAAGTACATTAAACTCGTCTAAAAGCTGGGTTTACTTTGTCATTAGGGTTTTGTCTAGATTTGACTTTGTGCTATAGGAATACCGAACAAGCACTGGTCTAATAGTTGAAGGCTGACCATCCAAATCATTTTAAACCTTGTAATAAATTTTATTTAATTTATATATTCTTGTTGGTTAACAAATTGGTCTTTAACAAATGATCTCTTAGCTGACTCTATACCCGCAAGGAAGACCAATGCAATTAAGCAACAGTTGGGTAAACTAACATGAACCTAGCAAGTAGTTTCCCTTTGAATTTTTAATGAAGGTACAGCTCCCTTCTCAAGATCTACTTGAATGCTTGGAAACTAAACTAAAATGGGGGTATACTTTTAACCAGAAAGTAGGAAAGGTACCAACACCTACTCATCACCATGACACAGATGTGAACAGCAAGTAACTTAATGAAAAATGGGGAAATGAATAGCTTATTTAACCAGATACATCATTCACACACAGAAAATGATTTCCAAATACAGCATCAACTCAAAGATTAATCACTATATTAAAAAAGAACTTATAACTTGAAGATCAGAATCAACTCCTGAGAATATAAAATAGCTCATGAGAATAAAATCATCACCAAGAGTAATGGTATTGTCATTATGAAAACAAAGTTTCAGAAATTACATGAACTGATAAAATCAAATGCACAAAAGCAATCCAACTCAGAAATCAATTATCCAGAGAATTACAAAAAAGATGCTCAGGAAAATTTTTGATCGTGTCTCACTCATGCCTCCAAGGACAAGGGGGACCAAAATTCCCGATCCTTTCTAACTTCTATTCTATCCCATTTATATTGTTTCAATTTAGCTACTACCTAGTCTTCAACGAAACTGATTCTTTTCATAGAAACATTACAGAACAGAGGACAATTATGAGAGGTTTCCGAATGTAATGGCAAAGTCTCGCAGTTGAGTAGCCTACTGCTACTGCATCGGCTGGGTGGGTTGCTCTTGTTGTAACTACTCCTTGTAACTTTTCAGCGCTTGGAAGACACCCGGAAGTTCACCTTCATCTGGGATAATAACATTCTTGTTTCTCAATGCCCAATAAGATTTATTCTCCTTAATTTCTACTGCCTTAGCTACAAATGCCTTGTGATGATTGACACACCATATGAGCGATGCATCAATTTGTGCCAATTCATCATGTTTATCCTCTAGAAATGTGCTAGGGTCAGCTAATATATCAATATTCTTTTGAAACTCCACTTTCAACTCATCTGCTGACGCCACACCCAAGTTATCTTTTTCTTTCAATTTGCATCCAATATCCTTAAATTCAGAAATTTCAAAATATCTGGGTGATCATTTTATTGGCCTCTTTCAGCAATTTGCTCTGTTCTGCAATATTTTTTTGAAGGCATTCACATTTCCAGTTAAGTCTCTGAATCCACATTCCAAATTCAGTATCTTTGGAAGCTGTCATTCACCTACTCGCTGCTTCATCAAGGCCCATATCAACAACCTCCTGTAGCAATTTCTTTTGCTCCTTATAAGTGGTCTCTTCCATTTTAGAGACAGAGATCTCAGAAGAAACACTATTACTGGCAATAATCAACTCATTGTATGATTTACTCAAATTATCAATGAAGGACAAACCCTTCATTTTCAACTTCTTAATCCACTCCTAAGCCACGGGGCCAAAATAGTTGAGTACTTGCAATTTAACTACTAGCTTCTTATTTGCATTAGACCATGGGTCCAACAATGGCTATGAGGAACTAGCATCTTGTGGCGATGACAAATTTAGTAGTGATCTCAAACACTCTAACGGTGCTCCCACTAAACCCTTCAAGCCTTCCTTATCCATTTTATCTTTCTCCACCCTCTCCATTAGTTGCAGAGACTTGGAAGTTACGAAGGTCGCCATCTCTACTAGGAGGCCCCAGATCAATCCTCATAAGACTAAAATCTGCAACAGTGGCCTAGCTAGGATCAACCTGTGAAGTAGGTTGTGCAATCTCAAGGAACAAGTGATCCGAGTTATCATCTTCTACAAGCTGGGAAGTAGTCTTAAGCTTCTTAGCTTTGGGAGTGAGAGTAGATTGCAGCATCTGTGAAATAGAATCCATAGCCGGCTGCCTAATGGCCTCCATCTTTGTTTTCCTTGACATCATTGACTCTAGCCATGAAAGGGAAGACAAAGTCTTCATGGCACTTAGTATTAAATCGAGACTCAAAAAAAGTGTCCTCTTAACCGGTGGTGTCATATCAATATTTTGCATAGAAAAGAGGAAAGAGGATTTTGATGTATCACTAACTATATAATCTTGCCCAATACCTCCAGCTGGTCTCTTTCCCTTATCATTTGTGTCTAGCCTTGCCTTGTTCCATCTTTAGGCTCCTTTTCTGCTTCCTGCCCCTTGTTTGGCTCCTCTGTACCCGTATTTGGCACTAACTCTTCACAAGTCTTCTTAGGTTCTTGATCCTTCTTTGGAGATTCACCATCTCCACTCCCTCCAAGATTCGTTGATGGCAAGGTCAGGGCAGTCGAGACTATAGGAGAGGGATTAGGGTTTGTTGAACTACTCTGTTTTGAAGGCTTCTTCTTTGTTGCAGAGGTGGGCCTAGGATCGTTGCCTCTCTTCTTAGCCACCCACATCTATGTTCTCATGATGACTCCTAGTGTTCTCCTGTCAATATCATCTTCTTCTGGCCGGTTCCAATCAGTGGGATCCAATGGTTGTGATTGCACATGAGAAACGTAAACAGTGTCGACTAAATCAGACCCATCATCCACAATACCCAAAATCTCTAACTGAATCTGGTAATCTATCACTTGCTGAATGGTCATTCTTGACCAGTCTCTTCTCCTTACCTCCAGATCATCTAGACAATTTGCCCAATAGTCTTCCAATTGCGAAACATGATCATATGAAGGACCTAATTGCAGGTTATCTTTTACAAAACTCTTTGAATCAAAATGCAATCTAATAACATCATAAGTTCCTATTGTGTACTTCCAGCTGCCTTTATGATGTTCAGAGCATTAGATTGGGATTTACAACTATAAACTCCCAACATGATAGGAAATTGAATACCTATCTTTCTCCTCTCGCTACACCTTTTGTTTACTTCAGAAATTTGATGGCACACCTCAATCATAATAAATTTATCATCTGTATACCTTGGTGGCTTCAAGGGAAGACCATCAAAGCCCCCAACTCTTATATAAGTGAAAGTGGGAAACTGCAAAAAGTAGCTACCATATACCTTAATCAACTTTGTTGCCTCGGGATAAATTCTTCTCTCAAGATGACCTTGCATCTCATGGACTAAGTGTTGAAAAACTATGTAGCAACGGTCGGATAATTCTTACCCTTGATCGTACTTAACTGTATTTGCATATTCTGATCACAGATCACGATATTACATGATGATTGATTTTCTCTATAATCATTTATATGACAATCGGACTATACATAGCATTGTTTATGTTGTATATCAATTGTCAAGAGTGATGATTAAAAGTTGTTTGTTAAGTCATAGTATCGGTCACTAATTATACCAATTACTAATTGTTTAAACATTGCGTATGTTTACCATCGGTTACCAATGGTCATTCCTCCACATAGGAGTCACAACTCTATGTGGAATCATGTCAATTCCACATAGAGCCGTGACTCTATGTGGACCACCGAGAGTGTGTATATATCTCGGCCCTATTCCATTTGATGCTGAATATACGAAGTTGTTATGATAACAAGTGAGTCGGTATCGTGGTGAAAACAGGAGTAGTCGATATTATTGTACTTACAGCAGTCAATATTTTGTGAATACATCAGCGACCTGCAATATTATACAGAACATTGTGTGATCTTCAGTTACAATTACTGTGCATAATTATTACATTATAATTTAAAATTACCTGTATATAAATCTGATCCACTTTAACACCAAGCGCATTGTGAAAACATAATTGATCCTCCTAAAATTGGCATAATTTTTCTGCAATTGCAAGCTTGGATAAAAGTCATAGATTTGAATATTGTCATCATACTCCTAAACTAACTCCAATCCGAGCCAATTTCGGGTAGACACCAAGGCATACATCAGATATGAAATCATATAGAAATACTTATTCCAACCAAAAGACTAAAGCTCAGAGAGCAGCCGATCACTTATCATGTTCGCCCAATCTATATAGGACTTACTTGTGTAGATTACTTGGACGAACAAGAACATCCAGTCTTCAAGATTCGGCCTCTTCATCACCTCTGAGTCTATGCAACAAGATAATTATATCTGCAATCTCACCCTTGAGGAAAGATTTGTGAATGTTCTTTGGCAGCTTAGATTGTCCCTTTCTAGGGTTGTCAAACCAATTCTGAGCAATTTCATTTCTGTATACCTTCTTTGCAGAATTCACATTGGGAGAGTGTGAAATCCTAGTGCGCACATTCCGCTCTAATCGGGAACCGAAAGTAGTTCTGAATGGTGGCATGATCCAGAGTTATCAACACTTCATTGTTTTCTATCTTTATTTCTCTGGTATTCAGGTCATACCGATTTATGCATTCCATCACCAAATCAAAGCACTACATAGACACGGGGAAAGCGGCAACTTGCAGAAGACCACTATCAATCAATTTCTGAGTTATGGGGTGACGTTGGGGTTTTCTATTCTCCACCAAAAATCACCTAGACTTATGTGGCCTAGTTTTGTGTCACCTATCTCTGGTAAAGAGAAATCTGAACCATTCAAATGATCATAGCCCATGTACTTGAACTTCATTTTCCCCCAATTCCTCTAACTCAAACAATTCTTCTAAGTTCGCCACTGCCCTACCTAGGTCTCAATAATTCTCTATCTCTAGAAAAACAGAATTTCATCACTCAACAGTACAATTCGATAGCTTGGGAGCTTACCTCTACAAATAATGGTGTTGTATCTACAAAGAAATTGTCTTGCCCTAGCTTCTCTATTCTTCTTTTCACCTTTGATGTGAATGAATTCATCTAATGGCAGCTTTTAAGAAAGGATTTTTAAAAACTGTACCTAGGCATTCAATTCTGCAACTACCCATCCTTTCTACAATTAATTCTCAGTTTCTCTTACGTATGTTGCCATTGAAACCACTTTTTCAAATTCTGCAATCTTCTCTGTCAAGCTCCACCTTTTGTTCAAGAACTAACTCTCATTGACGCCTTATACAAACTTCTTTCTTTTCTTTCATTGGACTTGTGAGTGAGAGTTCAAATTCAAATGTCGGACTCCGCCTCTAGTTCTTGAACTTCTTGTTGTGGCTGAAGTGTTCTTAATGTCCCTGTACAAGCCATCAGATGTTCACTCCGCCCTTTGAACTTGGTTCTTGCAATTTTTGAACTTTATCTTTCCTTCATCTTGGTGCCACTTGATGAATCGGACTCCAACACAGCTTCAAGAACCGATGTCATTGAAGCCAAAGCTTCGCAAAATGGAACAACACTTAAGTTCAACTTTGAACTCTAAAGACCGACAAAGAGACTTCATTCTTAGTTCAAAGCAGGATGTTGGAGACCAATGCTGGAAGTTGAACTCCTTGAAAAGACGACGAAGGAATAAACAACGAGAACGAAGACTTAACAAAGGGCAAAGGAAGACATTGGGGAGCGACACTAAAAGTTTTACTTAAACTCGGACTAACAAGACTTGAAGGTTTTCAAAAATAACAAGGACTGATGAGTTTCATTTGTCTTGGCAGACTCTGACGCAACTTCAAGAAGTGACTTAGAACTCCAACAAGCTTTGAAAGACGACTTAGATGAATTTCACTTAATTTGAAAAAGACAAGGCAAGGCTAAAATTGAATAGTGAGTGAAATTTAGGCAACAATTCTAAAGTTCTACCATTGTGCACAGCTCATTATTGTAAACCTTTAGTAAAACTATCCTGAGCTTCTAACTAATTAAGCCACTAGAGCACTATTGTATAACATATATTATTGGGTTAATGATGTTGTAAGCAACCACTAATCAATGCATTTATAGGGATTAGTGACCAATTCTCATCTTATGTTGCATCATTTTAGTCAGCTACCAAAAGAGAAAAGATATGATGTATACATGTAGTAATCCTCCATAAAGAAATGTTATCAAAGCTAATTACATAGTCATCTTTGTGTGTGGATTCATTTTAGTCTTTTATTTGTTTTATCTTAAAGGATCTCTAGGAACAAACCCCTGATTTGGCAGGGATCAAAGTGAAAAAGCGGTCCATGCTCTTCTTGTTCATTGGCCTTTTCCAACCCCTAGTTTGAGCATAGGTTGCTTCCTTATGTAAAAAAGTTAGGTCACCTTGTCTAGATCTTGGGAAGAACCTTAGGGTTAGGGACTAGTGCAAAAAGAACACCAACAACACAATTCTCTTTGCTACAATTAAGGTTTTTGATGGACCGGATCATCCTCTTGGGGTTCCATTTCTTTCACGTATCTAGTTTCTTTACTTTTCTTTTTTTAAGAGTGTAGCCAATCCAACATGCTTGTTGATTGGCTGAATAAGATGCCAATTGTTGTGGTTCTATTCCTTCATTCTTTTTCAATTTAATTAGTTTGCCCATGATGTTGTAGATTGCATTCTACATAATGTCATTAACTGCCTATCACCAATTTCAATACTTCAAAAAAATCAAGATGGAATGTCTACATATTATTGAACAAGAATTAGGCCTCATGCAAGCCTAGATTGTTGTTAACATGTTCTAGTTAAATAAGCCAATGGTACTACAATGTTGTCAGGAACATTGACCAATATTTGCTTGTTGTTGGTGAGCCATCTATCTCAAAGCAAAATCCTATCTAGTCTTTTGTTTATGTAATGTTGCCCTTTCCTCTTGTTGTGACAAATGAACGATCACTGAGCAAATTCCACATCTCTATGAACTTTTTGGTTACTAGTTGAATCAAAGAATCCTTAATTACTAGTTCAGATTTGGGTGTGGGAGTTTGGATATGCTGGTACAACAAAAAACAAATTGGAGTTGGTTACACATTGAGTACATCTATACAAAAAATATATAAAAATAAATAAATATATACATATTTTAGCCTAAAAATAGAAATTAACTTTAAATAACCACATAACATTCATATATTAAACAAAACAATTGTTAAAACCTTATAAGATCATATCGACTTCAATATTAAAAGTTTAATCCCCTTTACGTGGACACTTTAAAGGTGCTAGAAAGTAAAATAAAACATATTCAACAATGGTAGTAAAGAGAATCTTCGTTGAGGTCAAACCATAGGAACACATCCACTCTTAGTCAAACCATGGCCCTTTCTTAAGACTAGCACTTGCCTTTACATGTTGGAAGCTAAAACGTGAACAAGGTTTGCAAATGCAAAGAGAAATCCATCTCCTTCTAGATGTCATGCTAATTGATAGGGCCTTCCACATCCACAACTATTGTCACTATGATGGAGGAAGACAAGGTATTTAAGCTACAAGGCCTTAATGTGCAAGAACCCATAGGCAGCATAACCAAGGGCTATTGTGATTTCCTTCACAACCATTTGTTGGCAAATACAAGAGGACCAACACTACAATCACAAATTTAATGTATGAAGGAGATTCTATGTTCACAAATGAGATGAAATCATCAATAACATTAGGCATCAAAACATGGTGGTGTTGACGAGCTTTTGTGTTTCTAGCGATGTAAAAACAATCCTCAATTCTTTTGGAAAATACTTCATCAACTGAAAGTAAGATGCAAAGCAACTTCCTTTCCACTTTCTGATCACCCAAATACCGAAAAGGGCAAGGTGGGAGAATATGGTGTTTAGGACCACATATATTGAAAGTAAACTACCAGAATGGGAAGCATCAGGCAGCAAACCGGCCAAACCACTTATTTAGTGGGATGCATATGCAATACAAAAAAGAAAACTTCTTATTCAATGGGAATTATAATGGCACATCCACTTCTTTGGGAAAGCATAAGGGCACATAGACTTGCAATGGGAAAGCTTATACAAACTGAAATGAAAAGCAAGCTCCTTACACTTGTCCAGTGGCAGCGATTACAATGAACCACTTATGCAGTAGGGTAAGTACCAACAATAATGAAATCCAACTCACACTGGCAGAAAACCATCCAGTGTTACAATTACCATGCTTACGGAATGGAAAGCTCTTTAGAAGTATCAGCATCTAAAGCTTACAATGTTAGTTGATAGTCCATATGCAATAACACTACAACTGCTCTAATAAGTGTTGATACAAAATACTATTGTTGAAAAACACTTCCCAAGATGCCCAAATCATATACCCATCACCCAACTTGGAAATGACAATGATAAACCTTGAATTTGTTGAGTAAGATGAATAGGCATGGATCTGAAAGCACTCTTTGATTGCTGGTGACTGAAATGGAAAATCTGATATAGTTGTTACAGTGCTGATAACCTCCAGCCAGCACCTAAATCACCCCAAATGATGCCAAAACACAAGATTATGGAATTTTTGAGCAAGGAAATACCTTGGATAAGTAATAACAATGATTGTTGCAGGTCTGATTAGCTTGTTTGCTGCTGGGTTCTTCCCATAGTGTGTTGGTGAAGTGGTGGTAATGTTGTTGTGACCACCATGGTTCAAACTTCAAACCCCTGTTGGGCCATTGTGATCACAAGCTTGTGCCTTCACTGATCCAATGTGCTCATGGGTTTGAGCCTTAGCTCTGGTAAAAGGGGATGAGATCACCTATTTGTGACATCACCGGTTCATAGCTCCAGGTCATAAGCGTTTCACGTGGTATCAGAGGGCGTGTCATGTCAGCATCACTGGTCATGTTAAAAAGTTTACACAGCACTTTAAAAAAAAAAAGAATTAGTTGCTACTGTATATCTATCATATCAGACTGAGATCACTGCTGGTATAGTTCTAGAAACTCTGAAAGAGATATATTCGTATACCAAACGCCCCAACAATGGCCCAAACTGATAAACCTTAACCAATCAGCTTCTAAATCAGCAAGTATAGCCAACCAAAAAGCTGTACAGCCCTTTTAAGATCAAGCTAACATAAAAAGTTTGGCCAAATTCATATTCACCCAACTTCTAGAGGTCTTTGTGCTCCCAACCAGCAATGAAACCACCCTTAAAAGGCAGCGCTTGGATGTATATGCTCACACGCCATGCATATAGGCACACCAACACATGGTATGGCTCAATCTTTGAATAGAATACAGAGTTCACAGCCTTGAAATCCTCCCTAAAGGGTATGGTTTGCCAAGAATCAACAGCTACACTTGAACAAACTTAAGCTAGGTAATGATAATGGAATTTACGAACCCAAATGGATGGTACGACATACTACAGGAAGTGGTATGACCAGCAAATCATAAGCTCTTCAAATCACCTCTAAACCCTTTGATCAAGCTCTAAAAGATGATAAATAAATCACACCATAAATCACTAGCAATTAAAAGACATCAAATACCTCCACGATTGAAATCCGAACTAAAAACTCTACTTGAAGCCCAATGGTGATCTCTGAAATGAAATCATACAATCTAGCTAGGTATTATCTTTGAAATCTAAAACTAGAAATCTAAAGAGGATTTTCATCCTCAAAAGGTTGTGGAACAGCCCAAGTTCAATCCAACAACATAACTGTAACAATCATCAGCATATCCAACAATGAACCCCAACACCTTCTTTTATAGCTTTTGGAGAGAAAATAACCAATTACCAATTTAAAATAATTCATGTATCCCTCAAAAAACCTTTGAATAATAAAATAACTTTTCATGCATAAACCCCCTTCCTTTTCCCTAGATGTCCACTTTTGAGGGGATACATAAACATCTATATTAAAATATAACACATGCAAATATTTTATTAACTCCGTATCAAAAACTTAAGCGCACATTTTAAATATTTCATCTGAGTTGCGGAATGCACTTCAAAGGCATCAGAATCCAATTCTGACTACACATGACAAAACTGAAAAAGTAAGATGATAATTGGAGCCAACTTGATGACTTACTAAAATAGACATGCTCTCCAAGAAGTTTGGAGAACACCCCAAGAGTCAAAAAAACACTTCTAAAAGTGTCATTATTGCCATGAATACAGATCTTGAAATACAGAACATGCGCCTCCAAGAACTTTGGAGTCCCCTTTCCCTTACCAATTAGCCTACAGGAATTTGGGAATTGAGCTAAAAGCACAAAAATCAATTCTGCTCAAATTGGGGACATACAAGCGATGACATATAGGTATGCTAACAAGCATATTCAGCAATGAAAACAATTATGCATTGTCAAATCTTTACTAATCAAATTAAAACAAGGTGTTTCTTTTAAATGAATTATGTGCAAGTCCTGCCAAACAGACCCAAATTCGCCAAGCTTTCCTTCCAATGAACCCAACCCAATCCAAGTCCATTCGGTAGAGCCCTAGACATCTCTATGAAGGATCCATCCCAATTCCCAACAACCAGACTGGTTTCGAACTAAACTTAGATCCATCATTGTCAACAATGAACTAGTAACAAAGAGAACCTATAGTCTAAGTGTTGAATCTCTACCCTCACCCCACTTTCCTCTTTTGGGCCCTTGAGTATGTAGAAATATGTAACCAATATGGGGTTTATTGATGAGTTTTCATAACCTAGTTGATTGTTGAACAACACTATTTTTCTTGAAATTCATGCAAATAGCCGTTAAAGACCAATCCCCAAGCAATGGATCGGTTTGTTATAAGAGTATAACTAACAAAATCCCACTTTATCAAAGTTTATTTTTTGTTGATAGATGATGATTTGCTTGTAGCTTAATAATCTTGTGTGTTTCATGTGATGCAAGGGGCTTGTTCTAAAGGTATCTTGTATGAATGCTGATAGCATTTAAAGACCAATCCCTCAAGCAATGGATTGGTTTGTTATTAGAGGATACCTCACAAAATCCCACTTTATCAAAGTTATTTTTTTGTTGATAGATGATGATTTGCTTGTAGCCCAATAATCTTGTGTGTTTCATGTGTTGCAAGGGGCTTGTTCTAAAGGTATCTTGTAAGGAATGTTGCTCTATTTTTCTTTCTTGATCTTTTCTTTAATAAGGTAGTGTTTGTTGGGTAAATCTAAACCTCTCTTACATTCTAAAAGAGAATCCATATTACGCAAACTAAGGGATGTCAAATATACCAATGATTTGGTCCACATCTTTATCTATGGTTTTGATGTCCCAGATCCGTAGTTCGTTCTCTTTTTGCTATTCTTGATTGTCAATTGAATTCTGTCTCAAAAGGATCCAAAGATGATTTTCAGTTTTAAACTGAGCTTTTGGGTTGTAGTATCATTGGGTTGTAATTGTTTGTGCTTGAGCTTTCCTTGTTGGTTTTTCTCTAGAGGTATTTGATCTGGTGGAGATTTTTTCAAATCATTATTGACACAGATTCCAGGTTAGTTTAGAATCCTTGGATACTTTGTGAATTCCAAAGATGTAATGCATTCTCCTTCTACATTGCCTAATTTGGCAAGGAGGATCCTTGCCAATATTTGCTCCAGAGAAAGTGAAGTCTAGTCCAAATAAGCACTGTGCTGCGAAGATCCTCTTTTGGATTGACGGTCAGACACCACGGTTTCATGAAGATGCTTAATTTCTTCATTTAACAAGGACCTTCTTGAAAAGCATGAAAAATTTTCCATTTGAAAGAGACTGCAATTAAGTAACCTTAGGAATCATTAGAATATCAGTGGATCCTACTAGCCTCCTTGGAGTTGTTGGGCTCGAATATACACCCATGAAATTACAAGAGTTCTTCCTTGAGAAACCAAAGCCAGTGCCCCTCTCAACCATAAGTAACGATATCTTTGGGAGACTCTCCATTCTGAAACACTGCACATTTTCTTTCTTGGTTGGAAAATTAGGCCCGATTATGATTTTGAGTACACAGTACTGGATACAATTCAGAAGATCATTTCTAAAGATCTGAGTTATTTTATTGTAGGCAGCAGATTTGAAGGTAAGAGAGTTTGTATTCTAGGAGAAGGCCACAGCCTTCACTGGGGGTTTTAATTTTTTTACTCAGCCCTGGGATGCTTATGGAGAGCCTACGATGATAGTGGAGTGTACTGTTGAGGTGTGAGCATAAAAGGTAAAGCATCAGATAGAAATCAGAGCATCCAGACAGTTTGACCTTACGAATATGCAGAGTTTTGCAAGGCATGTGATGTTTATCATTGTTCAATGCTGCTTTTGCTTCCACTTTACAGTACCAATTTGTGCATTACAAGTAAAACCTCATAAATTAAATTCCAATCACTGTTGGCTTTACAACCCAATTACTTCTTCCTACACATGGTTACCTTGTGCTTAGTCTTTCCAATTGTCTACTACTAGTTGGCAATTTTAAAGCAGATTATCAATAAACCATTGATGACAGTCATCTTCAACAAAGCATCTGAGAACTTTCCTGCAATCTTCATTGCATGCATATTTCTTCATGGGAGAGACATGTAAACATACAAACACCACCTGCTTGAGTTGCAACCTTAACTGTCATTTCTCATCCTCTTTCTGCCTCACAGGGTGGCACTAATACCATACCAGGCCAGGCACACCAATGGGCAAAGAGAACAAAAGATGTATTTTAGAATACAATGATAATAAGGTACAACTCAATCTCTATTTTAATCATTAACTATGAATTGTAAGGGATGCCTGTACTAAAACTAACTTAACTGACAACCTGTCTCGCCTATGGACAATATACACGATTAACATATAGCGACAACTATTACATGAACATTATTGTCAAATGCAAAATATATCAAATACAAAATTTAGGGGCACATGGATGCATGCTACCTAACATTGACTTGGATCTATAAACTACAGAAAGCTTATTTATTTCAAAATTTTCAGAATATGATTTGACCATTTGCAATGAACTACTCCAAGCAATCTCCAGAAATGTAAGAGGCCCAGCTGGTAAATCAATAAAAGTAAGAAGAATGGAAAAGCAAAGCTTCAATGAGAATCTATCTATTACAAAAATATTCAGACACAATCAGTTTTTCTGTCCTCTCTCAGTATCCATTATAATGCAATTTTTATCAACCAAGGGGTACATAGGAATGGCATGTGAAATTCATTACTTTTTCCCTTTTTCCATCTTCATCCTAATGATGGGTCACTGAGTGTGATTCAAAACATTGGTGCAAAAAAGCAAACAAGAATGAATCTAAAAACTAAAAATTCATCACTCATTGCCCTCTTTAGACAGATGAACTATTGCCCGTTGAAACTATAACTATTAAAAGAGATGTTTCAACAAAATTCATACAAAGAACCATGCACATGACCAATGTGCTACATCTGTTAAAAGTAAGCATGGTAACAACAGCTCGCTATAATACAAAGACATTAAAGTTGGAGTCTTGTAATTTAGCAAAAATGCAAAATCTTACAAAACATGAATTTTACCTTCCATCTGTTTGGAATAATTTCATTCAATATCGTAACTTGTTGATCCCATCTTTCAACAACTGCTTCCAAAATGTTCCTTGTCATACTGTAGTGTAGAATGTTAATTAGTCCATTGCAGAAGGAAAGGAACACCAAAGAGAAGAAACTGCCTTTGATATGTATGTAAATAAATATCAATATTTATCCTAAAAAATTAAATCGAAATGATAATCTCAAGATGCTGAAGCAGTGATACGGAAACTCCAACCCTGCTCAGGACAAAAAATGCCATCAACTCCTCTTGACTAAAAAGCTGATTTCTTAGAAGTTTATCGTCCTGAGCTTCCTGCCTTTCAGAGCAATCTGCTCAGTCGCCTCTGAATGTTTTCTATCAGAAGCATGAGGGAGGTGCTGGGAAGCAAAAAAAAAATGTAATATATCCAGAAGCATGAGGAAGACTGCAAATAAAGAAAGCAGTATATCCAGACCCCCACACAGAGAAGGAAAGACTTCGGGAAGCCAAAGCCGACACAAAACAAGCGATGGCAAAGGAAAGAAGAGCTTCTAATGAAACTGCCATTGCCAATACTCCACTACGATCGAAGTTGGACAAAAACATAATAAGACAGGTGCTGCAAACCACAATACCCATATGGGTAACCGACCTTCTATAGACCATGCCACAATTAAAAGTGACCATCACCAATATAGTCAATGACAACACACTTGGCCAAGAACAACCCAAGACATAGAAGGAACCAACGGTGAAGTCACCTAGCAAACAGGCCACTAATCCCATGTTGCTGATGGTGAGCATAGGAAACCGACTGTCGTCAAGATGGAAATAATGGGAAGCTAACAAACACCATCATCGATGGAGGCTTGAGTGTCAATGTGTTGCTGAAAGAAACATGGAAAAGTCTAGGGAAGCCAACACTCTGACCGCCAACCTTACATCTGGTAGGTGTCGACCAGCATGGCATCAAGTCACTCAGGACATTGATGGCACAAAAAGTGAAAATCGGCATACAATATTTCTTCCCAAACTTTGTAGTTATTCCATTGGAAAAGAAGACGTACGATGCTCTCCTTGGAAGGGGTTGGTTGATTATTGCCAAGGCCAATCACAACTGGAAGCAAAATACACTCTCCATCAAGAGTGGAAGGAGGAAGTAAGTCATCGACCTGAGGAATTAGGCGATGAGCAAAGAACTGGCATCCTCCAACTCAGAGTGCAAGCGTGGAGGCTTTTCAATGGAGGAAGGATGGAAGACGATGGAACCCACCAACGAAGGGGTACTTGAACTAGAAGACTGCTCAAAGGATGAGACAAGCTCTCTGAACGGGTTGTTCCATTGGCAGATGGAGGACTACAAAGTCTTCCACCTCGAGTGTAACATGTTGCAGATCTCAGACATTGAAGAAGTGCATAAGGATATGGAGAGTATCACATTTCCCCCAGATTATGAAGAATACAAGGGAGTGCCACAAGCAGACAACACACCGGCACACCACTTTGAACAAGATAAAATCATAAAGTATGAGGAACCAAATGTGAAGAAGGTGAACCTCAGTGATGAAGACAATTCGAAGACGCTATTGGTCGATGATGAGTGGAACCATGTACTGAAGGCCGTTGTGTTCAAAATCTTTATGGAGTATGACACCTTTGCATGGACGTACAAGGATCTAAAGGGGATACCTCTGGAGTTGTGCATACATTGAATCCCCCTCGTACCGAGTGCACAACCCGTATGGAAGAGGTCGTACCAAACAAATAAGAACTACGCTACCAAGGTATAGGAAGAAATTGAAAAAATGTTGGATGCAGGCATAATCTTCAAAGTGGAAACGAGTGAGTGGGTCTCTCCAATCGTCATATCCCTCAAGAAGGAAGCAAACCAAATAAGGATTTGTGTGGACCCCTTCCCGATTTCGTTCGCCAACACCATACTAGAAGAGGTTGCAAGCCACAAGATATACTCCTTCATAGACGAATTCTTCGAGTACAATTAGATAAGCATTGTCGAGGAAGACAAACTCAAGACTACCTTCATAGTGGAAGACACGAGGGTGTATGCCTACAATAGGATGTTGTTCGGCTTGTGCAATACCCCCACCATCTTCTAGCGGATGATATTATACATCTTTGATAAAATGTCGTTGTGTAACTTCAAGGCTTTCTTGGATGATTGGTTGATATACAGCGAACAAGAGAATCACCTCACCGAACTTGTATGGGAAGGTGTCGAAGGGCACAATTGGCTTTAAACCCAAAAGAGTGCAGATTTATGGTGTCGCAAGGAAAATTGCTTCGCCATATAGTGTGCGAGGGGCTGAAGATAGACCCCTACAAGGTAGGAGTCATCATTCAGATGGAGACCTCGAAAAACGTAATAGGAGAAAAGTCATTACTCGGGCACGTAGGCTACTACCGATGGTTCATAAAAACTTTCCACAAATTTTGTACCCACTAGACATGCTAACATAGAAGGGAGAACCGTTCACATGGGGAGATGAAAAAAGAAAAAGTGTTCAATGACTTAAAGTCCAAACTGGTGAGTGTACTGATCCTAGCATATCTGGATTGAAACAAAGAATTTCATGTGCATGTGGATGCCTCCAATTATGCAATTGGAGCCACACTGGCACAAGTGTGTACAGGGATTCGAGAATCCAATTTTCTTTGCAAGCCACCTACTTTCAAAGGCCGAAAGAAATTACAGTACGACAAAGAGGAAGGCACTAAGAATGGTGTACTTCGCACAAACGTTTCGCCACCTGTTGGTGACACCCTTCACGTTTTACGTGGACCATCAGACATTGATGTACCTTGTAAACAAGCCCATCATCCAAGGGAGGGTGAGCAGGTGGTTGCTCCTGTTGCAGGAATTCACTTTTATCATCATCATGCCGCTAGGGAAGAGTCATTTCAACTGACTAGTTCTCACGGATTAAGTCGGGAAAGTTGCATGGCAGGGTGAATGAGGACTTTCTCAACACTCACCTATTCCAAATTGCTACATTACCACCATGGTACAAGAGTATAGGGGAGTACTTGTAAACTTCCACCTTCCCGAGGGACATGGTGTTGAGTGAAAGAAGGAAACCAGCCCTTAAGAGTAAAACCTTCCAGCTCATTAACGGATTGCTATACAAGATGGGTGCAAACCAAGTACTACGAAGGTGCGTGATGGAAGAGGAGATCCCAGGAGTATTGAAGGAGTCTCATGAGGGGTTGACAAGAGGCCACATGGGACCAGACACCATTGCACGTAAAGTATTTTGGCAAGACGGTGGTGGCCAACACTGCACACAGACGCTTGTGAGTGGGTAGTGGGGTGCCACACGTGCCAAAGAGTCAACAAGTCACTAAAGCACGAATTCATGCCACTATTCCCCTCGCAACCCCAAGAGTTGTTCAAAAGGTAGGGTCTTGACTTTGTTGGACCACTGAAGGTGAGCCACATGCATCGGTGTAAGTAAATTGTAGTGGCAACAGAGTACCTCGCAAAATGGTTAGAGGCTTGAGCACTCCCGAACAATATCGCCATCAGTACGACAAGGTTCATCTATGAACAGATTGTGACACGATTTGGAATTCCCATCCAAATTACAAGTGATCAAGGAGTGCATTTTGTGAACCACATAATTCGAGCCATGAGGATGGAGTTGAAAATAATCCACAACCTTGCCAACCCGTACTACCCCTAAGCCAATGGTCAGGCTAAGCCAACAAATAAAGTCCTTGTTTCTATCATATATAAGTCGTGAAATGTCAAGGAGGAAGACTGGGAAAAAAAGACTCCTAGAAGTGTTGTGGGCGTACTGCACCATGTACAAGGTGACGACGAGACACGCTCCATACCAACTCATGTACAAACAAGAGGTAATGGTTCCAGCAGAATACATGGTGCCTAGCCTACAAATTGTTGTAGAAAATCATCTCAAAGACATCGAGAAATTGAAGGAACGTCTTTTGAATCTCACCAAGCCAGATGAGCAATGGGTGATGGCTAAGTGGGCGACAGAGGTTGTCCAACATTGGCGAAAACTCTAGCACAATAAACATCTCCGGCAAATGAACTTTCAACCGGATAGTTAGTGCTGAAGTACAACGATCGTAACAAACTCAAAAAAAGGAAGTTTAGAGTTCATTGGCTGGGACCCTATAAAGTAAGGGAAGTTGGTCAAAACGGGGCCATCAAACTGGCAACACTTGATGATAACCCCATTCAAGACCCAATAAACGGCTCAAAACTCAAAAATTATCAAGAAAGGAAAGCACTCACCATTGGAGTCAACATGTTGGGATATGCCACTCAGGGAGATTGTACGTGTTTACTCCCTATGGTGAATTGTTCAAGTTCATGGAATAAATAGTAAATGCACACAAAACATTTAACCAGCAATAACAATTATATTCAAAACATTAATTAAAGTAACAGTCACAACGATATGGCAGAAAGATGTTTTCTTTTATTGCATTCCAAAGCTAGTACATCAACATTCCTACCGAGGTTCCCTTACATGGCAATATATACTATCTGGTGGATGGTCGAGGTACCAACCGTCGTAACTAGCACGGGAACCCACACGACCGACTTCACACATAACAAAAATAACATAACTATAACTTAAGAGTTTTATTCCTAATTGCGGCCTAACATCAGCCCCCCCAAAAAATAAGTCGTCTTCCAAACAATGGAACAAAATGGAAGCTAATGGAAGCAAACTGAAACTAACATGGAGATGGATGAGAGGGTGTCCCTGGAAGTACAGACGACTGAGAAGTGCCCGCTTGCTGGAGACGATGTGTGGCCGCCAATTCTCGCTCTCGTGCCCTTAACCATCTGGGCAGCCTCAAAAATCTTATTGCGGGCTCTCTGAAGCTCCTGCCCTTGCTCCTGCAACTGCTACTCCTCGATGAGTCTAGCCTCCAATCCTGCCACCTTAGACTCCAGCTCATCCTTCGCCTTGCCACTCACTTCCAACTCCTGAACATTCTTGGCGACTGTCTCCTCCAATGCGGTAACCCGAGAGTGCTCCTGAGCCAACTGTGTTTGACTCTGCTGAATGTGGTGGGCCAATGTTTTCCTAGCACCCTCGGCTTCCCGCACCGCCTGATCCCACTGGGCCTTCATGGCTTCCATCCTCACCACTGTCGTCCTCCGATACTTCAAAACTAGGTCCCGGAAGGCCGTCTTTATTCCACGCATAGAACCATAAATCCCAATCTCCTCTATCACTATCACATTCCTTATCCAGGCCTCAATCATCTCAGGGATCTCTGACTTCGGCCATCCTTTGGCCGTGAAACATCAGAATAATTCCCCCTTGTAGTCCTCCTTGACAAAGGATAAAATGCACTCGGCCACTCAAGCTACCCTCGGATCATGTCCAACCTCCACACCCTTCACAACGTGGCAGACATCATTCAGAAACTTCACCATTCCCTCCAACTGGAACGCACATCGCTGCATAGTGCCAAATGGGTCGGTGGGGTCGAGCTTCTCCAACCGCCAAAGTACCAATTCCTCTGCGTGAGGAGAGGAGGATTCCTCCCCTCCTTCCTAAACTCCTTTGTGCACTGTATGCCACATGACTATCTAATGAGTCTGGAGATCCCTCCCTCCGTCAAATTCCACACCGCCAGACTACAAATTGCCAGTATCAATTCCCCCATCCCCGCCATGTGACAACGACAACTCTAGCAGTTTCTCCACCCGTACCCCGAGGGTCTCCAGTAGCCAAGAATCGATCGTCTACTCCTAGTGGTCAGCACGGGTGGGGCTGCCTCCTCCTGGTCAAACGTCACCCTAGGTGGCAGTGGCGGTGATGCCTCCACATCCACCACATCAATCACCTGCGTTGGTACTTCCTTCCTCTACTCCACCCCATGTGGTGCTGGGTGGCTGCCTCGGCTTCTGTCAATTGGTGTAGGAGGATTCTCGGCCACTGTCACTTCCACGGCCATTCCACTGTCTCCTACTCCTTTTGTCACATCCTCTGCCACTGGATTATCACCACCCATTCCAACCTCGGCTAGCACCCGGCCTACGGTTGGAACCAAGCGAAAGGTGTCATCTTCTCCACTCTCTTCATCTGACAAGTATGCATCCACGACATCTTCTTCACTATCCCCGCTGCCTGCACTAGGAGATTGCCCCACATCTTGGTGTCGTCTCTTCCTCTGTGGTTCCCCACCGGCTGTCATGATGTCTAGATGCGTCCAATAAAAGATGGGAGGTTTATATGGCTCCAATCTGGCTAGCGGTTGCAAGTCACCCCTCTTCTCAAGGGGCACTCTTGTACGAACAACCTCCAGAAACATGGCAATGGCATGGTGTGACATATAAAAAACCTTAAGCTGGAGCCCTAGGCATTTGTGGATGCGCTCCAGAAGGAATGATGCCCAATTGAAGACCGTGCCATTCTGCAGCCCATTCATTAATTATAGCATCCACACAGCAATGTCTAACCCCCGACTTGCTCCTGTTGGCTGTTAGTCTACTTTTGATGATATCCATGATACATCGTCATTCTGCATTTGCCAAAAATGTCCACTTCATGCCGCGGCTACTGCTAGATTTCCATATACTGTCATGTTCAACTTGTGTCAAGTCCCCCCGACAAACTAGTCGGACCAACTGTTGCTTTTGTTCTAATGTCATCTTCCTCTTGATGACAGGACTGCCCTTGTTTGGAATCCCAAAAATTCTGGCAAACTCGGTGGCAGATTAAGAAATGGTGAGATGACATCCCTCAGTACAAGCTCAAATTCCTTGATGTTGAAGACAGGCATGGCCAGAATGTGGTTGACCCCTGCTCTCTTCAAATTCATTTTAATAATGTTGGTGTCATCCATCTCCTCCCACCATGCCCTGCAGTCGCTACCATTCAACCCCTCGCATGTCAAAGACTGCACAGTCACGAGCTCATCTCTCTGCACACGCGCCCGCATCTTCTTCCCTTTGTTGCTTCCTGGTGTGGCCATGTTTCCTATGAAAATGATTGTGCCTTTGTCGCTAGGGTTTCCAAAACTCATCCTTGGCATACCTAGATCACTTTTCATAAGTTGCAATTCCTTGTTCAATTCTCCCATCGAATCTACAATGTCACTATCAAAACCGTTACCCCAACTGTTTCCGCAACTAACTGAATTCAACCAGTTGTCTTCTTCCTATGTCCAGATGTACCAACCGTACGGACTCTGTGTACGGATCGTACAAAATTTGTGTGTACGGATTCCCAATGTCCAAACTCCCTTCCTTACAGGGTTTGCAAAGCTCCTTTGTGTTTCCTTCGTATGGATTTCCTCCTAACCCCGTACAGATTTTTCTCGGTTCCGTACGGATTTGTGCAAACTTCCTCCTCACCCCCCTCGCGCCTCGTCCGGATGGTCGTACTAGTACGAAAATTGCCACCTGTGAATTCCGTATTGATATCGTACGAGTGCCTTGTCACCCAATTTCCTGTTGTACGGATTTCCAACGAAATTCTTCCTGTTTCTGCAATTCTCGTACAGATGTCGTACGAATTCCTTCTCATCACCTGAATTCCCTCAACTGCAATTTCTGTCGTACGAAAATAGTACGGATTTCTTTCCTTCGCTTAATTTCCTCCTTCTATAAAATTCGTACGGATGTCTTCCTACTGCCCAATCTCCGCCCTCTACAAATTTTGTACGGAAATTGTACAAAATGTCCTCTTCCAACTTTCATACGAATATCATATCGTGTTCTACGGTTTCATACGGGTTTCCTCCTCTGCTCCTGCCAATAGCTCGATTTTCGCAAACTCTCTAGCTGCATGATTTGTTGGAAATAGCCACTTGGGGAAATTTTATACTTTTAGGGTTAGGGCGAATTGTAATAAGTTTTTATAAAATAATTTTCTTTCACTATATTCAATTTTTCCCTCACTAACTTTATAATATTCGCTTTTTGTTTTAATTTTTTGACAATTCCCAACCCCTTCCTTTTGATGTTTAGGTCGTGCCTTGATTTTTCTATTTTTAGTACCTTCCTTTTAAAATACTCTTTTAGTTTTTTAACTTGGCAGGAGTATTTAAATTTCAATCTTCGTACCTTTAATTTACTGTGGTACCCGCCAACTTACTTCCCCCTAATACTTGTTTTAGTACTTTTTGCCTTGGGTTGTGTCACCCCTTCCTTTTCTGCTCTTACCGTCTTTCTTTGCTTGCGCAACATGGCTTTTTGTGCAGCACATTTCACTCTTTGACCCAGTTTGATCTTATTACTAACTTCTTCTCCCTTCGACCTTTTCCCTTGTCGAACAACATCATTTGCATCTCCCAGGTTCTACATCTTCCTTTTTACCCCAACGGGATCTCCTTGAGGTCTGACTTTGATCTTCGAGTCGTGCAACCATGCACATACGTGCGGTAGTCCCCTATAACACTCCTCGGGGCAACACGTGCCCACATATTCCAGGTCCCATATTTTGTCTACCAATGGTGCTAGTCCCACTCCTTTATAACTTCCATCTACGTACGGGCCTCCATACTGTTGGTACCATGTCACTTTCTCACCATCCACTTGCGATGGGCCCGCGGGGTTAGGGATCACCCGGTAAAGTGCATTGGGGCCCGCTTCCTACTTGCCAAGTTGTGATGCTATCACAAACAAGTCTTCAGCTTTTAGTACCATTTTCAAACATTGTCCCAAGGTTGCACTGTTCTCCTCTAAATCTACCTCCTCCAAGTCGACTGGCTCCTCTTCCTTCTAGGCAAGTTCTGCCTTCAGTTTAGCCTCTGCTTCTTCATCAATGTCGTACACAATATAGCCTTCGCGAAATCCTTCGTATGAAGCTCTCTTCCTCCAATGTCCCGTGATCCTTATCCATATTGTCGGATCACCGAAATAGGCATTTGTCAGGTGCTTGTGGATTCTAGGCACCGCGATGCCTTCAACTTGCTTCAATACAAGTCACTCTTCCATGAACGTAAGCGGCTTAGCCCAATCTTCATCATGTTTGTTAGGTTTTGTAGCGACCACAGGATCTTCCTCTACTTCCTTACTTCTTCCAATGGTCCAGACTCCCTTTGTGGCATATCCTAACATGTTGATTGATAGGACTGGTTTATCACGTTCCCGATACAATTTCAAATTTTCAACTTCGAGCCATTTACAGGCTCGTGGATTGGATTATCATCCAGAGTAGAAATTTTTACTGCTCCATTCTTCCCCACTTCCCTGATCGTATAGGGCCCCAACCAACGAACTTTGAACTTCCCAGGACGAAGTTCGTTGTGGCCGTTATACTTGAGGACCAACTGTCCGAGACGGAAGTTTGTACATCACAGGTTTTTGTCGTACCAGTACTTCCGTCGCCCATTGTGCCATCATTCGACGTTCATCTAGCTTGATGAGGTTCATGAGACGGGCATTTAGACTCTCCTCGTCTCCAAGTCAGTTATACACAACAATTCGTAGACTCGGCACGGTATATTCTGCTAGTACCACCGCTTCTTGGCCAAACATAAGTTGGAACAGTGTATGACCCGTGGTCACCTTGTATGTGGTACAGTACGCCCATAGTACCACTAGCAAACATTCCTCCCAATCCTCCCATTCTACTCCACAGGATTTATAGATGATAGACACCAACACTTTATTTGTGGCTTCCGCCTGGCCATTAGCTCGAGGGTAGTATGGGCTTGAAAGATTGTGAAAGATTTTGAATTCCACCATCATCATACGGATCACTTGATTGACAAAATGGACTCCTTGATCACTCGTGATGTGGATAGGGATCCCAAATCTGGTTACGATCTATTCGTACAGGAACTTTGTCATACTGATGGGAAGAGCTCTAGCTTTTGCCCGCTTGGTCAAGTATTTTGTGGCAACCACTATGTACCGGCACCTATGCATGTTACTCACTTTCAAGGGTCCCACAAAGTCCAACCCACATCATTTGAACAATTCTTGTCGTTGGGAAGGAAACAGGGGCATAAAATCTTGCTTGAGGGGTTTTCCTGCACGTTAGCATGTATCACACCCAACAACCCATTCATGTGAATCATTGTGCAGAGTTGGCCACCACAATCCTGCGAGTAGTATCTTCCGTGTTGTGGCATCAGGTCCCATGTGACCTCCAGCAAGCCCATCGTGTGCCTCCTTCAGCCCCCTAGGAATTTCTTCTTCCATGACACATCGCTGAAGGATTTGGTCAGGCCCCATCTTGTAGAGCAGGCCATTGATCAATTGGAATGTTTTACTTTTCAGTGCCAACTTACGCCATTCCCCTGGTGGCATGTCCGGAGGGAATGTCAAGGTGGACAAATACTTGCCAATGCTCTCGTACCAGGGAGGTAGTGCGGCGATTTGAAACAAGTGAGCATCTGGGAAGTCCTCATTTACTCCTTCCGCCGGTTCTCCGGATTTGATCCTTGACAGTTGGTCGGCAATGACATGACTCTTTCTGGGTTGTACCATCAACTCACCTGTCCTTGGATTATTGGTTTGTTCACCAAGTACATCAGAGCTTGGTGGTCCACATAAAAGGTGAACGGTGTCGCCAGGAGGTAATGGTGGAACTTCTATACGGAGTACACCATTCCAAGTGCCTCCCTTTCCGTCGTACTATAGTTTTGTTCGGCCTTAGGGAGAAAACGACTGGCAAAAAAAATAGGGTGATCCAATCCCTGTACGCCCACTTGTGCCAGGGTGGCACCAATGGCATAATTGGAGGCTTCCACGTGAACGTGGAACTCCTTGTCCCAGTCAAGGTACGCAAGGATTGGTGCACTCACCAGTAGTGATTTTAACTCCTTGAAGGCTTCTTCTTGCTCCGTTCCCCACTTGAACGGTTCTCCTTTCCGTGTCAACTTGTCTAATGGACAGGATACTTGCGCAAAGCTCTTGATAAACCTCTTGCAGTAGCCAACATGCCCGAGAAAGGACTTCACCCCCGTGACATCCAGCAAACTCTCCATGTTCACAATCACCCCTACGTTGTCAAGGTCTGTCTTCAACCCTTCCTTGCACACAATGTGCCCCAATAGCTTACCTTGCGATACCATGAATCGGCACTTCTTGGGGTTCAGGGCTAGCCGGGCCCGCCTACATCTCTCCATGCACTCCTCAAGTGCGCTCAAATGGGTTTCCCGCTTGTTGTAGATAGACCAATCATCCAAGAATGCCTTGAAGCTTCCGACCGACATCCCCTCAAAGATGTGCAATATAATCCAATGGAAGGTGGTCGAGGCATTACACAATCCGAACGGCATGCGATTGTATGCATATACTCCATCCTTCACTATAAATGTTGTTTTCAGCTTATCTTCTTCCGCAATGCTGATCTGGTTATATCCTGAAAATCGGTCCAGGAACGAGTAAATCTCGTGGCCCGCTACCTCCTCCAAAATGTTGTTAGTGAACGGAATTGGGAACAGGTCCTTGATAGTCATAGGATTCAAGTATCGGAAGTCCACACATATCCTGATCTGATTTGCTTCCTTCTTTACAGAGATGACAATTGGCGAAACCCAGTTGTTGGTTTCTACCTTAAAGATGATTTCGACCTCCAGCATCTTTTCAATTTCTTCATTCACCTTTGCTGCATAGTTCTTATTCATTCTGTCGACCTCCTTTGTACGGGCTGGGCACCCGGTACGAGAGGTATTCTATATACGCACAATTCTGAGGGTATCCCTTTCAGGTCCTTGTAAGTCCATGCAAACACATCCTTGTATTCCAAGAAAATTTTAAATGTTGCCGCTTTCAACACGGGGTTCTATTGTGACGTATTCACACATCGTCCCATTGCAAATGGGGACCCCTGCTGTTTGCTTTCTAGGGTTTGTTTTCTAGGTCTTTTAGGGTTTTGTCTGTTAGCCTTTGCAGGATGAGTGTTGTCGAGGGGATCGTTGGATTACAGGCTTTGCTTGAGACAGGGTGAGTCCACAGGGCCCCAGAATTAGGGTTTCTTTGAGAGTCTTCCTTAGGGCCTGGTTTTGCTCTCGTTGCTAATTGTGTCTTGCTTTGTGAGTGGGTATCATTCTTGAAGGTCCGAGCTAGGTCAAGTTGGTGAGTGGTGAAGTCTGAAATGTCATCATGATCTTCAAATGCCCTGAAATTTGGCTAAGTTTGGAATGTCCTGATCCTGAAATTTGGCTAAGTTTGGAATGTCCTGATCCTGAAATTTGACTAAGTCTGGAAAACTGAAGAATCCTCCAAAATCTAGATTTTGCAATATAACTTCTGGAGGTCTGAAACCACTCTCAAACATCCTGAAAGTATATATGGAATATAACTTAAAATGATCCTGACGGAGAGTCTAAAATGTCAAATTTCGCTCTTGACCCTTCCAAAGGGTCCAAAGCGAATTTTTCTCCTGACCCTTCCAAAGGGTCCAGAGCGAAATTCTCCATATGGCATTTTAGTTTGACCCAAACTTAGAACCAACTCATTCCCAGGCATCTTTGAGGGCAAAACACTTGTTTGGATGGAAAAATGTGAAAATGAAGTCAGGATTTTGGCCAAGATTAGGAATTTTGCTCCTGACCCTTCCAAAGGGTCCAGAGCGAAAATCCTTAAACACCTCAATTTATCACTTATCAAGACCAAGTTCCTAGTTTCCAAGGCACGTGTGGAGGTGTTTTTGAATGTTCTTGCCTTGAGAGGGAGTTGGATGATTTCAAAGATCAAGATTTTGCTTAAAAAGTGATTTTCGCTCCTGACCCTTCCAAAGGGTCCAGAGCGAAAATCAACCTAGGACTCATTTCTTGCCTTATTTGACCAAATTTTGATTTGCAAGGCATTTTGAAGGGAAAAGCGGACATGTTTGGACCTTGGAAATGTTTGAAAACCTTGAAAAAATGATGGATTCTAGCCTGGAAGAAGAATTTCGCTCCTGACCCTTCCAGAGGGTCCAGAGCGAAATTCATCATAAACTTCATTTGCCACCTTGTTTGAGATTGAAACCTTGTTCCTAACTTGGAAAATGGTCTAACTTTGCCTTGTGAAGTGGTTTGAAACTTGAACACTGAGCAATTTGGCCTGGAATGAAGATTTTGCTCCTGACCCTTCCAAAGGGTCCAGAGCAAAAATCTTATTTGAGCTTATTTTTCACTAATTTTGGCTAACTTTTTATGTGCAAGGTCTCTTGGAATGAAGATTGGACATCATTTGATACATTTGAAGATTTGGAAGCATGCAAAATAAAGAATTTTGGACAAGAAAGGCAATTTCGCTCCTAACCCTTCCAGAGGGTCCAAAGCGAAATTCCTAAAAAACACCTTTTTCTTGCAAGTTCAAAACAATCTTTTTGGTTTTTATGGCTTGAATGAATGTGAGGAAGTATGTTTTGTCCTTTGAAGATAATTGAGATGGTCAAGAGAAAGCAACCAAGCCTAGAAAAGGATTTTCGCACCTGACCCTTCCAGAGGGTCCAGGGCAAAAATCCTAAAACCTGTCTTTTCTTCCAAAGTTTGGGCAAAGCTAAGCTTAGGCGTGGGTATAAGAAGACGTTTGAATTGCCTTAAAGTCGAATTGGATTGCTAAGGATGAGAATTTCGATGCCAAGACAAAAAATCGCCTCTGACCCTTCCAGAGGGTCCAGAGCGAAATTTCCAATTCCTCCTATTTTCCTTGCATTTCAAGATAAAATTTTGATTTTCAGGACTTGGATGGGAGAGAGGCATGATGTTCTATGCCTTAGAAGTGATTTGAAGTTAAAAAGCATGAAGGAATAGGCCTAAAACTCAAAATTCGCTCTTGACCCTTCCAGAGGGTCCAGGGCGAAAATCATAAAATCAACATATTCCTTTTAAGTTTGTGCTAAGGCAAGGATACACCAAGGTGGAAATGACCTTTAAGACCATTGATGAGTAATTGTTTGTTTCAAAAGTTGATGATTCTAGGTCAGAGAGGGAAAATCGCTCCTGACCCTTCCAGAGGGTCCAGGACGAAATCATCAGGAAGCTTCATTAAGCCTAAATCATCCCTTGATATTCCCCAATTTGCACTAAATCACCCAAATTCAAGACATTTGGGAGGTCGAATTAAATTCGCATTTATTAAGGCATTGGCAATTTAATTAATTAATTTTTAGGCCTTGAAATAATTGAAAATCCACCTTGAAGGCATCAAAATTAATTTTAAAATTTAAAAAATACAAAGTGAGCGCTCAAAATCATTATTGTGCCTTTACAAACAAGTCGGCCATCTTTTGAGAGGTATTTTATTTTATTTTTTGCCCTATTTGCCAAGTCAGCCTTGAGGGAAATTAGGGTGAGCGCCCTATATAAAGGAGGAGTGTCGTTTCAAATTTCAAATCATTCATTCATTCCTTCTAAATGCGATTTTGAGGAGCAGATTGAGGAGCGAAATCCAGCAGATTGGAGGCGAATTTTTGCTAAGTGTTGGAGGCTAAAGAAGGTGAAGCTCTTTTGAAGGCTAATGGAGGCGTAATTCATCCAAAGGAAGACCACAATTCAACCCTTGTCCAGCAAAATCCGGTCTTCTTTCTTCATTTTTCAAGGTTTTATAGTTAAGGATTCAAGGGAAGGTATGAAGAATCATTTTGAAGTTCTTATTCAAGGCTTGTTTTGATTTTCATAGCAATTTTTTTTTTTAAAAAGGGGTCTAAGTCTTGAGAATGTGATTTCATTCATAATTAATTGAAAAATGAAGAATTCTGGATTTATCATGACATTTTCAAATTAATATCTTGAATCTTTCCCTTGAAAAGTCTTAATTTCTATGCTTTAAGGTATGATGCTCAAGGACTAACTTTAATCTTTTGTGTAGGCATCAAATGGCGACCCCCGGAGTTGGAAGATCAACTACTTGGCGGACCCTCATCGAAGAAGATCAAGTCAGGACAAGGACGATCTCCTCCAATCCAGTTTCATTAAGGACGACCTTCTCCATCTATCTTCCAGTCCAGCATTTGAAGGAAAGCATCACCAAATTGAGAATCAACCAAGTATTAGACAAGGTGGCATCCTAGTCATCATTCCTCCAGTCGGGTTGGTCCACCTCAGCATGTCCAAATTCAATGTACCTGACTCATTAAAGGTGGCACAAACTTCGATGTACATACCGCAGCTATCTATTGGTCGAATATTCCAGAGAAGACATGTGTCCAAATAATGCAATTATTTCATTGGTCAGAATTAAGTTTGTTGTAACAAACCCTAATTAGGGTTTCATTGTAAAATCTTGGCCATTGATCTCAAATTGATCCAAGCCATTGAATGGTATTGTGGGCACTATATAAGCCCTGGCTCTTCATTTGTAAAGGCTAATAGTTAGTGAATAGGAGTCAACAATAGTTAGTCAGTAGTTAGAGGGAGAATAGTTAGAAATAGTGAATAGTCAATTAATAGAATAGCAATTAAAGTAGAATAGAGAGAGAAGGCAAAGATTGTTGCCAAGACGTCGTTGTAAAAGACTTGTAAAACTTCATTGAAGAAATGGTGAAATTTATGGGTCGATTCAACAATTTGCATGGTCTCTATACTTCTCATATTTGATTTCATGTTATTAGATGAGTGGAAGAAATGTGTTTGATTGATGGTGAAATTTGTATATCCATACTACTAGCAGTTTGTTGATTGCAGACTTGCCTTGTGTAGTCAACTGGAATCATTCAGCTTAAGCTTAACTTCAATTGTCGCTTCTTCACTGATATGCATCAACTTGATGGTGTCTATGCCTGTAGTGATGATCTGAACATCATAAAGTTTTCCTCCGAAGATCGCACTAACCTTGTGGAGATGGTCCTGGGATGTCAAAACAAGACTTAGTTAGAATTTCATCAAAAATCATTCATTGCTCCTACATTCTTAGTGTCAGAATTAGATCCTTTCCTCGCCCTCATCCTTTTCCTTTTTTTTCAAAATCTAGACTAGTGAAATCTTGAGTTCCAGCAATATTCAAAGCAAACCAGATGTTTAGGTCGTCAAGTGTAAGTCCCCTTGTGATTCCAGCAAAATCACATCATACCACAGAGAGCTCATCCACACGTAGAGATCCTACATAACAAAACCTTGGAGTTACTCCGACTGATCCTTCAGCGAGATCTTCAGCAGTCGGGAACTTTGCTCAAGAGAGGATAAGGTACCTTTGGGTATTTTATTCTGTGTTCGCATGTGCATAAAAAACACATCAACAGGTTCCAATCATCCCCAAACAGGATTATCTTCGGATCGGCATCGTTCCCCAAATTCACTTTCTTCACGTTGGACTCCTCATACTTGATCACTTTGTCCCGTTTGAACCGGTGCGCGGGTGTGTCATCCACCCGTGCTACACCCTCACAATACTCCCCGTACTTTGGGGGAAAAGTTGCATCTTCCGTACTGGCACTTGATTCCCCAATCTCGCAGATTTGCAACATGTGGCAATCGAGTTGAAATACTTCATAGTCTTCCATCTACCAATGGAAGAGCCCAGCGAGGGAACTTGTTTCACCCTCTAAGCATCCCTCCAGTTCCAAAACCCCTTCATCATCAGGTTCCATCCTTTTCCTGCCATTCTATGAGCCCCATTCTCAATTATGTGAGTCATCTAAGTCTGAATCGGATGATGCCAATTCCTCACTTACGGCTTGATTCCTCATGTCAATCACATACTTTCGGCCTTCACTCTCGATGGAGAGTGTGTTTTTCTTCCAGTGATGGTTCGCCTTTGCCATAATCAGCCAACCCCTCCCTAGGGCATCATAGGCCTTTTTCTCCAACGGTATGACCACAAAGTCAAGGAAGAAGTGTTGGGTACCAGAACAACTTTTTGTGCCATGAGTGTCCCCAGGGGATCGATTCCATGTTGGTCGGCACTGACCAGGTGGAATGTTGGTGGCCAAAGAGTTGGCTTGCCCAAACCCCTCCATGTCTCCTCCAGTAACATGTTCACTCCAAAGCCGCCGTCAACAATGGCGTTCGTCAATTTTTGTCCAATTATCTCCATCTCGACCACAGTCGGCTTCCGACCAATGCTTACGGTGAGCAGCATGGGGTCTATAGCAGACGTACTTAGTAATTCTATTGCCGCCCTGGGGTTTGTGCCAGATGGTTTTGTCGTCTGACGACGTTCCTGATCGGCAATGTTGTCACCGACTATATTTGTAAGAGCCATCTTCAATTGTGGCATTGTCTGCAGAAGGTCAGACACCCATACGGGTACGGTGGTTTGCAACATCTGTTTGATGATAGTTTCCTCGGACTCTGACTCGAGTGGGGTACTGGCAATATTGTGTGAGGCCCTTCATTCTTCCACCATCGCCCGTTCCACATCAACCTTAGATTCCCGGAGTCTCTCCTCCGTACGGGGATCAGGGTACACCGCCTTCTTACTCTGCAATCTTCTGATTGCCAGTACCTCCTCGTTTGGCTCCTTCACGTCCAACATATTTACTCCCTTCTATTTCGGGCAATCAGTGTCCACATGGTTTCCAGGACCACACCATTTGCACAACAAACCTCCACCATTGTTCCCGCTCTGACATTCCCGAGCAAAGTGGCCCCACTCATTACATTTCCGACATTGGATCATGGGCCACCCCTTTGCATCGTACTGAATTTTGCTCCTTGGCATGTTATTATTGGAACGGTTGCTCCCACACCGCTTATTGTGGTATCCTCCTAGTGAAGCCTCTGAGTTTGCTAATTGTTTAGGTGGCGTGGCTGGTGGAGTAGCTTGCTCACCTTGAGTGTAGAGCACTTGTGTGCTCCCTGTTTTTAAATTGTACAGGCATTCCTTAGTGGAATGGCCCAGCACCTGACAGATATCACAAAAAGCTTTCCTCGAACATGTTCCCTTCATATGCCCTTCTGCCTTGCAGTCGGTGCACCAAAGTTCTTTGTCGTCTTTGCCACTCTCCTTATCAGCCTTCAACTCCTTCATCATCCGCAACATGTCCTTCCAGAGAGCTTGTATGGTTTTGGACTCGCTGTCGCTACTTCCATCCGTACTGTCATCATCACTTGCCCTTCGTTTCCCCTTCGATGTTTTACTCTTGCTTTCAATATCCATCACTCTGTTATAAGCCTCGTCATATTACGGCGAAGGGACTACCTTCATCTTCCGCCTGAGGGACGGTACCAACCCCTCGACAAACCATCTTTTCTTCAGCCCATCCGCCGGCTAGTTCTCCATTTTGTTCAATAGTTCCTTCAACCTTTGGTTATAAGCGCAGACACTTTCACTTTTTCCCTGTTTGATATTGTAAATCTCAACCACAATTTCATTGTCGTCACGCAGGAGTTTGAATTCCTCCTGGAAGGCCCTCTTCAAATTGTTCCATGATGTTTTATGCTGGGCATCAAGGTCTATGTACCAGTCAATTGCTATCCCTTGAAGGGTGGTCAAGAATGCCTTCAACCAATAATCCTGGTCGTCTTGGCCATTTGCCTCCCAGATGGTTATGCATGTCTTGCAGTGTCGTACGGGGTCCTCCGACCCGTCTCCCATGAACCTTGGAAGCTTTTGTTTCTCTGGGGTACTTTGGTTGTGTGCCATTGCCTTCGCCTAGAGGGTTTTATGTGTCGCCGGGAAGGTATGTGCCACGTGAAAGGTACCATGTGCGTTCGACCAGATTGAACCATATGGCTTCGTGCACGCGCTTTCTACGCGTCCTCTGCGCCTTGGCCACCCTCCCTTCTATAATCCCTCCTTCCCGAGATTTCTGTTTCTAGCCCTCCTATTTTTTATTGTTCCACCAAAGACAAATTCCCAATTCGGTGCAAGTTATTCTCAAAAAGTTCGGCGACCTCTGTTAATGCATGATAGCCTCGGTAAGATAAATGATTGAATGAGAGATAAATGAAGTCTCTCATTCAAACATTTATTATCGTGAGGGGGCACGATCAAGTGATGTCTTGATCAGCCATGTCCAAAAGACATGGCCGGTCAAGGCATCGCTTGACCGTACCCAGCCCACTACATATACCAAATGAAGTGTGAGAATGGACATTGAAATAAAAATGCTCCTCCTCTCCTGCAACATAAAAGAAGACAATCAGATTTATACAACAATTCAATGATAGATAATACATAGAAGAAGATAAATTTTAATTCTGATCCACAAAATTAACATGGTATCAAAGCCAGGTTTCCTTCTATAAAGCCTAACCGCTTGAAGGAAGATCCGATTAAGATCAGATTGATATCTCCTTGAAAGTCTCGAATATGGCCACATTGCAAGAACTTGTCCTCTCAAACTTAAACTACAAGCGTCCCTTGCTGAAGTCAGAAATTCAGACGTATGTTCAGAAAAATATGTTCTCTAGAAGAAACTCAAGATACCTTGTGATTGAGAGGGAGCTTACTAATCAAGATTGAGCACTTCTGAGGTAAAAATTGTAAATATTGATTATTATTATTAATACTAATAATTATTTTATGGGCCCTGTGTAAATCATAAGGAAGTGACGACTTCCAAATGATTTCCACTTGTATTTTTGAGGTTATTAGAAGGTGACGATCTTACAATACCTCAAGATTGTGGATAGAATCGCCGACTGAGGCAATCCACGTAAAAGCTTGTGGATAGAATCGCCGACTGAGGCAATCCACGTAAGAGCTCATGGATAGAATCGCCGACTGAGGCAATCCACGTAAGAGCTTGTGGATAGAATCGTCGACTGAGGCGATCCACACAAGAGCTCATGGATAGAATCGCCGACTGAGGCAATCCACATAAGAGCTCATGGATAAAATCGCCGACTAAGGCAATCCACGTGAGAGCTCATGGATAGAATCGCCGACTGAGGCAATCCACACAAGAGCTTGTGGATAGAATCACCGACTGAGGCAATCCACACAAGTGCTTATGGATAGAATCGCCGACTGAGGCAATCCACTCAAGAGTTTGTGAATAGAATCGCCGACAGAGGCAATCCACTCAAGAGTTTGTGAATAGAATCGCCGACAGAGGCAATTCACATCTTGAAACTATGGTCCCAAGATAAGAATCATACGATTTATGAATATTGCTCCCAATACTTTTTACATTTATCTTACCTAGCTAAGAGGGAGTGTTAATGCATGATAGCCTTGGTAAGATAAATGATTGAATGAGAAATAAATGAAGTCTCTCATTCAAACATTTATTATCGTGAGGGGGCATGATCAAGTGATGTCTTGATCGGCCATGTCCAAAAGACATGGCTGGTCAAGGCATCGCTTGACCGTACCCAGCCCACTACATATACCAAATGAAATGTGTGAGAATGGACATTGAAATAAAAATGCTCCTCCTCTCCTGCAACATAAAAGAAGACAATCAGATTTATACAACAATTCAATGATAGATAATACATAGAAGAAGATAAATTTTAATTCTGATCCACAAAATTAACAACCTCACCCTGCAGGTCCCGTACAACCTCTTCATCGCGGTCGGATTGCTCTCTGATGGGGAGGGGTACTCAAAGAGAGTCAATCCTTTTTCAGAAGGCAGTCAAGTGATGTCTTAGTGGGCTCCCTTCATTATTCTCTGGTCTAACAACCAAACTAAACATCCAAACTCTCCAAGAGTGCTCCCAATCAGTATGTGCTCACTGGTTGCTCAGGCATGGTTGAGATTCACAAGGGTAAATCCAACCTTACACTATCAAACTCCTAACATATGCTTGCAAGGGATGTAGTAAGTGTTCATGAGGTTTTCCAAAGCCAATCAACTAGTTTTGAATTTGGGTTTCATCCATTTCTCCATCGCTCCTTCCTTTTCCTATTTTCTAGGCCTAGTAGCCCTAGAGCCCCAATTAGCCCTACCTAACCAGTTTTTGAGGATTTATTCAAAATTTCCCCAAAGAACCAAACAAACTCATTTGTGATCTAAGTACCCTTTTGGAAGAACTTCAAGATTCATAAAGTGAGAAAACTCAGTCTGACCGTACAGGTACAGAACCCGAAAATAGCTTGTTTTGAGGGGTTTTAAGGTCTTTTTGGTCTTCTCTCAAGGGTTTAGTGTCTTTCCTGATTTGTCGCACCTCCAAACTCTCACTTAGGCTCTACCACACCCCACTTGCTCATGCCAAACACTTGGCAAATCCAAACCTGCTCATCCCTACAAGCACTTGCATAATTTCAATCACTTCCTAACCGGGCTATGACTGAGCTCGCCTAGGAAATGATGCCCAATGGCCTTTCAATGACCTCCAAATGAAAACAAAGACTATGTACATTGTACAAAGGTTCCATGGCTCGAGTCCCAAGGGTTATTGAGGAGAACTCAAAGGACTTTAAGCTGGAACCATGTTTGGGCCTCTCAAACCCTTGCTTAGGCCGAGAGCTTACAAAATCAAAAACTCAATTCAAACCTGCAACAAGACTAACTTAATTGCTCCCTGGAGCACCACAAGAACATAGACAAAACAAATATTCAAGAACAGCAATGTGATCAATCCATTAATTGTGGACTGCTGCTCTAATTTTTAGAAAACACAAGGTAAAAAACTTGAAAAATGGTCTTCAAATTGTATTAAGATCTGCTCCAGGCATTCACCAACCTCATTACATTCATACTCAGGGCATTTATATGCCATTTTGGGCCTAACTAACTCTCCATCAGTTGCTTAACCGACCCTTTGCTCAAAGTTGCAAAAAGATGCTCAACGTTGCAAAATGTTGTCAAGCAACTTTGATAACTTTTGCCAAAAAGTGCATTTTTGCATTTCATGCTTTGTTTCTCCTTCTAAACCATCTAGCATGACTAAAAACCACTAACATGACAAGTCTCAATGCCAAATAAGGCTTTTCAAGAAGTTTTACACCAAAATGCATGATTATGCCATTTTTAGGCTTACAAGGGCTTATAAGCCAAAATTGAGCAAATGCATGATCCTATTGACAACCATCCTACCATTGCATAGCACAAACACATGAGGACCCATGAGAAGTCCCTTATTCAACATCCAAAACCAAACTATGGACCAACACACCAAAATGAAGAAATTGCACTCAAAACTAGGTGCTCCTGCACCACTCTTGGACTAAGTTTCGGATTTTTCACTCGACGTCGAGTGAGCACCCTGGTTGGCAAGATCCTCCTTCGCTACGTCCGGTAGTGGTAGGTTCCTGGCAACCCCTACCGACTCGTTCCACGTACACGATTTTTGTCTCTCCTGACTATAGCCCCGACTCACACTACGACTCTTGCTTAGCCTTTCTGAACTCTTCGGGCCTTCAGCAATCTCTCACAACTGACGTCTCTGTTCGTTTTGTTCTCTGATACGTAGGGATGTTCATTGGTACCAGTATGTCATTAGTCTTTATTGGGACATGGGGCATTAATTGTTGGAGGTACGACGTCTACTCGTATCCTTCTCTTCCTCTTCCCTACGACTCCGTTCTTCGTAGCGCTGTAGGATTTGTTGCCGACGACGTTCACAGTTGGTTTCTTCCCATCGGTCTTGGAGTTCAATTAAATTTCATGCCAACAACCTCGGAAGGCTCCCAAGAAGATCAAAGACAAGTGTGTTGACCATGAGTTCACCACGTACCGTGCCTTCAGGAATGGCTCTCTCCCAAGCCTCCCTCTGCACGTACTGCATGACAGAAACCTCCCACGGGTCGACCAAGTCCTCTATCAATTGATTCTCCTGGGCTTCTGCCTCGGACACTTCTTCGTGTGTATCACTATCAGTAACGATCAACTGTTGATCGAATAGTCAACTCATTAGTGCCTACTGCCTGCCGCCATATTGATCTCCAGAATTCGAATCGACAACGGCGCCAAAATGTTTACTCCCTACGATGAATTGTTCAAGTTCACGGAATAAACAGTAAATGCACATAGAACATCTAACCAACAATTACAATTATATTCAGAACATTAATTAAAGTAACACTCACAACGATATGGCAAAAAGATGTTTTCTTTTATTGCATTCCAAAGCTAGTACATCAACATTCCTATCGGGGTTCCCTTACATGGCAATATATACTATCTAGCGGTTGGCCAAGGTACCAACCATTGTAACTGACACGGGAACCCACACGGTCAACTTCACCCATAACAAAAATAACATAACTATAACTTAAGATTTTTATTCCTAATTGCGGCCTAACAATACGATCGAAAGGGAAGAGGTCTTAGAGGAAGACCCAGTGATTAAGGAGCAGCCTTATAGACTAGATGAGGCCTAGATTGAACCTATAACAGCACTGGAGAAAAGATTGCTAAGGAAGCACGTGGAAGGCATTATGGGTAGTACTCGGCGGATACTGTAAATGGAAGGTTTCGTACAAAGGAGCATGCCAAGGATACCTGGCCTATGAGATCGACGAGGAAGCCGAGAGGAAAAAAAAGGAAGAATAAGCAGCAAATGAAGAAGAACTAGTGGAGGACTTTGAACAAGAAATTGACCTCGCAAAATATGGAGACTTTGGAGCCGTGTTTAAAGGTTGTAATCAAGGTGGAGAATTGTTTTATCACATAAATGCATTCTAGTGATATGGAACCTACATCCAACTTGCTATGGCAAGTGATCCCCCAGCTAGGCCACCACAAGTTAATGGATAAGAAGTGACGTGGTACCAGCAATATGGAGGTTAATACAACAACAAGCGCTACAAAGGTTTTGGGACCGCACCTTTGGTAGACAAAATTTTTGACTTAGAATACGTCGACACATGTTGTGAGGAGTGCTATAAGAGTCCAGCGTTCAATTGTTGGTGGCAATGACTCAAACATCAAAATGAGACTCGAGGATGAGCCTAGAGGGACAAAGAGACAGACAGTTAATGAAGGCGACATAAGGACCAAAAGGCGGAAGACAAAAAAAGCAAAGTTGGCAAGATTAAAAAATTCAGAAGAAAAAGTCATTATGACGTCCTAAAAATTAAAAAAATAAAAAGGAAAAGGATGAGGAAAAGAAAAAGCAAAGTAATAATTGTGGTGGAGGTAATCAAAAGCTGCTTGCACTTCAGGAAATTAAAAGGTAAGAATTTTTATAGTGTTCAAGGAGAAAAAGCTAGAAATGAAAAGAATAGGACAAAAAAAAAATATTGAAAAATGTATTGGCTGTACAAAGGACTTTTGAAAAGACAATAAGAAATATGAGGTTACGTGAAAAGCTAAAGCAAAGGAAAAAAATAAAAGACAGCAAAGAATTAAAAAGTGAAAAGATAAAAAATGGTAGAAAAAGAAAATTATTTTTCTTGATTAAAAAACTCGCCTTGAAGTATTTAGTCCCTTATAAAACAACGCGAGGTCATTATGTACCAAAAAAAAACTGGATGAGTGGAAGATTGGTGAAGGCAAGGAGTTCCCATAGGCGAAGCAAACCATACAGCATAGGTTCGTACGAGGTAAAGCAAGCGAGTCCATACGACATAAGCAAACCAAGTCCGTATGAGGTGAAGGAAGTAGGTTTGTACGATGTAGGCAAACCCTATGAGGTGAAGGAAGTAGGGTCGTACGAGGTGAAATTTTGTAGAGGGTGAGCAGAAGACCACAGGAGACAGAAGTTGCAACATAAGGCGGGGGGAAGCCGTACGAAAGAGACCATGCGGGAGAGCAAAGAAGTCGAACAGGAAGGAAGCACAAAGTGACACGTAAACATCATACCATACAAACAAAAGTCATATGAGGTCAACATCATTGCGTCATACAAGCTAGTGGCAAAAGAGTCGTACAAAGAGGTTGAATAAGATAACGTCATCACGTCGTAATAGCCAATGGAAGAAGAGTCGTACGAGGAAGCTGCAGAAGATCTGTATGCAAGTACGGAAGAGTCGTACATAGGAAGAAGGGAGTTGTACAGAAGGAGTGAAGAATGTTTGACCATACAAGGACAATCATACACACAAGGCAAGTAGAAGGGGCCATATGGCGAAGAACTTGCCAAGATAAAGTTGTGCAAAGAAGAAGTAATTCAACGAAACAAGGCGATGGTAAGGACAAGTCTAGGCAACCCTAGTCGGGCAACAAGAAGCTGCAATTATAATAATGAACCGGCAGGTAAAAGTAATAAGAATGAGAAAGACAAAGCCAAGCCACCGATTACTGTAGCCATGAGACAAGTGCGAAAGGAAAAAAACACAGACCTCACATTGCTAGGGGGAAACAGAGAAGTGATGAGCTTGTTACAGCCAACTCCATCACATGGGAAAATCTCATTGGAAGTGAATGCAGGAGCTGGTGGATGAATACTAAAGATGATAACCACATTTTGAAGAAGGCACTCCAGAATGTGTCGGTTGACAAAGCCATGCAGTTACCGTTTTTCAATACCAAGGAATTTGAGCCTTACTTGAAGGCTATGGTAGTTCATTACAGCAGGGTGAGTTATAGCGGGGTGAGAAGGGAGTTGGTCATTACTTATAATCAAGGTAACCCGGGGATGCGTCCCCGACCTGAATACCCCCGTCCCAGTCCTCGGGACGTTTCTGGGACTTGGGGATGGCCAAGGGACGTTTCCCCCCACCCCAAATCGCCAAGAATTGAGAGGGAACGTTCCCGAAACAGGGGGAAGTCTGCCCTAGCTATGGGGATGTCCATACGTCCCGGATACAGCTGGGATATCCCCAATTTGTCTTGGGGACGGCGAGACATCCCCCACATCTAAGACTATTAAAAAAATAAAAAATGTCGTATTTTCAATTTTTTTATTTTATTTTCTAATATGGGCCTCTATTAATTCAAATTGCTATTAAAAAAATCAAAAGGCAACATTAATTAAATTTTAAATTTATTAAAATTTAATTCATATCAAACGTTTAAAATTAATTCATATTACAGTAAATAGAAAATATTAAATTGTTAAAAAATTTTAAAATTTAAAATTAATAAATAATAAAATATTAATTCATTAGTACTATTTTGATTTTCGTATCGTAATTGACAATGAAACTATATGGCAGCAGTGTAGCCTATGGGCATTTTGACATTTTGTATGTTATTTCTTTAATATCTATTATGATATGCATATTGACAATGTGAATGAATTGAAATTATGAATTATGAATGCATAATTGCATATCGAGTATTGACAATGTTGTATGTTCAGAATTTACATTCTAAAATGTTTTCATAGTATCATACACATGCTATATCCATGTTTTCATATGAATATAAAGTATATATTGCATGCTTTATCCATGTTTTCATATGAACATTTTGAATTTTCCTATATATTTTTAATTTTCCCTATATTTTATATAGTCGTCCCCTTTTGCCGTCCCCCCGCCATCCCCAAATTTGGCAAAAAAATTTGTCGTCCCGGAAACGCGTCCCGCCATCCTCGTTTCGGAAACTCGGGGTAACATAGCTTATAATGGTTGTGAGGTTACCGTTCAGTATTGGCTTGCGAATTTTACAAGAGTAATGGGCAACCCCCGTCCACAGGATACTTTGTGGGAAAACGGAAGAAGATAGGCGTAGAGAAGAAAGAAATGTACATTCAAAGGGTGTGTCAGCAAGATTTGATGACAATGGAGTTGCAGAGCATATGGACTTCAAGCGGACACAGAGGATTAAAGAAACATTTCATTTCCTAATGCAAAGTGGAGATGCATATTGGACTTATTAAAGAGCCACCTAATGGGGGCCAGCCACGCATTTGATAGCATTCTAGATGGTAGAATATATGATGAATCTCAATGTAGGGAGAACATACAAATGGGCCAAAGGCTTGTCGGACAGGATTCATGAATTCTTGATCCTTTGGCATAAGGCTTTCTACATGACACAACACGACATTGCCTTGTTTTTGGCCACAATATATACCCAAGTACCATTCGACAAGTGGGGGAATTGCAGTGAGATCAACAAATAGAGCTAAGGTGGCCCACGATGTTCCATTGGGTGAGCCTGCGTATACAGATGGCAAGAGAGGAGAACCCCTCAAGCATGCCGCACACAAAGAAAAGGAAGTGCCAACCACCAGCAATAGTGATGGGGAGGCAACCATTATAGTCTCGTCCAACGAGGAGACTTCCTCTGATGCTAGCTGTAAAAGTTCGACAAAAGAGGAGTCGATAGAGGAGGGAACCATACTTGTGAGACCACTACCACCACTGCTTCCCCTGCCACTACAGTTGTCGAAGACAGTTGTAGGGAGCAATGTCGTCACCTTTGCACTAGCCAGGCTCTCGCCTTCAACACACATCATAGCACCAAGCACGCTGATGATCAATATGCCACAAGGGGTGCAGAAAGTCACACCAATGGCTGTTTTGGCAACTAGGTGGAAAACAGTGTCGACCACCACACTTGCCAGTACCACTAATGTTGCACTTAACAGTGCCACTATTGTTGCACCTACGAGTGCCAGTATTGCCATTTCAGCACATCCGAGTGTACCTACCAACTCCGTACTTGCCAAAAGTGCCAAAATTGCTAGTTCCGCTACCTTGGAGGTGCCAGTGGCCATGGATGTCACAGTCACACGGCATCAGCATGAAGGAGTAGATGCAAGGGTTGATGACTGGCTCAACCAGCATGAGAAGACACCTGTCGCGCAATCGAAAGGTGCAAGGAAAGAGCAGGAAGGAGAAGAACAAAGAGCTCAAGGGGAGATGGAGCATACAATCCACATTATTAACTCCATAGAGACAGTATGGGTGGAGGAGTCGAGTTGCCACACTACACTAGAGATTGCCACTGGTTCTCACGCAGTCAGGGCAATGGACAAGATACTCGAAGACCGTTTTTCCCAAAAAAGTCGATACGATATGACTAATGATACCGAATCCAGACGGTCAAGATACCAGATGATGAGGGTGCAAATGAAGGGGGTGCAAAAGGCTCCAGTGAGAATGAGAAACGAGACCTCATCATCCAGGCTTCTAAACATAACCACAATGATGTCATAGGAACATTGCAATGGTACTTAGCTCAACTAGAAGACATTGCCCTGGTAACACACGAGGTGGTAGAGATGTCACAGCAGTTGGATGTGGGTCATACAACCTTGGTGGCCAATGAGGCACAAAAGATTTTGAGTTTTATGCAGCAAGGGTGTGAGAGGGAGTTTGCTAGTTGCTACACATCGCGTGGATGGCCTACAACAAAAACCCTCGAGATGCAAGACGCCTGACATCCAATGAGGCCAATGGCAGTGGGAAAGAACGGTCGTATATTATTTGCACTCCATGGCATGGAGACTTGCTTCAAGGATGTCTTCTCCCAAATGAAGCAAGCACACACTTCCCTTGAGGAAGTTGAGACAATGAAGGTCGAGGAACTTGCACAGGCAGAAGCTACTTGAGAGGTGATGAGGAAGGAGTTAGTGGCTCAGATGGTGCTCGTGTAGAAGCAGCTTGCGCAGCAGACACGGCTCACCACAAATGAGCGGAAGCATCGTGTCCCTGAAGGATCAGCTCGAGTACCAACAGACTATTATGGAGAGAAAGGATGCTTGGTTGGCAAAGTTGGAGACACATGAGGAAGCCATGACCCAGGAAGTGGAAAAGTACAAGGACTTGAAGGAAGAGGTGCACATGGTCAAGAAGTCATAGGAACACAAAAAACTAAGCTCTCTCCTCAACATGACACACAAAACTAAGCTCTCCTTAACAAAAATGGAACTAACTTCTTTAGCCCAAGACACAAAAAACTAAGCTCTCTCCTCAACAAGAGAGAGAGAGAAAAAAGAAAAAGGTTCTATGTCCACATTGTGCTAGCAAATAGTCTAGGGGTCATAAATGTGGTAATATTGGGAATGATTTTTTTTTATGAGAATGAGGTTGAAGAAGAGGAAGGAGTAGCTATAGAAGAACCAAATATGGAACAGAAGCATAAAAATTAAGAAAAGGAAAAAATGCTACTATCTACTATCTCTTTATATGCTTTGATACCACTTGTTATGATATTTCTTGGAAATAAATACAAAAATCTACAAAATAATAGAGCACTTTGAGGGAGTGACCTGTTGTGACGTTTTCACACAACGCCCCATTGCAAATGGGGACCCCCCTACTTTTTAGGCCCTCTCAGTCTTTTTGGTTTTTCTTTTTGGGTCTTCTTGTGGCAATCTCGTCAGTCTCTCTGAGTTTGCAAGTGAGTGGGGTCGGTTTGATCAAGCCTACTTTTCATTTGAGCAATTTTGGCCGGGTCTAGGGCTCGTTTTGTCAGTTTTAGGGTTTTTTCCTTCAGTCCTAGATTTTAAGGGTTTCCTTTTAAAGTTTTTGAAAACTAAAAGTTGCAATGGAGTCAAGACCCTCTAAGGATCCGGCACATGAAATTTGAGCAAATTCTGAGCAACTTTCTATTTTTAGAAAGTTCCTATTTTTTAGGGATTTCACTGCCTCCCAGAATGTCTTCATTTCACCAAAAATCAAACTTGCTATTTTTAGTAAGTTTCTATTTTTAGAAAGTGTCTCTGCTTCCTGTTTCGCTCTAACGCTGACATTTTGAAAAAGTTTCTATTTTTGGAAAGATTATTTGTGGCGGGTCCTTGTAGGCAAACACTGAAGACCATACATGCATGATCATTTCTAAATTCGGAGAACTAGAAAAGCAGGCTAAATCGACCCAAAAATGGCTAAGTATAAACATTCATTCCAAGAATGGAAAGCTTGAAAATCACCAAAGTCTGGAAAACCACTTCAAAATCTACACGTCATCCAAATCTAGAAATGACCAAAATTGATTGTCTAGAAATTCCTTCATCAGAGTTGAAATTGTGAAAATCCATCACTCAGTGAATTCCACGCCCAAGTCAGTCTAGTGGGCACTAAAATGGGGTCATCATGGAATTCATGAAAAATGAAGAAATCCCTCCCCAGAGCAAAACAACGCTCAGGCAGAGAGTGGGGCGCTAAAATGGAGTGCTCATGGAAAGTCAAAAAAATTGTGAATTCCTTGACACATGCAAAATTCCGTCCAAGGATGGAGTAGGGCACCAAAATGCCCATGGCATGGAAAATGTGAAAAATTCCTTGCCCAGTGGAAACTTCCGCCAAAGGATGAGTTAGGGCGCTAAAGGAGAGGGGCCGTGGAAAACCAAGAATCATCAAAATTCCACCACAAGAGGAAAACGGCGCCCAAGTCAAGGAGAAAATGTTAAAATGACAGAAGCATGTAAATGATGAAATTTCTCCACTTTGTGGATTCCACACCCAAGGTTGGAAATTTTCCAAGGCAAGGGGAATTTGAAGGTCAGGAATGGAATGAAGAAGCGAAAAATCCCCTCGGGAAATTTTATGGAAAATCCATTTTTAGACACCAACTTTCATCCGAATTTCAAATTTTTTGCAAATTTGGAATCTTAAGAGAATTCTCTCTCCTAGACCCAAGTCATAAATTTTAGGGAAATTCCTAAAAAATAGGAAATGTGGCAAATTGATGAAAAAGCCTCCTCGGGACAAGATGAACTCAAAAGGCACAAAAATTCCCTCCTCAAGGAACAAATTTCCAAAATTTCTTCTCCAATTCCGAAATATGCCTAAGGTTGGACGCAAGACGTGAAAATCAAGGTTCACAAAGGAAACTTCAAGAATTCAAAAAATTCCTTCCTCGAGGAAGAAATGCACCCAAGGTGAAGAATTCCAGAAGAGGTGAAAATTTGACTAAGTGTTGGAAATTCCTTCCTTCAAGACAAAATTCCAAGAAAGTGGAAAAGTTGACTAAGTCCTTCCTTCAGGATAGAACTCCAGAAAAGGTGAAAATTTGGCGAAGTGTTGGAAATTCCTTCCTTCGGGACGTGTTGATGTGTGTTTTAGGCACATAACATTACAGAATAAATTACCAAGATAATTTACCCTCTCTTGAACAAAATCACCTCAGATGCTAAGAATGAGATCAACTAAAATGATTCCAAGGTTTCTACATGTCAGGTCTTGACGAGTGGGTAATGTTGATGTGTTTTTTATGCACATAACAATACAGAATAAATTACCAAAGTAATTTACCCTCTCTTGAACAAAATCACCTCAGATGCTAAGAATGAGATCAACTAAAATGATTCCATGGTTTCACTTGGGGGCTTATGCAAATGTTTGGATTATCATGAATGATGCGGAATAGGTGTGCTGACAACTTAAGATTTATCAATAAGGCTCTGGATTTACTTCTTACAAAAAAAAGGGAAAAAAGAATAGGGTTCAGGAAATCTATTCTAAAACTAGGAATGTAGGAAATGATGAATGGATTTAGTGGAATCAAACCAGGCAAGGTCTCACAATCAGGTATCGACACAAGCTTAGTGCAATCATCTAAGGTATACTTAATGATTTTCAGACTATTACCATCAAACGTAGACACCATCCAAGTTGATGCTTGTCAACGGACGCATAATAGTTGAAGTTATGCTTACTCAAACTCCAGTTGACCACACAAGGCGCACTTACCAGCGGCAAGAGGCTAGTGGTATGGATTAAGGATTCCACACAAATAAATTCAACAAATCTTCCACTCAATCTAACATACATGAAAATAAATTCTAATCTAACTTGGAGGAATTGAGAACCATGAATGCAAATACAACACTTGAAGAGCAAAATCACCAACAATTGAACAATGATTAGGATTCAAATAGTTGTAGCATATACCAACAATTCTACAAAAACTCTCTCTTACAAATGAGAGATAAAGGGGCATATATAGATTCTCTTACAAAATGGATGGCCCAGATTGATCTAAGATCAACGGTCGAGATCATGCCAACAAAACCCTAGAATTGCCCTAATTAGGGTTACATCAAAAATGGCGCCACCAACATATGGCCCAATGAAAAGATACCTAGTCATCATATAGGGAATCTTCTAGAAGATTCCTTCCTGCATCTCTCTCTCTCCTAGCATACTCCAAGAATCTAGCCAATACTGAATCTAACTCCTCCATGGAAATGCTAGGCAAGGTATCCTATTGTAAATCAATCACATCCAATGAATCCAAGCAAGCATTCAAAGTGTTCTCCCATTCAGGCATGAGCTTCTGCGAATTATGAACATGAATCAAAAAAGAGACCAAATCATCAATCTGACTCTTCTGCAAAGAGTCCAACTGGCAAAAATACATAAATTTCATCTTGTCTCTTAATTCGGCTAAGTGTAAACCACTAGCATCACTAACATCAACACCCAATAATTCCTCAATCGAGGCAAGGATTTTCATCTGAATGTCCTGAATTAATCCTTCCATCTCCATACAACTCGATTGGGCGTTCTCATAAGCTGATTTCTTCAAGGCTAGTGCACAATACCAGCCATGGAAATTATATATGTCTCCACTGTGCACAATGTTCTCACTGACCAAGGTGGAATTAGGAACCTTCTTCAATGCCAGGAGGTGTGGAATAGTCTTCTCTTGGATAGGCCGGAATTCTTCCCAAACTCCCTCCAAATACTGAATTCTGAATACGAACATTGTTGTCTTATCATATGCTTGGACAAACTGAGTAAGGAAATCATCTGCCTGCTTCCTTGTGCTTTCAGTCCACTTTTCCACCTCTGAGTGTGTACCTCTTGCTACCTCGCAGTGTGAATGTATTCCATGGTCAACTGCAATAGGGGAAATAAGGGTGGGATCTCCACACCTTGTCCCTGCAATATACTCTTTGAGTCTAATATTTTCTCCTCTGTACCTTTCATTCTCCGCAATCGCTGTGTCTAACTTTGCATGGATTGCTTGGAGGTTGTCACCAGTCTCCTGGAATTCCTGCCCTGCGGATGGATGACCAAGAGCGACTGAAGTGATCTAGAAATCCATGGGAGTAGCAGTGTCCGCTGTCACGCCGGCTCTAGGAACAGCAATCTGCGCAATCCGCATTCCTGTCTCATCTCTAGCTATGTGCGACAAAATCTCCGCTCTCTTGGGCTCCTTCTTCTTAGCACTCCTAGCTAGGTAGTCATCAATATCATCAATAGGTTGTACCTCTATCATTTGTTTACTTTTTTCCATGCTTCTCCTCAACCATTCAGGAATAGCGGCTATTTCCATACCATCATCAAGACATACTTCTCGATCCAGTCCTTTCAATGCCGAGATAACATCCTCATTATCATCAGGATTATCCTTAGTCCAATCATATACTTCATTTCCCAAGCTAACTTCCAAAAGGACAGTAGGGGATTCCGGCTGATCATTATTCGGTGTAGATGTTGCTGTGGCATGGAACTCCTGAATATTCTCTGGTAGTATCACTGTGTTGGAACACTGCTAAGTCTCCTTATTATGTTCTATTACTTCAATCACTTCGATTGATGAGACACTGGGAGGGGGTGAAGGAATGATAAGTGGAGTGATAGTCTTCTGTTTCTTCTTCACATCCTCAATCTTCTTCCCTCTAGCCTTGACTTCTCCAGGCATGTTCTTCCTTCTCTTGGGAGCTTGACTCTCTTCGTCTGCATGAATCCCGACATCACTGACAATCCTCTGATCATCCTCGGAAGTAGACTCTTCCGGCTTCATCCTTTCATAAGTGAAGGGAACGCCCATGTCAACTAATCTGTTCATCTGCATGTCTACCCATGTGCGGGAGAAATTCAAGACTTCTCTCATCAATACATTCAGGTCAGTCTCTTCTGACTCTGACCAATTTGGCAATAGGATTGCCTTCTTCATTTCATTCTCATAATGCGGGTGTGTATTATCTCTATCATCTAATACCTGATCAGGAATGAGGAAAAGTCCACACTTCCTCATGAAATCTACTGACATTCTGGACCACATTCTTCTCTTTACTGCTTGTTCGTCCATTAAGTTAGCCCAATAATCTTCTATGTCAACCTTATGAGTGAACTTCTCTCCTCTGATCCTTCCGACCTTCTTGTCTGGATAGAATCTTTCTTTTTTCTTGTATGTTGCAAATCTGTAGAATGCGATCTCCTCACCTGCAATGCTGGCAGCTATGGCGGATGGCAGACCTCTGACGTCTTCCCAACTGAAATAGGGAATGTCATTCCTGTCCTGTGCTTCTCTCTCTGGATAACATCGAACTCTAGAAGCTGTCTTACCACTTCCAACAATATCATTATGTCAGTTGGATACCTAGGAAGTCTATAGGGTTCCGATTGAAACCCATGAATCCTGAGGTATGTGAAAGTGGGGAACTGTATATACCACGATCCATATTTCTCTATTAACTCTGTTGCCTCCTTGGACAATCTTCTGTGGATTCCGCCCTACAGCATCCATGTGATGTACATAGTGAATGCATCATTCACTCTCTTATAGTCTTCAATTCTATGCATACTCAGCTGGGGGTAGCATTCATAACTCTTAAATTGTCCTTGCCCATTCCCAACTTCACCTTTGCATATTAATCCTCTGTATGAAACAAATCGTGCAAGCAGGTACACCAGGTAGGAAGTCATGGCGAATGACTTGGACCGCTCTACATTCCTCAACTGGAAATCCAGATTGTCGCTTATGATCTTGGACCAATTCACTAGTGTTCCTCTAAGACAATCCTGGATGAAGTAGAACATCCATCCATGAAATATTGCTCCCTGCGGCATCCCCATCACTCTATTGAGTAGGAATATCAAATCACTATATTCCTCCTTAAAATCTACGCACATAAGTGTCTTCGGAGCCTTGGAATAATGATTCCTAGGTTCAATCATCCACTCTTTATTAATTAAATTCTTGCATACACCCATCTTCTTCGTGTATTTGTCTGCATAATCCTCCTTGGTCACATCCTTCATGTTTGTTCCACGTGGAATTCTGAACACCTCAGCAAGGTAGGCGATGACAACACCCTTGGGACTCTTAATCATTCTTGTGAGCGGATCGTAACATCGTGCACACTCCAGGATCAACTCACTGCACTGTATGGATTGTGGAAACCCAGCGGCATGGAAAATGCCACTCTTCATAATATTCGCATATGCTTGAGAAGGAACCTGATCTCTGGATCCGAACATCCGACGCTGCATCTAGTCGAAGTCCAGGAAATGCATGTTGGTATCAGTGATCTCCTTCCATCTGGATGAGATGTTTAAACTCTGGATAAAATCCAGTCTTCAGCAACTCTTTCCTTTCCTTGTATCCTGATTTTGACATCGCACCTGTACAAAGCTGGAAGCTAGTCCTAGGATAAATAAATACTTGTAAAAAAATTCCTGACTTTCTAGAGATTTAGCTAGTTTAGAGCATGGAGTCAGGAAAATAATCCATACACTTGGTAAATTTTAACAATTACGTTCAATGTGTGACAACACTAAGGCATGGAAGTCTTCCATAAAAATTCATTTATACCTCCTTATGCTTAGAAACTATGCAAGCAAAGAATGCAAAGGAGTATACCGGATAAGTGGTGACTAAGGAAAGGTGTGAAAGGTTGTGTTTTCACACAATGAATGTCTGAAGACACCTTCCGCAGTCAACAATGGAGATCAAAATTCTAAAGACAACCTGAAAAATCAGACTTTCAAAAACATGTTGTAGTCTTCAAAATGTGCATAAAATCAATAAAAATCAGCTTTATTGATGAAAACAATCATTTTCTGGAATGTAAGTATGGCTGGTAAAATTTAGTTTTCTGGAAAAAATTGCCAAACTTAGCAAAATCGAAAATCTGAAACTGGTCTTTAATGGCAGCAAAGGAGGAATAGATCAGCAAGCTGGAAAAAATGGAGGAAAACAAATCCTCAATCCCACACTTCACAAAAACGCCTTGCTAAAAAATTCGCCCAACTTGGAGAAAAATCGCTTTCATGGAGACACCTGGCAGAAATAATAATAAATTAATGTTGAAGTTCCTCTCATATACTTGCTTTCACCTCCAACTTTCACCACACAAGCAATGTGGGATAAAAAACACTTGTATAAATACTTGCTTGGTGAAACCCTAACTTGCTTCTAGAAGGTTCAAACATTTAATAATTATTGCAAGTTATTAAATTTGCTTTTAAATTTTAAATAATCATTTGATAATTATTTAAAAGCAATCAAAATGGGGCTTATTTATTAAAATATTGCAATTTAAATCCAGAATAAACCTCCAGGGGAAAATCACTATCAGTTGGGATTGAAAAATCCCTTCAAAAATCACTTAAGTGTCAAAATTTACCCCATAGGGGAAATTCGACCCATGCTTGGACAAAAATCCATGCTCAATTTCATCAAAATGCACAAAAAACCCTCCCAAAGGAAAATCGATATGAGTCTAGACAAAAATCCGGACTCAAAACTCTTCATAATGTTCCCAGTGGAAAATCGATCCCTATCTGGATAAAAATCCAGACAAAAATCCTCACTTAGTTGTCACAAAAATCCTGGTGGAAAATCGACCCAGGCATGGAATTATCCTTGCACTCCAGTCCGCACTTCAGTCCGCACTCCCATGGGAAATTCGATGGCAGTCTAGATAAATCCTGACACTTAGCCAAATTTTAGCATTTCCAGGGGAAAATCGCTCCAGGTGTGGATAAACAATGGGGGAAATTAGTGGCCAGTATGGATTCCAGGGGAAACCCATGTGTAGTATGGATTTTGAGTGGGGGAATGGGTTGGGTAGTCTGGAATGTGAGGGGAAAATCACCTCTAGTATGGATTTTGACCCTTTAACCCTTGGAATAAGAATTTCTCTTAGGATTTTATCATTTTAACCACTCAAAATCACTCAGCAACTTTAAATTTGACTGGACTTATACTAATTTTCCAAAAATATGAGCGAAACGCTAGGAAAATATTGGAATAAAGTGTGAAACTAACTTAAATATTACCTTAGAAGCGAGAAAACAACTCCAAAAGGTCTGTGAATATCTTGGCACTTTAAAATTACTTGATGCGCATGTTTAAAAACACGTTAACGTTCAATATGTCTACACTTAGCAAAACTTAGGATCATTAAAAATATCATCTTTTGCAACTTGATCCTAACACTTCAAAAACTGTAGACGGCACTAGGCATGATCAAAACTCCGAGACTCGGGCACGGGAAATGCAAAATTGCCCACTAAGCAGCCAAAACCCTAACCTAACAATGCAGAAAACCGGCAAAGAGGGGGTCCCCGTTAGCAATGGGGCGATGTGTGAAAAGGTCACAACGGGTAACTCAATGGTCGATGTGAATTATTGTATTCACTTGGGGACTTACACAAATGTTTGGATTATCATGAATGATGCGGAATAGGTGTGCTAACAACTTAAGATTTATCAATATGGCTCAAGATTTTACTTCTTACTAAAAAATGGGCAAAAGGAATAGGGTTCAGGAAATCTATTCTAGGCCTAGGAATGTAGGAAATGATGAATGGATCTAGTGGAATCAAACCAAGCAAGGTCTCACAATCAGGTATTGACACAAGCTTAGTACAATCGTCTAAGGTATACTTAAAGATTTTCAGGCTATCACCATCAAACGTTGACACCATCCAAGTTGATTCTTGTCAAGGGACGTGTAATAGTTGAAGTTAAGCTTACTTAAAATTCCAGTTGACCACACAAGGCGCACTTACCAGCGGCAAGAGGCTAGTGGTATGGATTAAGGATTCCACACAAATGAATTCAACAAATCTTCCACTCAATCTAGCATACTCCAAGAATCTAGCCAATACTGAATCTAACTCCTCCATGGAAATGCTAGGCAAGGTATCCTGTTGTAAATCAATCACATCCAATGAATCCGAGCAAGCATTCAAAGTGTTCTCCCATTCAGGCATGAGCTTCTGCAAATTATGAACATGAATCAACAAAGAGACCAAGTCATCTATCTGACTCTTCTTCAAAGAGTCCAACAGGCAAAAATACATAAATTTCATCTTGTCTCTTAATTCGGCTAAGTGTAAACCACTAGCATCAGTAACATCAACACCCAATAATTCATCAATCAAGGCAAGGATCTTCATCTAAATGTCCTGAATCAATCCCTCCATCTCCATACAACTCGACTGGGCGTTCTCATAAGTTGATTTCTTCACTGCTAATGAACAATACCAGCCATGGAAATCGTATCTATCTCCACTATGCACAATGTTCTCGCTGACCAAGGTGGAATTAGGAACCTTCTTCAAAGCCTGGAGGCGTGGAATAGTCTTCTCTTGAATAGCCGGAATTCTTCCCAAAATCCCTCCAAATAGTGGATTCTGAATGTGAGCCTTGTTGTCCTATCATATGCATGGACAAACTGAGTAAGGAAATCATCTGCCTGCTTTCTTGTATTCTCAATCCACTTTTCCACCTCCGAGAGTGTACCTCTCGCTGCCTCATAGTGTGAATGTATTCCATGGTCAAGTGCAATAGGGGAAATAAGGGTAGGATTTTCACGCCTTATCCCTACAATATACTCTCTAAGTCTAATCTTCTCTTCTCTGTACCTTTCTTTCTCCGCAATCTCTCTGTCTAACCTTGCATCGATTGCCTTGAGGTTTTCACCAACCTCCTGAAATTCTTGCTTTCTGAATGTATGACCAAGGGCAACTGAAGTGATCTGGAAATCCATTGGAGTAGCAATGTTCGTTGTCACACTTGCAATAGGAACACCAATCTGCACAATCCGCATTCCTGTCTCATCTCTAGCTATGTGAGACAAAATCTTCACTCTCTTGGGTTCTTTCTCCTTAGCACTCCTAGCTAGGTAGTCATCAATGTCGTCAATAGGCTGTACCTCTATCATTTGTTTATTTTTCTCCATACTTCTCATCAACCATTCAGGAATAGCGGCCATCTCCATACAATCATCGAGACATATCTCTCGATCAAGTCCTCTCAATGCCGAGATAACATCATCATCATCATCATCATCATCATCAGGACTATTCCTGGTCCAATCATATACCTCATTTCCCAAACTAACTTCCAAAATGACAATAGGGGATCCTAGCTGATCATAATTCTCATTCGGAGGTGCAGATGTCACTGTGGCATGGAACTCCTAAATATTCTCTGGTAGTATCACTGTGTTGGAACATTGCTGAGTCTCCTTGTTCTACTATGTTACTTCAATCACTTTGATTGATGAGACACTGAGAGGTGGTGAAGGAATGATAGGTGGAGGAATGATAGTCTTTTGTTTCTTCTTCACCTCCTCAATCTTCTTCCCTCTGGCCTTGACTTCTCCTGGCATATTCTTCCTTCTCTTGGGAGCTTGACTCTCTTCGTTTGCATGAATCCTGACATCACTAACAGTCCACTAATCATCCTCGGAAGTAGACTCTTCCGGCTTCATCCTTTCATAAGTGAAGGGAACACCCATATCAACTAACGTATTCATCTGTATATCTACCCATGCACGGGAGAAACTCAAACCTCTCTCATCAATACATTCAGGTCAATCTCTTCTGACTCTGACCAATTTGGCAATAGGATTGTCTTTTTCATTTCACTCTCATACCATGGGTGCATATGATCTTTGTTATCTAACACTTGATCAGGAATGAGGAAAAGTCCACAATTCCTCATGAAATCCACTGGCATTCTGGACCACATTCTTCTATTCACTGCTTGCTCGTCCATTAGGTTGGCCCAATAATCTTCTACGTCAACTTTGTGAATGAACTTCTCTCCCCTGATCCTTCCAACTTTCTTGTCTATATCAAATCTTTCTCTTTTCTTGTATGTAGCAAATCGATAGAATGCAAGCTCCTCACTCGCAGTGCCGGCGGCTATGGAAGACTGGCAAACCTCTAATGTCTTCCCAACTAAAATAGGGAATGTCATGCCTGTCCTATGCTTCTCTCTTTGAATGGCATCGAACTCTAGAAGTTGTCTCACCACTTCCAACAAGATCATTATGTCGGTCGGATACCTAGGAAGTCTGTAGGGTTTAGATTGAAACCCATGAATCCTAAGGTATGTGAAAGTGGGAAACCGAATATACCACGATCCATATTTTTCTATTAGCTTTGTTGCCTCCTTGGGCAATCTTCTGTGGATTCTGTCTTGCAACATCCATGTGATGTACATAGTGAATACATCATTCACTCTCTTATAGTCTTCAGTTCTATACATGCTCGGCTGGCGGTAGCATTCATGACTCCTGAATTGTCCTTGCCCATTCCCGACTTCACCTTTGCATATCAATCCTCTGTATGAAACAAACTGTGCAAGCAGGTATACCAGGTAAGAAGTCATGGCAAATGACTTGGACCGCTCTACATTCCTCAACTGAAAGTCCAGATTGTCACTTATAATCTTAGACCAATTTCCTAGTGTTCCTTTAAGACAATCCTGGATGAAGTAGAACATCCATCCATCGAATATTGCTCCCTGTGGCATCCCCATCACTCTGTTGAGTAGGAATATTAAATCGCTATACTCCTCTTTGAAGTCTATGCACATGAGTGTCTTGGGAGCCTTGGAATGATGAGACCTAGGCTCAATCATCCACTCTTGGTTAATCAAATTCTTGCATACACCCATCTTCTTCATGTATCTTTCCTCATATTCATCCTTGGTCACATCCTTCATGTCCGTTCCGCATGGAATTCCGAACACCTCTGCAATAGCATCCTCAGCAAGGTAGGCAATAACAACGCCCTTAGGAGTTTTGATCATTCGCGTGAGCGGATCATAACACCGTGCACACTCTAAGATAAGTTCACTGCACTGTATGGACTGTGGAAATCCAGTGGCATGAAAAATACCACTCTTCATAATGTTCGCATATGCTGGGAAAGGAACTTGATTTCCGAACATCCGTTGTTGCATCTAGCCTAAGTCTAGGAAATGCACGTTTGTATCCGTGATCTCCTTCCATCTGGATGAAATCTTAAGCTCTGGATAGAATCCAGTCTCTAGTATCTTCAATAGTTCTTTCCTTTCCTTATATCCAGACTTCGACATCGCACCTGTACGAAGCTTGAAGTTAGACTTAGGAAAATAAATAATGCTCTTAATAAAATTCCTGACTTTCTAAAGATTTTAGCTAGTTAAAGCATAAAGTCAGGAGAATAATCCATACCCTTGGTAAATTTTAACAATTAGATTCAAAGTGTGACAACGCTAGGACATGGAACCCTCTATAAAATTCATTAATACCTCCTTATGCTTGGAAATTATGCAAACTAAAATGCAAAGGACTATACCGGATCAACAATGACTAAGGAAAGGTGTGAAAGGTTGTGTTTTCACACAAAGTATGTCTAAAGACACCTTCCGCAGTCAACAATGGAGGTCAACAAATCTAAAGACAACTTGAAAATCAAACTTTTAAAACATGTTGTAATCTTCAAAAATATGCATAACTTGATAAAAATCAGTATGAATGATGAAAACAATCATATTCAGGAATGTAAGTGTGGCTAGTAAAAAAATAAATTTTTGAGGACAAGTCTGAAAATTAATTACTTCAGACTTACCAACACCTTGCAAAGTAGTTAAAAATCCCTGAAAATGATGGAAAATAGCTAAGGAATCAGCTCTAAGCAAAATCGCCAAAGTGGTTAGGTGGCTGGAAATGAAAATTTATGAGGACAAACGCCTATAATGGAGTTTTCAGACCTGCAACAGCGATAAAATGGTCTGAAAATGCACTAAAAACTCCACAAAACACCTCCAAATGCAAATCGCCTAAGTTGGAATTGGCTGGGCAAAGAAGATTGAATTCTGAAAATTAATGGGCAGCCATTAATGGAGGTCAAATCTGAAGACAAACCTAAGATCTGAAGCGAATCAGCAAGTAGGAACAATGACAACCACCAAATATGCATGAAAATCCACCAAAATGTGGCACCAAACCTCTCCAAAACCAAAATCGAAATTTCTCCAACTATGGCGTCAAACATGCAAGTCTGAAAATGTCTTCAATGGTAGCTCGGATCTGCAACAAGTTTGAAAGCAAGGATGGCAGCATCAAGAAAAATCGCCCAAGTTGGGGAATAGACACCCCAAACAGAAAAATTGCCCTACTTAGCAAAATCGCCACCTCGCCAAAAATCGTGATTTTTGCCAAAATCATGGCATTCAATCAACAATGGCAGCAAGGAAATATGGCGCCCAGCTGGAAAATGGAATGGCAATGGGAAAAAATGGCAGCAAGAAAGGTCTTCAATCAATCACTTTACTTCAATACTTGCTCCAAAATCGCCAACGATGGAGAAAATTGTCTTTGCATGGAGACACCTAGCAAATTTAATAATAAAATAATGCTAAAGGCTCCTCTCTTATACTTGCTTTTACCTCTTACTTTCACCACACAAGCAATGTGGGATAAAACACTTGCATATATATACTTGCTTGGCAAAACTAACTTGCTTCTAGAAGGTTTAAATATTAAATGTTTATTGCAAGTTATTAGATTTGCTTTTAAAATTTTAAATAATCATTAACCATCATTTAAAAGCAATTAAAATGGGGCTCACTTATTAAATATTTCGATTTTAAGTCCAAATTGAGACTCCAAGGGAAAATCGACTTAAGTTGGGATTAAAAAATCCCTTTAAAAATCATTAAAATGTCAAAAATTTCCCCATAAGGGAAAATCGACCTTAGCTTGGATGAAAATCCATGCAAAAGTTCATCAAGATGCATACAAAAAACTCCAGGGGAAAATCGATGGCAGTCTAGACAAGGAATCCATACTCCAAATTCACCTTATTCGCAAAACACACTCCCTAGTGGAAAATCGACCTCAGCCTGGATGAAAATCCGGACTCAAAACTCATTAAAATGCTCTCAGTGGAAAATTGACAGGAGTCTAGATTGAGAGTCTGCACAAAAATCTGCACTAACTTGTCACAAAACATCCTGGTGGAAAATTGACCCAGGCATGGAATCATCCTCAACCTTGTCCACACTATAGTCCGCACTCCAGTCCGCACTCTTAGTGGAAAATCGATGGCAATCTGGAAAAATCCTGACACAACGCCAAATTTTAACACTTTCAGGGGAAAACCGATCCAGGCATGGATAAACAGTGGTGGAAAGTTATGGCCAGTATGGATTTCAGGCGAAACCCATGTGTAGTGTGGATTTTGAGTGGGGGAAAAGGGTGGGTAGTCTGTAATATGAGGGGAAAAGCACCTCTAGCATGGATTTTGACCTTCTAACCCTTGGAATATGGATTTCCCTTGAGAATTTGGCATTTTAACCACTCAAAATCACTAGGAAACTTCAAAATTAGACTGGACTTAGGCGAATTTTCCAAAAAGATGAGCGAAACGCTAGGAAATTATCAGGATAAAGTACGAAATCAATTTAAATAATACCTTAGGAGCGAGAAAATAACTCCAAAAGGTCTGGGAATACCTTGGCACTTTAAAATCACTGATGCACGTGTTTAAAAACACGTTAACGCTCAAAAGGTCAACACTTAGACAAAATTTAGGATCATTAAAATATCAACGTTTGCAACTTGATCCTATAACTTCAAAAACCCTAAACGGCACTAGGCATGATCAAAACTCCAAGACTCCGGCATGGAAAACACAAAATTGCCCACTAAGTAGCCAAAACCCTAACCTAACAACGCAGAAAGCAGGAAAAGAGGGGGTCCCCGTTAGCAATGGGGCGATGTGTGAAAAGGTCACAATAGGACGGAATTCCAAGCAAGGAAGAAATCACACCCAAGGATGAATTGAAGATAAAATTTCTAAAGCAAGGAAGGAATCAAGGATGAACTGAACAAGAAATTTCCCCTCGAGAAAAAATTTGAAAAATCCACTTTCGGGCATCAAATCACATCCAAATTTCAAAATTCTTTCAGATCTGGATTCGTGAGAGAATTTTCTCTCCTAGAGCCTAGAACCCTATTTTTGGAAAGTTTCTAAAAAATAGGAGATGGTGGAAAATCATTAAAAATCTCCTCCAGAGCAAAGGAAAGTTCCAAAAACTTCAAGAAAATTCTTCATAGATCAATTTTTTCTCTCCTGAAGTTTTCTCACTCCAAGAATTTCTCGCCAAGTGGCAGTCCGGTCAACGCATGTTGAGTCAATGGAGCATCTTTTTGTATGCAGTCATCGTGTGAAAGCATAGTGGCGCATTCATTGCTGGAATATTTGACCATGGTGGCGGCTAATTCATTGCATGGCGATCGTCGTACTCAATGCAAAGGTGGAGCATCTTTTGCATGTAAATATCATATTCAGGAGGTGATGGAGCATTAATTACACATTGGGCGAATTTGTAAGAAGTGGTGCATTGAATGCACAATGGATGCCATTTTGGGCATGTAAAATTAATTGTATATGGGCATGATGGGTCATTAATTGTTGATTCCCAACATGTTGCATCATATGTGGGGAATCTTTTCGGGAAAACCCTAATTAGGGTTTGCATGTGTCCTCAAGGTATGAAGCCTATATAAAGGGGTGAACCCCCTCATTTGTAGAGGGGGGAGATTTGTATGAAATTGTTGCGATAAGTTTTTGAGATAATAACAGTGAAACATTGTTCTCTGATGATGTCCACTTAATTTATTTTTTCAAAAACTTGCATGGTTTCACCTTCCTCACTTAGAATAGAAGTAGTATAGTGCTTTGATTTCAATGGAGAATATAATGGTGTCTGATGAATTTCCATGGTTCATACTTTCTGCATCTTGCTGATTGTAAGTTGCAGTGTAAAGTTAGCCTAAGCCACTAAATTTTGTGCTAAGTTCGATTGTGGATAGTCGTTTGGATTGCGTCGTTTTGGGTATTCAAATGCACTTTCTCGATCCGAAAATCCTTCAACATCCTCAGAAAATTGCACCGGTTCTTGTGGAGTTGTAGTTAATCTTAGCGAAGCAAAGCTTGGTTTATTTGGAATTTGTCCACCAGAGCACTATCCATTGATATCACTGCCCTTAGGAGTAGATTTAGATCCTTTAACCCTTTCCTCTTTAATTTCAGTCCGTTCGAAACAAAAGCATCACAAAACTGCCATATCTGATGATGAAATTCAACGCCACAGCAAAGAAGTGAAAGAACGATCCAAACGTAAGGCTCCTTGGATTATCAGCATATCACATCAGGCCAACTGAGTCACATCCCTAGCATAAAGGAACCTTGGAGTCAATTGTCTGAACTTTCTGCAATCTTAGCATACAATCGCACTTTAATCAAGAGAGAGTAAGGTGACCATTGGTAACTTTATTTTGTGTTAGACGCTGTTATAAAAAACATGTCAACGTGACCTCCAATTATCAAATAATAATTTATGAATTCAATAATGATGATATGATGATACGGGAGAGAGTTCTCTTCCTTATTTATAGGAATAAAGAAATAGAGACACACCCCTTCATTCCATTTGAGAGGGGTTAAAGTAGTAACTACGACTAATTTTAAGATTAAGCATGCCACAAATGTTTATCTTTATTATACTCGAAAATATATAGTATATACTTAAGAATATATAATAATAGTATCATAACAGAATCTTATAAACTTATAAGACCAACTTAGACATTTCTCTCTCTTATATTGATCCAAACAAGTAACCAAAGTCCTTCATTCAAGTAACCAATAGATGTTTCTATTAGTGATAAAGTTATTCTCCCATGAATTTTCAATGCAGATATGCTTTAACAAGGAAGTACTATGGCACTTCATGCACCCAAAACATTAAATAAAAAATGCACAACCAAAACCTACAACAACCAATAATTACATGCCAACAACCAAAACCTTACAACTAACATAGACCAAATATGTCCATAGATAAACTTGGGTGTGCATTTAAGCTATCACCTAGTGCCAACAAAAAGAAAATCAGCGGATAGCAAGCACTAAAACATACAATTTGGCCAAATCATGTCAGATATTTACTTTTCCCTACCATGGTTATGTATTTTTATAAGTGTATGTTTGGTAAAGAGATAGAGAGAAGACCTTAAAACGAACTTGTTGTATACCAAATTGAGAGGAGCAGCAAGGACATCTGCTTCTGAAAATCAGGAAAAAGTAACGATGTTACATGTTTACTATTAGACCTTGTCAGCAAAAAATAAAATAAATAAATATCTATTTGTACTTTAGTCTTTAGATATAACATCAAGTAAAATTGGGGAAAGCAGTTTTAAGCTAATCTAAAAGATTAATGAAGATTTTATTTTAATCAGAAAACCCATACATGAAAGATTGCATTTCATATCTTGCAGTGGAATCTACAATCTTGTCTATGTTAGGAAGGTAAAAAGTTTCTTTAGGCAATACTTTGTTTATATCCTGAATATCCATACAATCTGAATTCCACTATCACGTTTAGCAATGGTAACTGTGTTGAAAATCCAAGGAGAGTAATGTATGGGTAAAACGAACCTGACTTCTAGAAGCTTTTGGATTTCTTGCTTAACTAGCAAAGCGACTATGGGAAGCATTTTCATAATGTTTTGTTGGGAAGGTTTAGCCTTGTGATAGAAGACGATGTTATGTAATATGAATATCTATGTCATCCATTGGAACATCTATTGTTTCACTTTCTGCAATCACAACGGTACTCCTATCCTCAATGCATGGTTTTGTGGGCAAGCAATCAACAAGCTGTTCTGTGAATTTTGGCTCTCCTAATGAAAAAATGGATTCCCCAAGGTAAGAATGTTCATTCAATGGATGGTTAAAACATTGATCACAATGGAATGATGGAAAGTTGGAAATTGGAATAACCACCAAGATACTCCACTAAAGATTCATTCTCAGAAAAAGTATCTATTTGAGGAGCAAAATGTGCTTGATAAATAAATCCTGTCTACATATAACAAAGGAAGTGGACAGGCCTCCTAAAGAGATACCACTATAACAATATCTTTTCTCTTACCCCAATTTTCCAAGAATTTTACAGTATTTGGGGAAAAGAAACCTAAGCCTTCCATTTCAACATGTTCTTGGAGCTGAATAGACTTGCATATACCTTGTTCGTTAGCTCCCAAGCCTTTTCCTTTACAACCAAATTTTTTGAAGATTCTAAAACCTGGGTGTAAGAACCCTGCTGGTTCTAACTCTCCTGAAATACTATTGCTGATGTGTTTTTGGATTTTCAAGGTTTTTGAACAATTTTAAAGCAAAAAATAAAAAGTGTGCCAGGCAAGAATTGCACATAAAACTTAATAGAAACGGAATTGAGAGCAACTACAACTAAATTATGAATAAGATGACAGATACAATTAATTCTATTGCTAATAGCATACCCGTAGGTCCTCAGCTTATTTTAAATGAAGAATTCTGGAGTTTGTCAGCCAAAACTGGGAAACTAACCAAAATGAGTGTACAAATCCAGAATGTGATTTCTCCGAGCCAGAAAGTTGATGGAATAGCCTGAATAGGCTAGGTGTTGGGAACTGTGCACTCAAAATGCAAATTGGGTAGGCGTTCCAGCCTCCCAGGCAAACGCCCTCTTCCTGGAGCCCACGTGCCAAGTCTGATTGGTATGGCCTGCAAATGGGATTTGTACGGCCTACTTATTTGATGCTAACTACTGCTGATTGGGGCATCTAAGTCTGAAAGCCCTTTCCTTTTTGTAAAAAATCTGCAAATAACTGAAATTAAGAAACCCAAATTAAGCCCAGTAAGACTCCAGATGAAGCCCTCTCAGTTTGCAATAATTCAACTGATCTTTCACAGCCTCAGAATCACAGATCCATGAAGAATGCACGTTCTTCAATAGCAAACCCTCTGAAACCCTTGTCTCAAACAATCCACGGAGCAAAATCAAGCAATGTCAAATAATCAATAATCAATAATAGAGGTTGAATTGCTTGTTTTGCCTTTATAAACCCAAAAAGGCATAATTCTCCAAAAAGTGTGATTTCCTCTTATAGGGAGTTAAATACATTTAAAATGTATTTAATATACTTTATGCAACATTTGAATTAATTCCCCACTTGGACGTACCCTTTTGATATTCACTTTATATTATTTAAGTGGCCCACATTTTAATAAAGTTAATAATATAACTTTGTAATAACTCCAAATGGCACGTTTCCCAAGAAAGTACACCCAAAGTCATTTAAATACATTTAAATGTATTTAATTTACTCTCCATAATTTAATTTGCTAATTCACTTAAGTGATTTAATAAAAATCACTTTATAATATTTAAGTGGCTTTTAATTTTAATAAAGTCACTTTATGACTATAACATCCATATAAGTTAGTTTAATAACTTAACCACTAAAATATTAATATCTCCCTCAATATTCAGTCTGTTGATGTGTCGTCTAAAAGCTGAAGTCAACACCGAATAACCCCTATGTGTCCAAGTGCCCTGACTAAAGATAACACTACTGCCAGATTGACTTACTATAGTAAGTCCCTCAACTAAGTCCACACACTGACTGCAAAGGCCCTAGAACTGAACCCAAGACTAAACTGAAGAAGTGGAACTGCCACTGAGACTATATCCAAACATGTTAGCCTACAAAAGTCAAAATGATAGGCTATTCCCTCAAACTCTGATGCTCACGAAAATGGAGACATTACACTGGGTTATATCTCTTGTGTAACGGTGGAAAGTAGGATAAAGAAGTATCATCACTAATCATCTCAGGATATTCATAATGGACATATTGCAGATCTTTGGACTGATTCTTGGAATGGGCATCAACCAATGGCTGAGCTTCCAAAGCTACAAGAAGCTATTTCTTGGGACAGAAAAATTAATTACTAATTTCTTTTGTCTGGTGAACTGGGCCACCTCTCTGCCGAATGGAAAGACCTTTCTTCTACTCCCATCCCTAATACTCGAAGATTGTTAGGTAGTTTGCTTACAAAAAGAAAGATCCGTTTTTGTGAAGAGGAAAATGTAATCAGATGGGTTGGTTCTAAATTGGGTTATGTTACAATTGTTAATCATTCGTAGGAAAAAATTTGCCTTGTGTGTTGGAATATATCTTGTTTTCCCAAGGCAGGAGAGTGTTTGCATGGACAGTGATGCATGGTAAACTTCTTACCCATGACAAAGTGAGGAAGTACCGTCTTGTGGACCCCTGGATTTGTATTTTATGATGTAACAATGAGGAATTTGCTTCTCGTTTGCTTATGCATTGCCCTTATGCTACTAAATGTTGGGTCTAGCTATATGCTAAGCTCAATTGGTCAAGAGCCTTGCAAAAGATACTACTACAATTTTTCTAAAGCTAGCTAATTCTTAAACCCAAGACACTTTTTTCCAGCATTTCGTTGATTAGTCCCCCTATGCTAATCTGAAACATCCAAAAGAAGAGAAACAACAGAATCTTCCGAGATAAAAAGTCCTCTAAGGATTTTTGGGTAAAGTTGGAGGTGGCCATCTTGAAAACTATGACGATGAGAGCCTCTAAGGATGCTGATAAAGATAAAAATAATCACTTCTTGGTAAGAGAAAGTTCTTAAATCTTGGACTCTTCAAAAATCCCTCCGGTTAATGGGGCTTGTAAGGTTAAAATGCTACAGATTTGAAGAAAATTGAAAATATGGGTTCCTCCTAGACTGGGGCTTTTTTAAAGCAACTTTCATAGACCTTTAGAGGCAATCAATGTTGATTTTAGTGATCAGAATTAACATGACTCAGAAATAAACAGATACACATACACAAGAACACCAAGATAACCTGGGAAAACCTCCCTCTTGGAGGTGAAAAACCCAGCAACAACTATCTCAGATTGTATTATATTAACCACAGAGCAGATTTACAATATAGCCTTCTAGGGCACAAGCACAACTTATCTGAGATATAACAATCTGATCAATTGACCTTGAAGAATCAAATCCCTGTAGCTCAATTTGGCAGCCCAGATTTGAATTCGCTGTCTTTGTATGAAATTTACTCAGCCTTGCAAGATGTTCGCTCAGTCTTGATAGGGTTCGCTGGGCTGTAACTCTACTTTGCTTGCTGAAGATTGCAGACCAGAACACAAGGGCAGATCGCTGACTAGTAGTTCGCTCACAGCTGGAGGGAGTTCGCTGACCTCTAGATGGGATATCCTAGCACCTATGATTAGCTTGCTGACTTTGTGACTGAATTCGCTGACCTTTGAAGTAGTGCAGATCACATTCACTTTTTTTTTATGTCTTGTGACCTCAAGTCACTTCCTTTATATACATGCCTTTAACCCTTATGCCTAGGTCGGCCTTGGTGCCAAATTACAAATTCAATTTGCAAATTACATAGAAGCTAACCCAAGTTACAAGTTACATATTCAATAGGTCCCGACCTATTGAATTAAAAGTTACACAATGAATAGGTCTTGCCCCATAACCATTACAAGTTACATAAGTTGAGCGCCCAAATAGGGCCTGCCCTTAACATTCACAAGCTACATAATATAATCGCATAAGTAGGCCCATTAAACATTTACCAAGCTAGGTCGACCCAATCAAGGGATACGACCTAGCTACATTTCAACAATCAAAGGTTATTGAGAACCGGCTAGGTCATTAGAGATTGTACAGGTTCTTTCATAAGAGCCAACTCAATGAAAATCAGTAATGGGACAAACAATGAAGACGAAGCTCATGCTCTTGTCCTAAGCCTTCATTTAGATTCTATTTCTAGCATTTTTAATATCTGTATCAAAGAGGATTCAATGGCTATAATAAAAAATAATCAAGCTAAGAAGTTCTAAATCTAGGAAGCTAGACAATATTCTTATGAGAGAGTAATCCCTTTTTGATTAGTTTGATTCCTTGTCTGCCAATCATTGTTTCTATGACAAATCAGGGGCAGATTTTCTTGCAAGTTTTGGTATTGATGATCCTACCACCTTACATATAATCACATGGATATTTGGGATGATTTATCAAACTTATGGGAATCGGAGTACCAAAATCTAGCATTTGGGTGATCAGTCCATGCATGTTAATCTAGCATTTCTAGAAAAAGAGAAACAAGACAATATTCCAAGATTAAGAAAATTTGCCTAAGGAGGATCTTTAGATAAAGTTGGAGGTGGCCATCCTGGAGGTTGTGGTGATGAGAACCTCTAAGGATGTTGATAAAGGTAAGAAGATCTACAATGTCCCCAATTAAGATCATGCAATATTTTGTGCAACTTTATGATTTATAATTTTTTTTGAATTTTGAATAGACTGTACTGTTGATGTGAAGGAATACAATCTTTGGGATCCAGTGGCCAAGAAGGTTCTCTACAGCAGAAGTGTAATTTCAATGAGATGAAACTTTCCTCAATTGAATCAAAGCCAAAGAAAGAAGAGAAACAAAAAGAGGTAGTTTAGGTTCCACCTACTCCAATGAAAGATGAACTACATACTCTTGTTGGATTCCAGTTGTATTTTTGCTTTGATTGCTAACATTAATGAGCCTAGGACTGTAAGTTGAAATCTCTATACAATTTGCAAAAATCTCCTAGGATGTGGTACCAGAAGTTTGATACCTATGTTGAGTTTGGGATTTCAAAGGTCTAAATCTGATCATTATGTATGATACAAAACTGATAATAGTTGCATTATCATTAGTGCAATGTATATTAATGATATGCTATTTTTTAGGAATGGTAAGGGTTTGAAATGTGACTTGAAATTTTAGTTACCAACACAGTTTGAGATGAAAGATCTAGGTGCAACTAAGTACATTTTATAAATGGAGATCAGAAGAGATAGAGCCAACATAAAGCTCTAGTCAAGCCAATGCAAGTATGTGAACTCGGTATTGGAGAGATTCAGCATGACAACTTGCAGATCCTTGGTAGTTCCTATCTTGCAAAGAACAAAATTATCTATAGAGGATTGTCCTAAATCTCATACTGAGATGGAGAACATGACTAGAGTATTGTATGTGAGTCTTGTTGGCAGTTTGATGTATCCCATGGTCTGTATGAGGCTAGACATTGCCCAAGCAATGGGAGTCCCAAGTCGGTTTATGGCAAATCTTAGATGGGTACATTGGGATGAAATGAAGAGAGTGTTCAAATACTTGCAGGGTACTTTCGAGTATTCCTTGTGTTATCATGGTTATCCTACTCAACCTCGACATCCAATTACTATTCGTGGGTTTGTGGATTCAAATTGGACAAGTTACATTGACAGTAGAAGATGTTGCATAGTCTAGTCTAATAGCTGTTGCAAGTGAATTCAACCAAGTCTAGTATTATAACCTCCTAGTCTTATAGATGTTGCATAATGAGAATTAGTTCATGCGAACCACTAGTCATGAAATATGAATCAATGAGTTTGACTCAAAAACTGTGTCATGGGATCCTAATAAAAACACCATAATTTGATCCAATGCAAAAATAACCTCCTAAAGGAACCTAAAGGAGATCTATAATGAATGGTTTATAAGGCACAACACTCATTGAAGGTATTGTGAATGAGGTAGCAGGTTAAGTGGGCTTGATTTTAGGGGAAAGTCAAAGGTTAAACACAATTAAGCCAGAATAGTACTAGGATGGGTGACCTCTCGAGATGTCCTAATACTTCACCCCTATAGGCATCACCTAGTTGTAATGAATGCAAAGTGAACAGTTTATTTTCATGAGAGATGGGTTCATGTAAACCACTACTCATGACATATAGGACAACGAATTTGCCTAAAAAAGTACACAATTGTATCCTAATAAAAGCATCATAATTTGATACAATGCCAAAAATACCTCCTACTTGTCGTTGGATGAGTTAAAGGGGCTCTATAATGAATGGTTCATTATGCACATGTTAACGGTTTGGCAAATGGGTAGAAAGCTAAGTGAACTTGATCTTGGGGAAAATCCATGGTTTAGCGCATGTAAATTGTAGGATGAGGATGGGTGACCTCCCTGAAAACCTCAATGCTTCACCCCTATTAGCATCTCCTAGATGCAATGAGTGCTAAGTGGACCGTTCACAATCATGGATGGGTTCTTAGGAACCATTACTCATGAAATATGTGTCAATAAGTTTGACTCAAAAAATACACAGTTGAATCCCCAAAAAAAATCATGATTCGATACATTGCAAAAAATACGTCCTACTTTAAAATTAATCTATTTATAGAAGTAAATATCATACAACAAAATATCATAATGGAGGGAAAAAACTAATACAAAACAGGTAAGCAAACTTTGCTGGGAAATAGAAGAAATATACCTTTTGAAGTTTCCTCCTCTTGCTTCATTTCATACACTCTAGCTTGTTCCTTGGTTTCAACAACTATGGGACTCCCACTAAAATGCATATGATCATAATACTCTAATGAAGTTTTGTCAAATTGTACAGCCCAATCTGAAAGAAAAAGTTAACAGAAAAGTAGAGTCAAATATTTTCCTGAAAAGCTGTCACACTGGATGACGACAAAGAACTCCCACCAAATGTACATGACAATAGCTGCAAAGATTATAAACATACTGATTTAATTTTTACAAGCAGAAATTTCTTAGTTTCTAATTGCATGTCTCAATAGTAAATCAAACAGTTATATGTGCAATACATACATTTAGAATGTGAAGTATAGTTAGCAGCTTAATACATGAAATAATGAATTAATAAACTGGGTACGTTCATTTAACTATTTGACAAATTCATTCATGATTTCTGTAACTTTTCTTTATCGTTTACTTATTTTGGAAAGCAGTCACTATCAACACTTCCCTTAAATCCCTAGCAATTTGATTCCTTATAATTATTTTATTGCTCAATTTGCCTACCTTGTTTGTACTCAGAAAATAACTGATCTCATGGGTTCGATTATTATATTTTTTCATAAAGTTCATGACCAATCTCACCATTATCATCTCATTACTTTCCTTTACGTATTGTTCAATATTAATGTAGCTTTGAAAGTGTAGGAGATTCAAATGCATTCTTGCTTAATGGTTTACCCCAATGGTTACTCTTCAAAAATTCATGAGGGCAACATTTCATGCTCATATTGACTCACTTACGATATAATGAATGGCCATGTTTCTTAATCTTGAGGATTTCCTATTTCTTCTATCATTTATAGATTTTGTCCCTTCTAATAGTCAAACACTTTACAAATATCTACGCAGCTAGACTTTATCTTAGCTTCTCCACAATCATTTACTTTTATCATAAGAGGTCTCACTTTGTATTAAAAATTCATAGCATGTGTGATCAAAGGATCTCATATTCCACCTTTTTTTCAAATTACCGCCACATCTCTTATTCTTGGGGCACTTTTACATTTATAGCCCTATTTTTGCTAATACATGGGTTTACAATTGATAAATAAATTTACCCCATGCATGATTACCAAAGTTACCCCGAGTTTTTGAGACGGGGACAGCAGGGGACGCATTTCCGGGACGCATTTCCGGGACGACTATATAAAATATAGGAAAAATTTAAAATATATAGGAAAATTTCAAAATTCTAAATGTTCATATGAAAACATGGATAAAGCATGCATATATACATTATATTCATATGAAAACATGGATATAGCATGTGTATGATACTATGAAAAGTTGAAAACATTTTAGAATGTAAATTCTGAACATACAACATTGTTAATACTCAATAGACAATATGCAATTATGCATTCATAAATCAGAATTTCAGTTCATTCACATTGTTAATATGCATATCATAATAGATATTAAAGAAATAACATACAAAATGTCAAAATGCCCAAAGGCTACACTGCTGCCATATAGTTTCATTGTCAATTACAATATGAAAATCAAAATAGTACTGAGTAAAACTAAATACAAAAAAGCAAAGTATATTAGTATAATGCTGCCCCTAAACTGCTTCTCCTAGCATTGCATCAAAATCAGAGTCCTCTGAGTCTCTCCCACTGTCATGGTCTACGTCCACCTCATCCAATGGAATCCCAACCAATCCCTGTGTTGTCTCCTCATTAAATTTTAAACGTTTGATATAAAATTAATAATTATGAATTAAATTAATAAATTTAAAATTTAATTAATTTTTTCTTCTTTTTTTTTTTTTAATAACAATTTGAATTAATAAGGGGCCTATATTAGAAAATTTAAATTAAAAATTGAAAATACAACTTTTTTTTTTTTAAATATTTTTTAATGACCTTAGATATGGGGGACGTCTGGCCGTCCCCGGGACGGATTGGGGACGTCCCAGCCGTCCCTGGGACGTACGGACGTCCCCCAAAGCTAGGGCAGGCGTCCCCTCGTTTCGGGGACGTCCCCTCAAAATACAAGGCAATTTGGGGACAGGGGGAAACGTCCCCTGGCCGTCCCCAAGTCCCTGAAACGTCCCCGGGACGGGGACGGGGGTTTTCAAGTCGGGGACGCGTCCCCAGGTAACTAATGATTACACATGATATATACCACTTTACTAGGCTGGATACCGGCTTCCCTCACTTACCCCACAACCATAAATCCACCATGCAACTGCAGCTCCCAGCCCCTCGCTATTATCTCATGTCATAAAATCACTAAGTTGAATATAATGATATGCAATTAACTTCTTACTTTCTTTATTTCAAGGATAATCTTTTCAACAAGCATCACTTTGACACAATCATCAAACTTGCTTAGAACCCCAATCTAGGGCCTCTTGAATGGACACATGTTGAAATATTGCAGACCTCATGTTCCAATCTGTTGTGACTATGTAATCCCCTCAAAGCATTGTCCAAACTGAATTCATTGCCCGTCCTCTTCATCATGGGAGTGGCTTCCAAGTTACTTCCTATCTTCACAAACTACAATAACCAAATGATTCAACCTTGCATCAGGAGGTATACACGTATCTGGTTTTTGTTTTCCTTGGGGCAGACTGCCTCCTTGAGACTTCCTAAGCAATGACAATGTAAATATCTTGAGACCATTTCACTTTGTGAGGCTGTTGGCATCTCCATCAACTAGTTACTGCCCTTGCATACACTTTAGATTCTTCCTCTTGCCTTCTTTCCACTGCCATCCACCTTTTGTTCAACATCTCAACTAACTTCTGTTTGCATCTCTTGTCACTAAATCTTCTCCATGATCTTAATCCATCCATTCAAGACCCTCTTAATCATTATTAGAGGTAGGACATTAAAATGATTACTCCAATCAACTAAAATATCTATTTCTTGATCAAATAATAGGTGTTTCAAATCAGAATTACATCCACTAGAGTTCAGTGACACACAAAAGTTTGCCACGAAAAGATAATTATGATATAAGAATCATGAAACACAATAGATACTATTTCAAACAGGCCAACATTGAGCATAATGCAGCCTTAGATAAGCTAACAAAATACTTCCTTCTATTCCAGATCATTGTACAAACAATATGTGTTCTTCAGATTAGCTATTTAACCATGGGTCCAAGACAGCATAATATCATAAGCCTAACATAGTTAAATTCCACCAAACATGCTTAAATCATGAAATCAAGAAAACAAAAAACACAAACTCCTTATCATAAACTGTGTTATGGCCAACCAAACAAAACTTTTATACAAACATCAGGGAATACAAGGAACTAACTTGAAACTTTGAGTGTCATACCAATCATGCCAAAGTGAACCAAATCATCCAAGCAGACATCAATATCTATAATTAGTACCAAGAAAGAAGTCAAGAATCCAGTTTGTTCCTTAGCAAGTAGATAACAAAAATAGGCCAAGATATCTCTAGTACATTCTTCATTGGCACCCTGACTCCTTTGATAAGAGATGACAAAAGGACAGCTCTACTATAACTCCTGTTTGATGCCTACTAGTAGTGCTCCCCCTACACCCTCATCAATACTCCTCTAACTTTTCCTAGATAAATGCAAGCTTCACATGGGAGAACCATTCTCTATTGGCATGAAGAAACTATATGTACCAGCTCCACAATCTCCTCCAACTAAAAACATCACCATTGATCACCATGAAAATATTCGTCACTGATCCCATGTAATGTCCCCTTTTATTTGACCTTAGAAATCAATTAAATGATTGTGATTAAGTTGTCACAAAATAAATAAATTAAAAGATGACTAATTTTAATTATTTAAAAGGGGGTCATAAATCGAGATCATTTATATTTAATTAAATAAATATTTTTCTTCAATTATTTTAATAAGTGACTTTATATTATGCCAAAGGGAAATTTATAAGTGAGTCGCTTTATTAAAAGTACTTCCAGAAGCTTATTATTAAAAATGCATTTAAATTATATTTTTTCCGGAAAGATCCAGAAAATATTATAAAAGGAGGAATGAGGGAGTCATTTGGATTCAGAATGTTTTTATGAAAGATTGTTTATCAAGGATTGAACCAGGGTCATTCTTCAGCCCAGGACAAAAAC